>NC_092767.1:55733844-56055208 GCF_047496795.1 Chiloscyllium punctatum
AACCCCCCCCCCCCTCCCACCGACCTCCGGAATGACCCAAAATTCATCTCGCTCCAGCTCTCGATCCCTAAAGTGTTTTTCAAGGAGCTGCAGTTGGGTGCACTTCCCACAGATGGAGTCAGCAGGGTGTTATGACATGGGATAAACCCCTCTGTTAATTTAAACCCAACACACAGAGATGTTCACCTCTTGCTATAACCTGTTAAATTGCAAGAGGCAAAGGACCATCCCAGTTTTCACTACTTCAAATAAAAATTAACAATTTTATTCTTTAAGTTCAACAGAGAACGTTAGACAATTATTTACAACTCCTTTTTCTTAAACCTGTCTTTTACCGCCCACTCCACAATACTGGGCTGATTACAAAAACTCGATGAAGTTTACAAAAAAAAGTCACACTTCAAAACCAGTCAGCTTTGTCGATTCTCTTTTGTAGACTTTCCTCTGCAGATTTTTCGAGGTTGCCTTTTCCTCAGTCTTCTCCTGCACAGCTTTTCATGGACAGGTACCTTTCAGAGAACGATTCGATGAGCAGTCTATTCTTGTTGGTGTTTGTGACAGTGCTCCCCCTAACTGTTCAAAATGTCTGATTTTAAACCCCAAAACATCGGACCATTTCATTGGTGTGATGTTATCAAAACACTAAATTCAAATTTGATTTGACTTTGGTATCTGGGGCAGAATATAAACTGATTGGTCGAATTTGGATTTGTTTTTGTTCCATGGCAATGCAACTCCAGTTATTTGTTTCAACCAAGTGTTACATTTTTAAATTGTTCAGGACACTCTGTGCTTTCAGTCAGGCCTTGCTAGCTTCCTCTCTCTTTTAAAGGTACAGGACACACCTACCCTTCATAACACCTCCCCCCCCTTAAGAAGAAAGTGAACCATCATAATGAAAAGATGGCTTCATTTTATTTCTCTATTTCTTTGATCGAAGTTCATATTAACTTCTTCCCATATATATGAAACATTGAATAGATACCAATACATTATTATTTAAATCTGCGATACTGCATCTGTGATTACATTCTTATGACCTGCAACATGTATGATTTTTAAATCAAAAGTCTGTCACATAAGACTCCAATGAAATAGTCTCATATCCTTGTCTTCAGTGCTTTCCAAGAATGAAAGCGGATTGTGATCCGTGTGCACAACCATCTCTGCCACATTGTTTGTGATGAACACATTAAAGTGTTGTAAGGCCAATTCCAAACTCAATAGTTCTTTTTCGAACATAGAATATTTTCTCTGGTGGGTGTTGAGTTTCTTTGAAACGTAACCACCTGGCAGTTCAATCCCATCCTTTTCTTCCTGTAGCAGTACATCTCCAATTCCTGTGTCACAAGCACCGATGGCAACTTTGAAAGGTTTTTAAAGGTTTGGTGTAGCTAAAACTGGTGTGATGGTTAATATTGCTTTGAAATGGCCAAATACCTGCCAGCATTGTTCTGCCCACCAAAACGTTGTGTTATTCTTCAGCAAATCAGTAAACAGTGCCACTACACTGCTGATGTTCACAACAAACTTCTGGTAGAACCCGCTTTGTCCCGAGAATTGATGCACCTCTTTGTTCGAGGTTGGTTGTGGAAATTCCTTGATGGCCTTCGTCTTTGCATTCCATGGGGGTCAACCTTCCATGACTGATGTTACATCCCAAGAATGTCACCTCTGCTTGCGCAAATTCAGTTTTGTTGAAGTTTGTTACCAGTTTTGCTTCTTACCAGTTCAGAGTTCTGCCAACTGTACCACGTGACCTTTCCAGGACTTACCAAAGGTTACTACATCATCCCCATAGACTGCACAGTATGTTAACCCAGCCACAACTTTGTTCAGGAGTCTTTGAAATGTTTTGGGTGCATTATTCATTCCAAAAGGCCTCACCTTGAATTGATGTAGCCCATTTGGGGTTACAAACACAGAAATTTCTATCACCGTCTCTGACAAAGGTAACCATGCAGTAAGTCTAACTTTGTGATGTAACTGGCTTGTCTGATATGATTCTGATTTTGTAACGGTGTTCACCTTCCAATAATCCACAAAAAATCCCATTTGGTCTGGGAACTGAGATGATCGGCAAACTCCACTTGCTCTGGCTCAATTCAATGCTGTCCTTGTCAAGCATGGCCTCTATCTCCATCTGGACCTGTCTGGCTTTGAAACGATGAAGCTGATAGGGAATACTGTTCTGATAAAACAACACCCCTATGTCCACTTCAAGTACACCAGCATTCGTCCTCCCCATCTGATTCTCACATATGTCTTCAAACTGTAATAATAAACCTTTCAACTGTGTTCTATGCTCCTGAGACTGACAGCTTACTAACATGTACAACTTCTCAAGGACTTGTTCATTTTTTCACATATTTTGAGGCACATCAAAATTCACAATATCTGGACTTGATTCCTCGCTCTGTGGGGCAGTAACTAACACCCATTTCTCCTGGTCTTTCTCTCTACCATAATGAGGTTCCAACATGTTCACATGACATCCCCAGTACAGTTTTTCTTCCATCTGCCATCTTTACTAGATAGATCACCTGCCTTAACTTTTTCTCAATCTGATAGGTCCCCTAAACCTGGTTTTGAAGGTATTGCCTATTGCTTGTAACAATACTAACACATCCTCCCATCGGGAAAGCGTCTGAGTCTCAGAGTTTTTAACCTGCCACCTGCTTCATTCTACGCTGTGCCCTCTTTATGCGCTGGTTAGCTAACTAACCTAGTCGATTTACTCTCTTCATCACCTCTGATACATCATCTAAGTGTGAGATCGATGACTTTGGTCTGTTAATTTCTCTTTGATTTATTTCAAACAGCCTCTCACTTCATGTGGAATGTTAGCTAGAAGGGAGTAATTTGAGAAGATTTATTTGGGGCATGTCTAATGGCAAACAATATGAATGGGATACCTTTATCCCAATCCTTC
The DNA here is from genome assembly GCF_047496795.1 of Chiloscyllium punctatum. Lineage (NCBI taxonomy): Eukaryota > Metazoa > Chordata > Chondrichthyes > Orectolobiformes > Hemiscylliidae > Chiloscyllium > Chiloscyllium punctatum. The sequence continues at coordinate 55,736,777 of NC_092767.1, forward strand.
GGGTAATCCTGACAGTATGTTGTCAACATGGTCTTCAAGGTCTGATGCCACCTTTCTAAAGCTCCTTGGAATTCAGGATCATATTCACTGGATTTAAAGTACTGTATACCTCAGCTATCCGTAACCTCTTTAAACAGCCGAGCAGTAAAATTTGACCGTTGGTCAGACTGAATCTCTCTGGGTAGCCCATACCATGTGAACAAAGCTAGGCTAACTCTAGCTAACTCTTCTCCCACCGTTTTTGCCTTGATACTCTGTCATGGAATTGCCTCCGGAAATCCGGTAGACACATCCATTATGGTCCATAAGTACTGGTTCTCAATTTGAGTTCCCGGGAGGGGACCTACACAATCAATTACAACCCACACAAAAGGGAATTAGCAATAAAGGTGCTGGTTTTATTACCGCCTGTGGCTTACCGACCATTTGGCATGTATGACACGTACGACAAAAGTTAACCACATCCTTGTTAATTCCAGTCCAATAAAAATGTTTTTGTACCTTAGCCTGAATCTTTCGTACCCCAAGGTGACCTCCTACAGGTAGTTCATGTGCTACCCATAACATCTCCTGTCTGTGTGCGACCGGCAACACAATCTGGTGCACTTCAGCCCATTTCTCCTCTGTACTAACCTGCTGTGGTCTCCATTTCCGTCTTTGGATTCTATCCTTCAGATAATAACCCTCCGGAATACTCTTTGCCTCCTTTTCGGAGTACACATCCACTTATATATCTTTTATCGTCGTATCTTTCTGTTGCAAGTCCTTTCACTTCTGTCTGACCCTCTGCCCATTCAGGTTTATCCTGCACCATTACGTCAAACAGGGTGTCCGCTAACTGAACCTCAACTCCTTCATCTTTCTCTTCAGTTTTTGCTTTGTGCTGTGACTTATGTTAGTGAGATCTTGTTACTACACAATCTGGGAAATTATCAGGATATTTTTCTTTTAATTCCTCAATTTTGTGATCTTCCTCGGGCTTCACCACAAGAAGGGATGTCACTCCCATCTTGGATCCTGCCAAATCATTCACAAGAACAAACTGAATTCCTGGAACCAACACTCTGTCAAACTCTGACTGTTATTCTCCCAGGTAATTCCAAGAACTGCAGATGCTGGAAACCAGAGTCAAGATTAGTCAGTGGTGCTGGAAAAGCACAGCAGATCAGGCAGCATCTGAGGATCAGGACTGTTATTCTCCCAGCCTTGAGTTGGCACTCCAACCTGATCTTACATAAAGGAATGCTAAATTTCTGTCCGTCTCTCCCACAAATTACCAAACTCTCGGGTAACAGATCAGGAACAGTGCAATTTCACTCAACTCTTACAATTAGAGACTGGTTAGATACTGTGTTTCTCAAAATTATAATTTCTTGTCCTTCTCCCCCTGTTCTTTCAGAGTAAACTTCACCCACAGAGGCAAATTCTTTGTAGAGATCAGGTCCTAACCCCATACCCAGCCCCTGCCTCTCCTGCAGCTCCTCGGCTCTTATTGGGGTCTCCTTTACCACCTTCACTAATGCCACTGGCTTAGCTTCTTTTCCCACAGTGCCTTTCTTCAACAACCAGCACTTTACATGTGTCACTTTCCCACAGTGGGAACACCTGAGGCCTTTCACCTCCTTTCCACCATCTTGAGCTTGTTTTCGAACCTGTGGTAAATATTTACATGTTCTCTACTTTTGGTCTCCTCATGTAGGAGCTCCCCTTCTCCCAACCTCTATCCCTCACATTGGCCCTGAAGCTTCTCTCCTGCACCAACACGTACTCATCTGCTAATCCTGCTGCTCTTCTCACTTCCTGAACTTTCTATTCCTCCTCCTGAATTCTTACCATCTCTGGAAGTGAGTTTTTAAACTCCTCCAGCAGAGTAATCTCTCAGAGCCTCATAGGTCTTATCAATCTTTAAGGCTCACATCCATCTATCAAAATGATTATGTTCAATTCTTTCAAACTCAACATAAGTCTGACCTGGTTCCTTCTTTATATTTCTGAACCACTGCCTGTATGCTTTTGGGACCAATTCATAAGCACTCAGAATAGCCTGTTTAAACACATCATCAGCTCTTGAACCCTGACAGCGTGTCAAATATCTCATCAGCTCTGCCTTCCAGCTTAGTCTGAATTAGCATCACCCATAAATTCTCGGATCACTCCATCTGCCTAGCCAATTTTAAAAAATGAAATAAAGAAGGCTTTTACATATTTCTCATCAAAATGTGGCAGAGTTTTAACATATTTGCATATATCACTACCTTCTCCTTTAATCTCCATCCTGTTAACTTGACTTTGCTGACGAGGTTGCAACTTCTCAAGTTCAAACTGTCTCTCTTTTTGCTCAGCGAATAACTTTCTCCCTCTTTCTTTTTCCTATCTCTCTGCCTCTCTCTCTCTCCTCTCTCTTTCTGTCTCATGTGCTTCTCTCTCTTTTTCTTTCTCTCTCCCTTTCTTCTCTCTGTTTCTCTTTTGCTCTACTTTTCTTCTCTCGCTCTCTCTGTTCAGCTAAGAACCTTCTCTCTGTCTCTCTTTTTCTTTTCTCTCTCTCTTTGCTTATCTTCTAACTCTGTTTTCCTCAATTGTAATTGAAGTTTTTCGAACAGTGCTACACTTGTCTGTTTCTGTGGCACACCTGAGTGTTTGAGTAATTCCATTACAGTTTCAGCTTTATTTTTGTCCTTGGTTAAACCCAATTCTAACCTCTTTGCTAATTCTAAGAGTATGGTCTTTTCTTCCTAAATTTCTTGGCCAATTTGGGAATCATCTCCAAACCCCAGAACCTCCTTAGCAATTTTAAGAGCCATTTCTCTCACTTTTAATTTAACCAACGACAAATAACCAAAATTAAACTAATTGTCTCACCTATGAAAGACCTAGGACACTAATTGGCAAGTGGTTAAATCAACTGAGCTTTTTTTGTATCCCAAATCTATTCAAATCTGTCCAACTCTCAGATTGGATCTATCTAAACATGTTCAGATCATGAATTGGAGACTCAAACTACTCAAATCCTGGCGACAATCCCCCAAACTATTACGACACGGTGTAAACCCCTCTGCGAATGTAAACCTGACACACAGAGATGCTCACCCCATGCTGTAATCTGTTACATTTCAACAGGCAAAGAACCATCCCAGATTTCACTATTTAAAGGAAAAATTAACAATTTTATCCTTTAAGTTTAACAGAGAACATTAGACCACTACTTACAACTCCTTTCTCTTATAACCTATATTTTACTGCCCACTCTACAATACTGGTCTGATAAAGAAAAGCCCCAACTAAGTTTACAAAAAAAAATCACATTTCAAAATCAGTCAGCTTTACTGATTCTCCTTTTGTAGACTTTCCTCTGTATACATTGGTTTTTCTTCAGTCTCCTGCACAGCGTTTCTTACGGACAGATACCTTTCAGAGAACGATTCGATTAGCAGTCTATTCTTGTTGGGGTTGTGGCAGTGCTCCCCCGAACTGCTCAGAATGTCTGGTTTTACCCCAAACCATCAGATAATTTCAATAGTGTGTGGGAAATCATGTCTCACAAACTTGATTGAGTTTTTTGAAGAAGTAACAAAGAAGATTGATGAAGGCAGAGCAGTAGATGTGATCTATATGGACTTCAGTAAAGAGTTCAATAAGTTCCCCATGGGAGACTGATTGGCAAGGTTAGATCTCATGGAATAAAGGGAGAACTAGCAATTTGGGTACAGAACTGGCTCAAAGATAGAAGACGAAGGGTGGTGGTGGAGGGTTGTTTTTCAGACTGGAGGCCTGTGACCAGTGGAGTGCCACAAGGATCGGTGCTGGGTCCTCTACTTTTTGCCATTTACATAAATGATTTGGATGTCAGTATAAGAGGTACAGTTTGCAGATGACACCAAAATTGGAGGTGTAGTGGACAGCGAAGAGGATTACCTCAGATTACAACAGGATCTGAACCAGATGGGCCAATGGGCTGAGAAGTGGCAGATGGAGTTTAATTTTGATAAATGCAAGGTGCTGCATTTTGGGAAAGCAAATCTTAGCAGGACTTATACACTTAATGGTAAGGTCCTAGGGAGAGTTGCTGAACAAAGAGACCTTGGAGTGCAGGTTCATAGCTCCTTGAAAGTGGAGTCACAGGTAGATAGGATATTGAAGAAGGCGTTTGGTATGCTTTCCTTTATTGGTCAGAATATTGAGTACAGGAGTTAGGAGGTCATGTTTCACCCATACAGGACATTGGTTAGGCCACTGTTGGAATATTGTGTGCAATTCTGGTCTCCTTCTTATCGGAAAGATGTTGTGAAAGTTGAAAGGGTTCAGAAAAGATTTCCAAGGATGTTGCCAGGGTTGGAGGATTTGAGTTATGGGGAGAGTCTGAACAGGCTGGGGCTGTTTTCCCAGGAGCGTCGGAGGCTGAGGGGTGATCTTATAGAAGTTTACAAAATTATGAGGGGAATGGATAGGATAAATAGACAAAGTCTTTTTCCTGGGATCGGGGAGTCCAGAACTAGAGGGCATAGGTTTTGGGTGAGAGGGGAAAGATATAAAAGAGACCTAAGGAGCAACTTTTTCACGTGTATGGAATGAGCTGCCAGAGGATGTGGTGGAGGCTGGTACAATTGCAACATTTAAGAGGCATTTGGATGGGTATATAAATAGGAAGGGTTTGGAGGGATATGGACCGGGTGCTGGCAGTTAGGACTAGAGTGGGTTAGAATATCTGGTCAGCGTGGGCAGGTTGGACCCAAGGGACTGTTTCCATGCTGTACATCTCTATGACTCTATGGCTCTATGTTATCAAAACACTAAATTCAAATTCGATTGGAATTTTGGTATCTGGGGCAGAATTTATACTGATTGGCTGAATTTGAAATTGTTTTTGTTCCATGGCAATGCAACTGCAGCTATTTGTTTCAACTAAGTGTTACATTTTAAAATTGTTCAGGACACCCTGTGCTTTCAGTCAGGCCTTGCGAGCTTCCTCTCTCTCTTAAAGGTACAGGGCACACCTACACCTTCATAACAAGGGAACTAGTGGAGTCCCTTACCTCCCACATTCTGCAGGAAGAACATTCAACTGCCCTAATTGCCATTCCTACTATTCTAAATTCCCAAAGAGGCTACTGAAAAATAAAAAAAAGAAAAATTAGTTACCTTACCAATCCGGCACACAGAACCCTGTTTTGGTGAGAGGAGGATGATGGGTAGGAGACACCACCTAAGTAGTGTCTCAGGGAAGCCAAGCACCCAAATATATTACTTCACTCACTCAGCAATCCCATGTCCGTTCCTGCTTAGCCTGTGCTCTGCCTATTCATGAGATCAGTTTTTAAAGCAGAAACATATCTCCCAACAGGCCCTGCTCCTCTCTCCCTCTCTCCTCGCTGCTCCTGAAAAACAGAGGCCTGACTCTTGAGGTAAGTCCCTCGAGGCAATTTAATTCCTGGCAATCGCAAGTTGAGAGTTTTTACATTGATCAAAAGGAAAACCCAAAGGTGAAAGGAATTTGATCAGTTTGAAAAATACATGTGGCTGCAGTGTTTCAAGCTGGAATCCACGGGGAGGCCACTGGCTCTTCCTCTCTATCCCAGGGGTTTCAGCTGCAGTGAAGGTTTTTAAAACAAACTCCTTCCAGTGACTGTAAGAAAACAGCTTCGCTGCTGCAGCTCATGGGGGGGTCTCGAGGTTCGGAAGAGGGAAGCAACCTGGATCGGACCAGGAACATGCAGCACCAGGAATAACCAACAGGCCACCCTCAGAACTATCGAACTCCTTCAGATATTCAATGGAGGACAGCGACCTCGAGACTGCCTCATGGGGAGTGTAAGTTGGCACGGAGGATGTAGGGCATGGTTTGTGGTCACTCCTCGGGAATGTAGTAAATTTAGATATTTTGATTTCTTAAATTTAGCTGTTACATGCCCTCTACACTCCGTTTGGATATTTTTAAAAAATACAATCTACTTTTTACCTGTAACCTTGCAAATGACAACTTCTTAAACAAAAATTGAGACAGCCAGGTCCAGTCGTGCCAGGCTGCGCCATTCACTGAGCCCAAGTCTCCAGAGAAACCGCATATCGATGAAGCCACACTACTTGGCATTAAGGACATGATGGATGATTCACAGGCCGAAATCATTACCAAGTTTGAATCTATAATTTGAGAGAGGGTTAGGAAGGAGGTAACAGCTACTCTGAAGCTGTTGGAGGAAAACGTTTCTTCGCAATGCAGGAGTATTTTGAACCTGGAACATTTGGCTCATGAGCATGATAACCAGATAACTAACCTCCAAGCTAATGTTATCTGCTATGATTGAGTCTCTGACGAAGAAATGTGAAGACTTGGAGGCCTGCTTCAGGAATAATATTCAACTTGTGGGTTTACCCAAAGAATCAGAGGATTTTCATCCAACAGAATTTATAGCCTGACTTTTACAGGACTTGCTCAGACTTGAGGATAAACCCATGTTGGACAAGACTCATCGTATGCTGCGCGCTAACCTGAAAGAAGGTGAGTTACCTCGCCCGATGGTTGTCAGGGTGAACCAGTTTCAAATGAGAAATCACATTCTGTGCTGTGCTGGAGTAGCTTCTCTCCTTGTTTATAATGGAAAGAGAGGATATATTTTTCCTGATTTCACCCGACTGTTGCTAAGCAGCATGCGGCTTTTGCCAAGGTAAAGAAGGAGCCTCACTCATGTCCTAACATTAAATTTGGCCTTTGTTATCCAGAGATATTACATATCATCTTGCTGAGCAGGCTAACACATAGGTTTGATGGCTTGGGTCGGGCTACGGACCTTGTGAATAAAAACGTTTCAAAAATGCAGTTCCAGAGCCAGTTTGATGTTTGGGCCTAACTAGGTCAGTTAGACATTAGTTTTATGCTACTATGGACAAAGACTGCATTTCCCACTGGGGAGATTAAAATGGACGGTATGCTGTGTTTAAAATCAACTCGGAGAAAGGGAGGACTGCAGATGCTGGAGATCAGAGCTGAAAATGTGTTGCTAGAAAAGTGCAGTAAGTCAGGCAGCATCAAAGGAGAAGAAGAAGGGCTTCTGCCCGAAACATCGATTGTCCTTCTCCTTTGATGCTGCCTAATCTGCTGCGCTTTTCCAGCAACACATTTTTAAGGTATGCTGTGTTTACAGACTTGGATTTGATTTCTTTTTACATTTGACCTCATCCACCAAGAAGTACATGTTTCCTTACACAAGATTTTTTTTTGAGAGGTTGCGCTAATAGTACCAAAGAATGTAGAATTTAATTGTTTAACTACATACAGTAAATATTTTTATTACATGTACATGTTTACTCATTTTTTGCTTCACAGTTTTTGAATAGTTAACTTTTACATTCCCTGAGGTCACCGTGTAGTTTGCTTGAGCTACAAAACGCGACAGTTTTTTTTACTGTGGGGGAAGAGAGCACGCACTCAACTAGAGGGGACTTCTGCTGGGAGGGGGCGGGGTTGGTAGGCAGGTATTCCATTGGGGGGGGTTACCATTGTGGGAGTTGGTGGAGCTTGTTTTGTTCTGATGGGGATGGGGGGGTGACACATATTTCACTTTTACAAGGTTTACTCTTTTTTATCTATTATTGCACATTTGGGATTTTATGGTGAGTATTACACATGACACAGTTAATGATTCACCACCCTTGGTAGGTGGGACATTAAATTTGCCAGTCTGAATTGCAAAGGCCTGAACAACCCAATCAAACACACTAAGATTTTACATTATTTACACCATCTCAATGCCCATATAATTTACTTACAAGAAACCCAATTGAAAAATAAAGACAGTCCTAAGTTGAAACGAGGTTGGCTTGGACAAGTGCATTTTTCCTCCTTTTCTGGCAGATCTAGAGGAGTTGCTAATAAGTAAGTAATTAGCTCGCTGAGCTTGAAGGTTTGCTTTCAGATATTCCATCAGCATACTAGGCAACTTTATCAGTGAGAGTCTCTGGTGAAGTGCTGGTTGTATGTCCCACCTCTCTATTTAGAGGTCTTGGTTACTTCAGGTGGGTGATGTCATTTCCGTTTTTGTTCAAGGGAATCGATGTGTGTATTGATAGAGTTCTCATTAGAATGCAATGCTTCTAAGAATTTTTGTGTGTCTCTCTGTTTTGCCTGTCCTAGGATATGTGTGTTGTCCCAGTCAAAGTGGTGTTTTTCTTTGTCTGTATGTATAGAAACCATGTCTTTTGGCGGCCAGTTGGTGTTCGTGTATCCGAGTGCCAAGTTTCCTGCTAGTTTGTTTGATGAAGTATTGCCGCCTACTGGTAAGTTTAAGTATCTGCAAGTAGGGCATTTGCCTTTTTAAAATAGGCAGTTTTTTTTCAAATAACAGTCATATTACCATGGTCTGTGGGTAGGATAAACATGTTTTCTCCTTTTTAAGTTTTTCTAAGGCTTTATTTTCTTGAACATTAAGTGCGCTTCCTTCCTTTTATCGGCCTAATGTAGGTGCAATAGCTTGTCTTATGGTCTGCTGTGTTTCCTCTGAAAGACCTTTTCTTAAAGTAAATTCAAACGCTGTGGGGAAATCCTTTTTACTCATGTCTTTGTAATTGTAGTTTAACCCTCTGACTAGGACTGCTTTTCCTGTATTGGTAAGTGGATGGTCTGAAAGATTTTTTATCCAAACATCAGTTTTGTATGAAATGAAGTTAGCAGGGTGGCTGTCGCTATTAGACTCTCTTTATGCAATCTCTGAGTCTTTAGAAGTATCTCAAGAATGCATATCTCTCCAGGCCGAGTATGATGTTGTAATGTCACAATAGACCACCAAGCTTTTACTTCACTCTAGGTTAATATTTTATGAACAAGGAGATGGAACTCAGAAATTGTTAGCACATCAGTTGCACCAAATGTCCTCATCTCAAGTAATCCCATTAATTAAGGCTAATTCATGTATCCTCTCAGACCCATTCGAAATCAACAAGACATTGAAGGAATTTTACATTTCATGTTGTTCATCTGGATGTTACTCTGCTACAGCAGATTTTGATCCCTTTTTTGATAAGATTAACATTCCTACAATTGATCAAAATGTGGCAAAGGAATTAGACCAACCAATCACAGCAAGATAACTTGAGGCTGCGGCTAGATCACGACAAAGTGGGAAAACTCCTGGAACCGATGGTTTTCCGGTCAGGTTTTATAAAATATTTTGGAAAAAGCTGGCTCTGCTTTTGGTAGGTGTGTTTGTTGAAGCATTTAATTCTGGCTGTCTTCCTCAAACTTTAACTCAGGCATCAATTTCTTTGCTTTTAAAGAAAGGCAAAGATCCCTTACTGTGTGATTCATATTGTCCTATAAGTCTGCTCAATGTTGACTTTAAATTATTGTCAAAGTTATTGGCCCAATGTTTGGAAACCATCCTTCCATCTATCATATCCTTGGATCAAACTGGACTTATTTGCAACAAGCAGTCCTTTTTTAATCTTAGGTGGGTAATTTAACATTGTTTATAATTCTCCCCATCCACCCTCCCTGTGGCTTTGATATCTTTAGATGCTGAAAAAGCATTTGATAGAGTGGAATGGAATTAATTTTTTTTTAATTTTGGAGAAATTTGGCTTTGGGGTAAAACGTATTTATGGGATCAAACTACTCTATGTATCACCACAGGCCTCTGTTGGGACCAATGACATGAATTCTGAGTATTTCTACCTTTATTGTTCCACTAGACAAGGTTGTTCTTTAAGTCCACAGCTGTTTGCTGGTGGAATTGAACCTCTGTCTATTGCTCCACAGACCCTTCCTGATTTCTCTGGCATTACTCGAAATGGTATGGAGTTGAAGGTTGCCCTCTATGCAAGTGACCTTTTGCTATTTATCTCCAACTTATCTCTCTCCATTCCCACCACACTCTCAATTTTAGAATCTTTCAGTAAGACTCCTGGGTATAAATTGAATTTTAGCAAAAGTGAGATATTTGCTATCAATAAGCCTGCCAGCAAATACCCACTTGATAATTTGCCATTTAAAATCGCCAACTTTGGTTTTGTTTATCTTGGTGTACACATGGCAGATACACAAGGCAATTTGGACAGGAAACATTTTGAACCGTTATTGGTACCAATTAAATGAGACTTTGAATGATGGTCTCTCCTTAATTTGTCTGTTGCTGCGAGAATTAATTCCATTAAAGTGAATTTTTTTCTACAATTTAATTATTTATTTCAATGCATACCAATTTTTCTTACTCTTGCCTTTTTCCAAAAAGCAGATAGTCTCATTCTTGAATTTATTTGGAATAAATAAAATTCCTAGGTTACAAAAACAGTTGTTACACAGGCCTAATATATTAGGTGGAATGGTGCTGCCAAATATTTTGTTTAATTATTGGGCAGCAAACAGAAGAAATTCGAACTATTGGCTCCAATACGAGAAGCTTGACGCTTTCTCAATTTGGTTGACTATTGAGGCAAATCCCACCCACCCGGTAACATTGAAGGCTTTATTGAATTCACTTCTCCTTTCTTCAATCTGTATTTACACGAACAATGTAATTGTTTTATCCTGTCTTAAAATCTGGTTTCAATTTGACGTCACTTTCGCTTTCAGTCATTTTCTACAAAGGTGTCGTTGGTGGCAAATCATATTTTTCCCCATCTTTAGTGGACAGTGCCTTTTCTGGTTGGGCTAAGTTAGGAATAAAAACTGTGAAAGATTATATGTTAATTGTGTTTCTCTATCTTTTCAACATCTTAGTCGATACGTTTTCACTTCTTAAAAGCTACTTCTTTAAATATCTCCAAGTTCGCAGTTTTGGCCGTAGTTCATAATGATTCCTAATGATTCTGATTTTGACATCTTTCTAGAACCACTTTCTTCATTAAAGGAGGTTATTTCAGCAAGTTATTCAAACATTCAAAAAGTAATGTTATGACATGGGGTAAACTCTCCTGCTTTATTTTAAACCAACAATACAGAAAAGATTTATCCCATACAGTAATCTGTCAAACTTCGAGTGACCAAGAACTATTCAAAGTGAAAGTTAACAACTTTATTTCTTAAAGTATAACAGAGCATAATTAGCTAACAACTATGTATAAGTCCTTACTCTAACCTATCTTTACCTACCCTTCTATACTAGTCCAATAAAACTCCCAATTAAGATTTACAAAATAATACTTCTTAGCTCAAAAGGCAGGTTTCTGTTCATCTATTGGGATCTTCCTCTGGCTTTTCTTCTTCTTCTTAGGAATTTCTGCTTCACAGCTTACTGATTGATAAAGATCCCTTTTTAAGAGAGCTGTTTTTCTGGGCAGTGTGAAGATGACATCGGCTTGGCAGTTGTCCCCTCAACTGTTCAATTGTCCACAGTCTTATATCCCAAGGTATCAGATTGTTGTCATTGGCTTTTAAGATTGTCAATATACTCAATTCAAACTGGATTGGAGTTTGATATTTTTCGGGATATAATTGAAACTGATTGGCCAAATTCAAATTTGTGTTTTTGTCTCCAAGCAACGAGCTAATCGAGTTGTTCGACCGAGTGCTATGTTGTTATCTTATTGAGAATACATGGTGCTGTGTCCGGTAGTTCTGCTGCTTTTAACTCTCTTAAAGTACACCCACATCTTCATAACACCTCCCCCCTTAAGAAAAAATGAACCATCATAATGAAAAGATGGCTTCATTTTCTTCCCACCCTTTAAACACATTATCCGAACATACAGATAACTTTTATATCAGTTCACCTTAATTTCTTCCTATATGCTTATATATATAAAACATTAAATAAAGACAAATCACATCTAAACTCTATCAGTTAAATCCACGATAACGCATCTGTGATTACATTCTTCTGACCACAACATGTATGATTTTTAACTAAGGGTCTGTAACATAAGACTCCAATGAAATAGTCTCAGATTCCTATCTTTAAAACATTCCAAGAATGTAAGTGGATTGTGGTCAGTGTATACAGCCGTCTCCGACACATTGTTCATGACATCCACATTAACATGTTGGAAGGCCAGTACCAAACTCAGTAGTTCCTTTTCGATTGTGGAGTGTTTTCTCTGGTGGATGTTGATCTTCTACGAAAAGTAACCAACTGGCAGTTCAATCCCATCCTCATCTTCCTGGAGGAGCTCCAACTCCACTGTCACTAACATCGATGGCGACTTTAAAAGGTTTTGAAACATCTGTTGTAGCTAAAACTGGTTTGGTGGTTAATATCGATTTGAAATGGTTGAATGCCTCCTGGCATGGTTCTGACCACTGAAACTTTGTGTTCTTCATCAGTAAATCGGTTAACAGTACCACTACACTGCTAAAGTTTGGAACAAACTTCCGATAGAATCCGCTGAGTCTAAAGAATTGAAGCACCTCTTTCTTCAAGGTTGGTTGTGGAAATACCTCGATGGCTTTCGTCTTTGCGTTCTGTGGGATCACCTTCCATGACCGATGTTACGTCCCAAGAATGTCACCTCTGCTTTTGCAAGTTCCAGTTTATTTCAGTCTATCACCAGTTTTGCCTCTCGTAGTCACAGAGTCATAGAGATGTACACCACAGAAACAGACCCTTTGGTCTAACTCGTCCATGCTGACCAGATATCCCAACCCAATCTAGTCCCACCTGCCAGCACCTGTCCCATATCCCTCCAAACCCTTCCTATTCTTATACCCATCCAGATGCCTTTTAAATGTTGCAATTGTACCAGCCTCCACCACTTCCTCTGGCAGCTCATTCCATACACTTGCCACCCTCTGTGTGAAAAAAAGTTGTCCCTTAGGTCTCTTCTTTATCTTTCCCTTCTCACCCTAAACCTGTGCTCTCTAGTTCTGGACACCCCGACCCTAGGGAAAATACTTTGTCTATTGATTCTAACCATGCCTCTCCTGATTTTATAAACCTCTATCAGCCTCCGACCCTCCTGGGAAAACAGCCCTAGCATATTTAACTTCTCCCTACAGCTCAAATCCTCCAACCCTGGCAACATCCTTGTAAATCTTCTCTGAACCCTTTCAAGTTTCACAACATCTTTCACAATGTCGTTCAAAGACCTCTGCCAACTGTACCATATGATCTTTCTAGGAATTACTAAAGATCACTACATCGTCCAAATAGACTGCACAGTTTGTTAACCCAGTTACAACTTTGTTCATGAGATTTGGAATGTGGTGGGCACATTCTTCATTCACTTTAAACTGATATAGCCCATTTGGAGTGACAAACACAGAAATTTATTTCACCAACTCTGATAAAGGTACCTGCCAGTAAGCAGGCATTAAGACCAACCTGGTGGTGTAACTGACTTGCCCGAATTTCTCAATGCAGTCCTCCAATCAGGGAATTGGATTTGAGTTGGCGTTGACCTTCGATACTCCATGCAGAATCATTGAGTCCTATCTGGTTCGGAACTAAGACACTCACCGAACTCCACTCGTTCTGGCTTGGTTCGATGATGTCCTCATCAAACATAACCTTCACCTCCTTCTAGACCTGTCTGGCTTGAAGAGGATTAAGCTGATAGGGGAGCAGTTTTATCAGAGCAGTATTACCTACGTCTACTTCATAGACAATAGCATTAGTCCTCCCCATCTGATTCTTACATATGTCCTTGTATTGCAGCAACAAATCTTTCAACTCTGTTCTATGTTCCTGAGACGGATTGCTTGCGAACCTATCCCACTCCTCAAGGACTTCTTCACTTTTTAATCTATTTCAAATCCACATAGTCTGGATTTGACACCTCACTCTGCAGGGCAGTAACTAGCATCTGGTTCTCCAGTTCTTTCTTTCTAGTGTAATAATGTTTCAACATGTTCACATGACATTCCTGATATCCTTTCTTCCTATCAGGCATCTTTACTAAATAGTTCATCTGACTCAACCTTTTCTCAATTTGGTAGGGACCACTAAACCTGGCTTTGAAGGGGTCTCCTATCATGGGCAACAGTATTAACACATCATCCCCTTGGGAAAATGTCTGAGTTTCAGAGCTTTTATCTGCCACCTGCTTCATTCTACACTGCGGCCTTTTTACGTGCTGTTTCGCTGCCTTACCTACTCGATTTCATCTCTCCCTCACCTCTGATACATAATCTAAGTGTGAGATCTCCGACTTTGGTCCTGTCAAATTTTCTTTAATTAATTTCAAAGGGCCTCTCACTCCATGACTGAATATTAACTCAAAGGGAGTAAACTGAATAGATTCATTTGGGGAATCTCTAATGGCAAACAATATGAATGGAATACCTTTACCCCAATCTCTCGGGTAATCCTGACAATATATGTTCTCAAGATGGTCTTCAAGGTCTGATGCCACCTTTCGAAAGCTCCCTGGGATTCAGGATGATATTCACTGGGATTAAAGTGCTGTATACCGAAGCTACCCATAACCTCTTTAAAAAGTCTAGCCATAAAATTTGACCCTTGGTCTGACTGAATCTCTCTGGGTAGCCCATACCGTGTGAAGAAAGATACTAACTCCTCTGCTATCCTTTTTGCCTTGATACTCTGTAATGGAAATGCCTCTGGAAATCTGGTAGACACATCCATTATGGTTAACATGTACTGGTTCCCACTTTTAGTTCTTGGGAGGGGACCTACACAATCAATTATAACCCATGTGAAAGCTTTTTCAAATGCGGGAATTGGCAACAAAGGTGTTGCCTGCGGCTTACCTACCATTTGGCATGTATGAGAGGTATGATTAAAGTTAACCATATCCTTGTGCATTCCAGGCCTTAGCTTGAGTCTTTTGTACCTTAGCCTGAGTCTTTTGTAGCCCTCCATGACCTTCTAAAAGTAGTTCATGTGCTACCCATAACATCTACTGTCTGTATACTACGGGCAACACAATCTGGTGCACTTCGGCCTATTTCTCCTCTGCAGTAAGCTGCCGTTTATGTCTGTGGACTCTACCTTTTAGATAGTAAACCCCTGGAATATTCTCTGCCTCCTTTCAGAGTACGCATCCACATATATATGTTTTATCATCTTGGCTTGCTATTGCAAGTGTTTTCATCTTTCAGGAGTAATTACTTCTGTCTAACCCTCTGCCTGGTCAGCTTTTTCCTGCACCATTACATCAAGCAGGGTATCTGCGAACTGAACCTCAACTCCTTCATCTTTCTCTTTACTTTTTGCTTTGTGCTGTGTTTTATGAGAGTGGGATCTGGTTACCACACAGACTGGGAAAGTACCAGGACATTTCTGCTTTAACTCCTCGGTTTCTTGGTCTTCCTTGGGCTACTCCACAACAAGGGGTGTCACTCCCACCTTGGAACTGACACTCTGTCAATCACTCCCACTGTAACTTCCCCACCTTCGGTTGGCACTCCAACCTGATCTTAGATAGGGGAACACTAAATTTCTGTCCATCTATCCCACAAATTATCACACTCTCGTGTAACAAATCAGAAAGAGTGCATATTCACTCGTCTCTTACTATCAGCGACTGCTTAGGTCATGTATCTCACAAAATTATAACTTCTTCATTCTTCATCACCCAATGTTTTGTTTGCATCTTGAAAATTTGTTTTCTTTAAGAAATATTGCATTATTTCTGCTCCCTATAACTTCAAATACCAATTCATCAATTTATGCTTGTCTAACGTTAAAGCCTGTTCCTAACTTGTAAATATATATTTATATATTATCAATTAATTTATTCAGTATTCAATATTTAAAATGGAAAATGCATGCAGTTCCCAACTTTGAAATCGACTATAATTACCCAGTTTTAGTACCTTAATTTAAATCTAAAATTAGTTTTCATAGGTAGTCCTGACCAATCATTGCTCAATTACAATGCTATAGGTCGTGAAATCATTGGAGCTGCCTTAAAAGGATTTGTCTATTCAAGTTTAAAAAAAAACTTCTTATGCATGAACAATGGCCGAATCCAAGGTCACAGATATTAACCTTCGGATTTTTTTTAATATTACAATCTCATGTTGAACTGAAACTTCAACTGTCCTCCATAAGTCGCTTTTATGTAAAGATAAAAGAGATTAGTTCGAAACTGACAGTAAGGCAGTCCTGACCTGTAAAAAGAACAGGAGTTATCATTTTATTTCATAATCCCGATAGAATCCTCAACCTTAAAAGAAATCATGTTAAGTTTCCATAATAAAAATCAGATTCAAAACAGTCCAGGGAAGAAAGCACAAACATTCAGTCACCAACAAACAAATGTGCATTCAAACCGAATCACAAAGGGTTAAACTTTCTCCCAGCTGTACAGCACTTTTCGTTCCCTCTCTCTTACACACCATATCTCACAGACACTTTCTGAGCTTCCCGCAACAACACCTCTGGGTGCTCTTCGCTTCACCCATCTATCTTTTGAATATTTTTCTGGATGTCTGGCCATGATTTAGTTACAAAGTGTACTCTCAGGAGCCCTCCAGCTACCAGTCCTTCCAATTTGAAGCATGATCTGATTCCTCCTGACTGTCAGGCTGTTTTTCATTGACATATAAATTCAAATATTTACAAACCCAGTCTTCGTCTGACCCGTACTTTGGCCAGAAGACGTCGGGACGAAGAATAGATTCCTTAGTCCATACAAAGCAACAATATTTAATCATCTTTTTCCTATCTTTTTCCCTTGTACAAGTAATATTTTTCCAATTCCACAACATCCTGCCCAACGGACTTTCTGGAGGAATGTTGGAAGGGACTCCATCTCCATTTCCATTGCCTTTTTCCTTTGTTTTCCCGGAGGCTTTTTCCTTACCCACGGCACAGCCCATATTGAGTTCCTTTGTTAGTCCCTTATGAACTACTAGAACACAATCCCAACCACCAAGGCAGTACTTAAAAGTCAATTTTCTTACCTTGGTCTGTGCACAGAGTTGCCTGGCCCCTTTTTGCCGTATTTCCTATCAACCTCCTTTCACTGTCTGACTCAGATGTCTCTCTTGTGAGATTCGTACCAGTCGCCCAAGGGAGCGGACTAAACTGGGACACGAGACCCCTCAATCGGGAAGTGTCCAGGAGCAGCCACTCCCCCCGGCAATGGAAGAATATCCCGGACGGCCCCCAATTGTGAGAAACGAAGCTCACTCACTTCAATAATTTCAGTCTGAGACCAGATCTGAATCAGTAGTGTCATTTATTTCACTCTTGCAAGATGGGTGTGGTGTAAACTGTGTACAACGGCAGTCACACACACAGACTGAATTCAACTAGTACTTAGTATTTATGTAATTTGTTCCTATTCTCTCCTCCCCTGTTTACATCTCCCACCTCTCTAAGACCGGTGCCCATGACTCTTGTTTATCTCTTGCCTTATCCGGCCTTGTCTGTGACAAAGTGCTTATTTCTGGCCTCACAAGGCTGTTTGACCACATCCTGCTGTGGTCTATTGTTTGGCATATCCTCCTTCACTATCTTCTGTTTCCCTCACTTGGTATGACCTTATGACCTCATGACTTCTTGATTGTGGTTTGTTCTTGTTTTTGCAGAAGCGGGAAATAGATGATTATAACTACTGTTTGTACAGGTATATCAAGCTTAACCCCCTCCCCTCACAACACCTTATCTATTTGTCTGGAACATCTACCATTGTTTGCAGGCACATTTCATTCTTGTATGCACATTTTAGCTAATATAAAAACAATTATCTATTTCCTTCACATAGTTTTCATTCTTGTTGACTCAGCTCTTGGTTGAAACAATTACACACTGGTGTGAGTTCATTTACCTTGCATAAGTAATTATGAGTGCAGAAGTAACACTACTTTACCTATATCCCACATTACCATCTCTGGAAGCAGAGGAAGTCAAAGGCAGTCTGTACTAAACTATTTCTCTGATATCATTCCGTTTCTTTATTTGTTCCTTTCGATGAACCAGCTGAAGCGTTGCCGGGGGAATCGAAGCCCAACCAGAGGGATTTCTGGACTCCCTCCCTGCACCCACCCAATGACCCAGCTCCTTCTCCGATTTCAGATGCTTCTTCAAATCTACCTCTTCATATAAGTTATTGTCACCTGACCCAATATCACATTCAGTGAATCAACATTACCTCTGTTTAATTTGTCATGATAAAGGTCGTTTTAACTATGTTTGAGGACTGTGTTATTGTACAGTGCACGGTGATGGTTCTCTCGTGGTTAGTGTAGCTGTCTTCCAAGCAGGTGACCTGGGTTAGATTCCTGGCAATCGCATGTTGGAATTTTTTACAATAATCAATAGGAAACCTCAAAGACAAAAGGATTTGGATCATTTTGAAAATACATTTGGCTTTCATTCCAAGACTATAAAATGCAAAGCAGGAGTAGACAAAGGCAGACTGGATGAAACTGTTTCCCTGCTGCATTCTCTCACACCTCCTCCCTCCCTCCCCCCTCTAAACCACTGAGATGGCTCTGACTGTGCTCCATCCCTGGGGGAGGTATGCCCTGGGTAGAGGAAGCTGGGACTTGGGCAGAGAAGGGGCTCTGAGTGAGAGAGCTGCGGATATTTCAAACAGGTTCTGGCAGCCATTGTCACTTTCACCGTGTGCACGAAGCAGGGGGTGAGTATCGGTGTGTTTCTGTCTGTCTGTGTGTGAGAGAGTGCGGGGAGTATTTGAATCTCAATCCCAGTTTTGATCCTTTAACCTCACCCCCTCCCTGAACCAGCCCCTCCTAAAGCCAGCCCCTGGAGCAGAGTCTGTCCCAAATGGGAGGGAGGAAGTATGAGAGACCATCAAGAGAGCTCAGACGAACCAGAATGGTGAATATCAACTCTTTAATCTCACCACATCTTTCCTTATCTCCTGTTTGTACCTGTCTGATTTTTCCTCTTTTCCCTCTCTCTGTCTCTCTCTTTGCCTCTGATTCTCACTCACTGTCTGTATCACTTCATATATCTCTCTCCATCTCAATCTTTCTCTCTCACATTATCTTTCTCTCTCTCTCTCCTGACAGACTCTCCTTTTGTCTTTTTCTCTCTTCCTTCTTCCTTTGTCTATGTTCTTTCCCACTCTCTTGCTCTCTTTCTTCTTCTCTCATTCTCTCTCTGTCTTCCCCTCTCTTCTTGATTTCTGTCTTTCAATCCTGAATCTGCGCCCCCCCCCGTTCAATTTTGGACAACCCCCCCCCCCCCCCCACTGCAAATTTAGCTGTCCCCCTCCATGGCCCCTGTTTAATTGCTTTCCCTTGTGCAGCTCCATTTATCCTGAACTGTCCCTCTGTTGTTCCTCCATTATACACCCACTGCAGATAAAAGCCCCTCAGTATCTCCATTCGTCAACAATACCCTTCCCCCGTGTTGTGTCCCAGCCCCTGGTCTGGAGGACAAAGTGAGCGTGTGCAGAGACTAATGTGTCTTTTGACTGTGTACCGTAATGTCATGGAGTCACAGAGTCATCCAGCACGGAGACAGACCCTTCGGACCAACCAGGCCACACCGACTATGTTCCAAAACTAAATTATTCCCAACTGCCTGCACTTGTCCCATATCCCTCTAAACCTTTCCTATTCATGAACTTATCCAAATGTATTTTAAACATTGTAACTGTATCTGCATCCAGCACTTCCTCTGGCAGTTCATTCTAAACCGAAACTACTAAAGATTTTGCCCCTCATGTCGTTTTTCAATCTTTCTCCTCTCACCTTAAAAATATACCCTTTTGGTTTGAACTTCCCACCCGAGGGAAAAGACCCTTGTCATTCACCTTATCGATGTACCTCAAGGTTTTTTAAACATCATTAAGGTCACTCCTCAACCTCCAATACAACAGTGAAAAAAGTCCTCACCTTTCCAGTCCATGTTTTTATCTGAAACCCTCCATTCCTGGCAACATCTTGGTAAATCTTTACTGAACCCTCTCCAGTTTCAAAATATCCTTCCTATCACCAAATAATGAGAATTGCATATATTAAACCAGAAGAGGCCTCACCAATGCCCTGTAGAACTTCAATATAATGTCAGTTCTGACATTGCACAGACCTTTGAGTATAGGAGTAATGAAGGCAAGTGTGCTAAATACCTCCTTAACTACCCTGTCTACCTATGATGCAAACTTCAAAGAAATATGTCCCTGAACCCCGAGCTCTTTCCGCTCTGCAACACTACCCAGGGCCCTACCAGTAAGTCCTGTTCTTGGTTGTATTACCACAAGCAATTCCTCACATTCATCCAAATTAAATTCCATCTGCCATCCCTCAGCCCTTTAGCCCAATTGATCAAGATCTCCTTGTAATCTCAGGTAACATTCTTCACTGTCTGTTTCACCAATTTTGGTGTCATCCACAAACTTACTAACCATGCCTCAGATATTCTCATTTAAATCATTCATTTCAATGACAAACAGAAGTGGAGCCAGTACCACTCCCTGTGGAACACCATTGGTCACGGTCCTCCGGTCTGAAAAACAATGATCCACCATCACCTGCTGTCTCCTACCGTAAAGCCAATTACATGGATTTTAGTAAGGCATTTGATAAGGTTCCCCATGGTAGGTTTATGCAGAAAGTCAGGAGGCATGGGATAGTGGGAAGTTTGGCCAGTTGGACAGAGAACTGGCTAACCGGTCGAAGTCAGAGAGTGGTGGTAGATGTTAAATATTCAGCCTGAAGCCCAGTTACAAGTGGAGTTCTGCAGGGATCAGTTCTGGATCCTCTGCTGTTTGTAATTTTTATTAATGACTTGGAAGAGGGAGTCGAAGGGTGGGTCAGTAAATTTGCAGATGATAGGAAGATTGGTGGAGTTGTGGATAGTGAGGAGGGCTGTTGTCGGCTGCAAAGGGACTTAGATATGATACAGAGCTGGGCTGAGGAGTGGCAGATGGAGTTCAACCCTGTCAAGTGTGAGGTTGTCCATTTTTGAAGGACAAATAAGAATGCGGAATCCAGGGTTAACAGTAGGGTTCTTAGTAAGGTGGAGGAGCAGAGGGATCTTGGGGTCTATGTTCATAGATCTTTGAAAGTTGCCACTCAGGTGGATAGACCTTGTAAGAAGGCCTATGGTTTATTAGCGTTCATCAGCAGAGGGATTGAATTCAAGAGTCGTGATGTGATGTTACAGCTGTACAGGACCTTGGTAAGGCCACATTTGGAGTACTGTGTGCAGTTCTGGTCGCCTCATTTTAGGAAAGATGTGGAAGCTTTGGAGAGGGTGCAGAGGAGATTTACCAGGATGTTGCCTGGAATGGAGAATAGGTCGTACGAGGATAGGTTGAGAGTTCTCGGCCTTTTCTCATTGGAACGGCGAAGGATGAGGGGTGACTTGATAGAGGTTTATAAGATGATCAGGGGAATAGATAGAGTAGACAGTCAGAGACTTTTTTCCCCGGGTACAACAGGGTGTTACAGGGGGACATAAATTTAAGATGAAGGGTGGAAGGTATGGGGCGATATCAGGGGTAGGTTCTTTACCCAGAGAGTGGTGGGGGCATGACAGCACTGCTTATGGGAGTGGCAGAGTCAGAATCATCGGTGACCTTTAAGCGGCAATTGGATAGGTACATGGATAGGTGCTTAAGCTAGGACAAATGTTCGGCACAACACCGTGGGCTGAAGGGCCTGTTTTGCGCAGTATTGTTCTATGTTCTATATTCTACATATCCAATTGGCAAGCTCACCCTGAATCCCATGTGATCTAACTTTACTAATTAGTCTAACCTTGTCAAAGTCTTTGCTAAAGGCCAAGCAAACACCATCAATCACTCTTTCCTCATTGTTTTTTGTTACTTCCAGAAAACAAACCTAACTAAGTGTGTCAGACATGATTTTCCTCACACAAAACCATATTGACCACCTCGAATCAATCCTTTCCTCTCCACCCTGTGTAAATCCTATCTTTCAGATTCATCTCCAAAAACGTACCCACCACCGAAGTGAGACTCACGGGTCGATCATTCCCAGGCTTCTCCTCACATCCCTTCTTAAACAATGGCATATTAGACACACCCCAGTCCTCCAATTCTTCACCTGTGTTTATTGATGATACAAATATTTCTGCTAGGGGCCCTGCAATTTTCTCTCTAACTTCCCACAGTGTCCTGGGACACACTTGATCAGGTTCTGGAGGTTTATCTGCCTTTATGTTTTTTAAGATCTCCAGCACTTCCTCTTCTGTACTGTAAACTGTTTCCAAAACATCAGTATTTGTTTCCCTGATTTCTTTCGCATCCAATTCCTTCCCAACAGTAAAACAGAATTATTCATTTATATCCCTCCCATCTCTTGAGGTTCAACACAAAGACAACCTGGTTGATCTTTAAGGGGTCCTATCTCTCTCCAGTTGCTCCCTCATTCTTAATGTATTTCCAGAATCTCTTTGGATTATCTTTCCCTTATCTGCCAAGACTATCTCCTGTCCCCTCGTTGCCTTCCTCATTTCCTTCTTAAGGATGTCTCTTCACTCTTTATACTCTTCAAGACATTCAGTTCATCCCAATTATCTCTCTGATAGTTTTTTTCATTCTTGACTTGAACTTCAGCATTTTTATTCATCCATTGTTCCCTAATCTTATCAGCCTTGCCTTTCACCCTAACAGGAACAGAATGTTTCTGAACTCTTGTTATCACACTTTTGAAGACCTCCCACTTGTCAGTCATCCTTTTACCTGCGAACAGAGTCGAGAGTGTGGTGCTGGAAAAGCACAGCAAGTCAGGCAGCATCCCACGAGTAGGAAACCTGCTATGTTTTTCCAACACCACACTCGTGACTCTGATCTCCAGCATTACCATCCTCACTTCCTCCTGGTTCCTTTTACCTGTGACCAGTCTACTCCAATCAACTTTTGAAAGTTCTTGTTTCATATTTTTAAAATTTGCCTTACTCTAATTAAGAACTTTAACTTTTATGGAAGACCTGTTCCTTTCCATAACAATTTTAAAACTGATAGTTTTATGATCACTGGTCCCAAAGTGTTCCCTGACTAACACTCAGTCACTTGGTCTGTCTTATTTCCCAAGAGAAGTTCAGTTTTGATCCTTCTCTAGCAGGAACATTTATATCTTGACAAAGGAAATTTTCTTGCAATTTAACAAATCCTTCACCATCAAAACTGTTTAACACTCTGGCAATCTGAATCAATGTTTAGAAAATTTAAATCCCTTACCATTCGAAGATGGACTGGTAGGACAGTTCCAGAGGGTGGTGCCTGGTTGGATGTTTGGCTCGATGATAAGGAGGGGGGAGGTGAAATGAAGAAGCTGGTGGAATCGACATTGATCCCGTGTGGTTGGATGGTCCCAAGGCAGAAGATAATGTATTCTTCCTCCAGATTTCGGGTGGCTGGAGTTTGGCGGTGGAGGGGGTCCAGTACTGGTATATCCTTGGCAGAGTAGGAGTCAGGGTGGGGGAGGAGTTAAAGTGTTTGCCAAACTCTAACCACCTGGAGGTAGAAAGCCTCATCTTCTACCTTGGGCCCCTCAAACCATTTCCTCGGTTTCTTCATTCCCCCCGCCACCTTATCCAAGATCCAACATTCCAACTTGGCACACCCCTCTTGAACTGTCCTACCTATCCATCTTCCTTCCCACCTATCCCACTCTACCCTCCTTTCTGACCTATCACCATTATCCCCCTCCTCCATCGCCCTATCACATTCCCAGCTACTTTGCTCCCAGACCGAGATCACTCCCATTTATCTTTCCCTTGGGTCATCCCCTCATTTCTGGTGAAGAGCTACTCTCCTGCTCCTTGGATGCTGCCTGACCGGCAGTGCTTTTCCAGCACCACACTTGTCGACTCTTCTCCATTCCTCAGTCAAGTTCTGTAATAGCGATGACATCCCAGTCCCAAGTTCCCTTACATGTCCTAAGTCCATCAGCCTTCTCAATAAGGCCTCTTACATTGAAATAAATACAGTTTAAGCGTTCAGAGTTTCCCTTTTCTGACTTGTTCTTGTTTGTCTTTTCTAAATATCTTGCTGTTTTCTGATTCAGAACCATTGCCATCTTTCTTTCCATTTTCAATGTTACTTAGGAAGCCCCCACCCACCTCTCTAAATGTTTACAAGCTCCTAATATTGAACTGGCAAATCTCCGCACCAGGACATTGGTCCCCTTATAGTTCAGGTGAACCCCATCCTTTTGAAATCTCTTCTGTCTGAGAAGAGATCCTAACGATCCAATAAACTGAATCCCTGTACATTGCAGCACCTCTTCAACCATTGATTTATCTGCCCTATCCCCTTATTCCTTCCCTCATTAGAACTTGGCACCAGAAGTAAACTAGAGATTACTACTTTTCATATTCTGTTTATTAATCATCTACCTAACCTCTTACACTCACTCTGTAATTCTTCAACCCTTTCTTGAACAATGTCATTCTTACCGATGTGCACAACAACTTCCGGCTTCTCTCTCTTCCCTTTGACAATCTGCATCAAACATTTTGAGACATCCTTCACCCTGGCACCAGAAAAGCAACGTACTATCCTAGATTCACACTCACTACTGCAGAATCTCCTGTCTGTGCCCCTCGCAGGTGAGTTCCCAAAAAATATTAATCTTTTAAATCTTGACAAACCTAATTAACATAAAATTCATTTTTAGTGCCCAAGATCTGACAACCACTCCTATTTTTCCCATTGAATGATACCCAAAACAGAATATCTGTTTGAGAGAGGAATAGCCATAGGAGATTTCGAAACCACCTTCATACCCTTCCTGACGGGCAGTTATCGATCTGAATGATCGTGCTGTGATTACACCCCTCGAAATCTAGTAGTCATCACACCTCAATGTCTCTTGCAGGCCCTCAGTAATATTAATCCTTAAAAAGAAGAAGCTCTCAGTAGCACCTTATATATAAAATTAAATACCTTTCCTTACCCAGAGATTTAAAATGAAGCATGCAAAAAAAGTAAAAACACTAAAAAGAAATCAAACACTTAACTGAACAAATGAAAAAGACAATTCCTTCTCAAATAATCCACCCATTCAGTTTTCACTGTCCAGATACAAAAAAACTCTCCAGAGCCATCCATATCCAGGCCTCTCCATAAGCTCCATGTATAAACAACCTGTCCCTCTTCATGTACCTTTTTAACTTCTTTTTTCTCAAAACATACCCACCACTGACAGCAGACTCACAGATCTATAGTTCCCCAGCTTTACCCTACCACCTTTCTTAAATAATAGCACAATGGTAGCCACTGTCCAGTCTTCTGGCACCTCAGCCTTAGCTGTTAATTATACGAATATCTCAGTGAAAGGCCCAGCTATCTGTTCCCCAACTCCCTCGCAATCTGACATTTTACAAAATCACAGCATCATTTTATTCCAGAATGTGTGATGTGAAGTCAACAGTCTGCCTTCCATCCACTTCTAACCTACATCATGGAGACAACAGAAAATGGTAGGTGGGAGGGTCTGGTCAAACCACTAACCCTGCAGAATTGTTCGAGAAGAATAAACCTTCCAGAAACAATGACCCAATGGGTTACATTTGTCTCTATGGGACTCGACCAGTCATGACTCTCCTGTGGTACACAGCAGCATGACTCTGCCTAACAGCATGGAGAAAGTGAAGACTGCAGATGCTGGAGATCAGAGTTGAGAGTGGGGTGCTAGAAAAGCACAGCAGGTCAGGCAGAATCTGAGGAGTAGGAGAATCAACATTCTCTGACTCCTCAGATGCTGCCTGACCTGGGAAAGCGATAGGTTGGTGAAGGTGAGGGAGAAGGTGTAAAGGTCAGGGGGCTGTGGGGTGGAGCAGACAGATGGGAAAGGTGATGGACAGGTCAGGAAGGCGGTGCTGAGTTGGAGGCTTGGGACTGGGATAATATCGGGGGAGGGTAAATGAGGAAACTGTTGAAATCCACATTTTAACCCGAGTGGCTGCAGGCTCCCAAGGCAGAATATGAGGCATTCATCCTCCAGGGAACTCTTCCCCAATTATAGCATCTTGGAAAGCATCTGGATGGATATTTGAATAAGGAGTGTTTAGAGTGATAAGGGCCAAATGCTGACAAATGGGACCAGATCTGTTCTGGGAGGATGGCTTTAATGGAAGGGTCTGTTTCGGCGTTGTACACGTTTATGACTCTAAGTCATCAGTATAGAGAAAACCATGAGGCATGGTTATTGGCAGGTCATTTGACTAAATGTTCAAAAATGTTTAGGTCAGCCCTGTGCCAGTACTTAGTCAGTCTACCCCATGTATTTCCGAGTTGTCATCAAATCATAGAGATGTACAGCATGGAAAAAGACCCTACAGTTCAACTCATTCATGCTGAACAAATATCCTAAATTAATCTAGTTCCGTTCACCAGCACTTGGCCCACACCCCTCTAAACCCTTCCTATTAATATACCCATCCAGGTGCCTTTTAAATGTTGTAATAAAGCTTGCTTTCACCACTTCCTCTGGCAGCTCATTCCTTACACACATCACTCTCTGCAAGAAGAAAACTGCACCTTAGGTCCCTTTTAAATCTTTCCCCTCGAACCTTGAACCTATGACCTCTAGTTTTGGACTCCTATCACCTGGAATATAGACATAGTCTATTTACTCTATCCCTGCCATACCTGATTTTATAAATCCCTATAAGGTCACCCCTTAGCCTCTGACGTTTCAGGGAAAATAGCCCCAGCCTATTCAGCCTCTCCCTATAACTCAAACCCTGCAACCCTGGCAACATCCTTGTAAATGTTTTCTGAACCATTTTACATTTCACAACATCCTTCCTATAGGAGGAAGATCAGATTCGAAAGCAGCATTCCAATAGTGGGCTAACCAATGTCCTTCACAGCCACAACATGATGTCCCAACTCCCATACTCAATGCACTGACCAATAAAAGAAACACAGCAATGCTTTCCTTCTCAGTTTTTTGCGTTTCTACGTGCACCTACGTCTTGTAGTAAGGTACCTTCGTACCTGAGATGGCACCGTGCTTGATCAGATTGTACACATTTCACTGTACATGTGACAATAAAGCTTAAGTCTATATCTAAATACCAAACACCTTCTTCATTACCCCGTCTACCTGTGACTCCATTTTCAAACATCTATGAATCAGCGCTCCAAGGGCTCTGTTTAGCAACACTCCCCAGTACTTTACCATTAACTGCATATGTCCCACCCTGACTTGCCTTTCCAAAATGCAACACCACACATTTATCTAAATTTAACTCTATCTGCCACTCCCCAGCCCAGCAACCCATCTGATCAAGGTCCTGTTGTACTCTGAGGGAATCTTCTCCGCTGTTCACTACACCTCCAATTTTGGTGTCATTACAAACTTACTAATTATCCCTCCCATGTTCACATCCAAATCATTTTTATAAATGACAAAACATAGTGGACCCAGCTTCAATCGCTGTGTCACACTGGTGGTCACAGGTCTCCAGTCTTCTGGAGAAGCAACCTTCTATCACCACCCTGAGTCTCCAACCTTCTGTATCCAACTGGCTAGTTCTCCTTGTGTTCCATGTGACCTAATCTTGCTCACCAATCTACCATGCAGAACTTTGTTGAACGCCTTACCGAAGTACTTATAGATTATGTTCACCACTCTGCCTTCATCAATCCTCTTTGTTACTTCTTCAAAAAACTCAATTAAGTTAGTGAAACATGAGTTCCCACCCACAATGCCCCATGTTGACTATCCCTAATCTGCCCTTGCCTTTCCAAATATATGTAAATCCAGTCCCTCAGGATCCCCCCTCAACATGCTGCCCACCAGCAATGTCAGACTCATCGGTCTATAGTTCTCTTGTCTCTCCTTACCACGTTTCTTGAATAATGGCACCACATTAGCCAACCTCCAGTCTTCTGGAACCTCACCTGTGACTACTGATGATACAAATATCTCAGCAAGGGGCAGAGCAATCGCTTCTCTAGATTCCCACAGAGTTCAAGGTACACCTGAACAGTTTCTGTGGATTTACCAACCTTTATATGTTTTAAGATGTCCTGCACCTCCTCCTCTGTAATGTGGACATTTATCAAGATGTCACTATTTATTTCCCCAAATTCTCTTGATTCCATCTTCTTCTTCACAATAAACACTTATGTAAAACATTTGTTTAGCATCACCCATATTTCCTGTAGTTCCACAGGTGGTCTTGCTGATCTTTAAAGGGACCTATTCTCTCCTGAATTACCTTTTTCTCCTTAATGTAATCCCTTTGGATTCTCCTTAACCCTGTTTGCCAACTCTATCTTATGTCCCATTTTTTCACTTTCTGATTTCCCTCTTATGTATACTTCTACTGACTTTATACTCTTCTAGGGATTCTCTCGATCCGTGCTATCTACATCTGACATATGCTTCTTGCTTATTCTTGAGCGAAATCTCATTTTCTCTTGTCACTCAGCATTCCCTAAAGCTACTAGCCAAACAAGTTGTCTCCATCAGCACGGACCTGTTAGATACAGATTGGATGGGGTCTCTGTCCCCTTTAAGAAAGTTACTGTCAAATCGCGCCTCCGTGAAATGGAATGAATGAGGGAGGAGACCGACAATAGGGAGTGAAATCTCAAAACCCAGCCTCGGGAATCCGTTTACTCACCCCTCTGCTTTTATTAAGTACATCTATAATTTCTGATTTGGTTAAATCATATAAGCCTGATATTCTTTCTCATACTCTCTACCCTAAAAGGACTCACACCCTCATCCCCCTCCTACAACTACCCTCGGGGATCGACTTTTTAAGTTCCTGCCTAAATTCCTATTTTCTCTCCCCAGAACCTCGTCCTTTTCCCATCCTGTATCATGGGTTCCAATGTGTACAGCAACATCCTGCTGGTCCCTCTCCCCTTTGGGAATATTCTGTACCCTCTCTGAGATAGTTCTG
Organism: Chiloscyllium punctatum; assembly: GCF_047496795.1. Classification (NCBI taxonomy): domain Eukaryota; kingdom Metazoa; phylum Chordata; class Chondrichthyes; order Orectolobiformes; family Hemiscylliidae; genus Chiloscyllium; species Chiloscyllium punctatum. The sequence continues at coordinate 55,765,480 of NC_092767.1, forward strand.
AATTGTCTGGAGTGAGGGGATATTTGAATAACTGCCTGGATTCAGTTTGGAAGCTCTCTGGACAGATTTCAGATCCCATCATTGACTCACTCTTTATTGGAGGGACAGTGAGGTGCAGCAGCACTATATTTGAATTCAGGCCTTTCCGAAGCCGTTTTCAATGTATTTGGTCGGGCAGTGTGTTGGGAAGGTGACCCAGCTGGTTACTGCAGTTATTGAATTGAGTTGTGTACTCGGCTTATCGAAGTGAAAAATAGTTAAATTGTCTTCAACTGAAAAAGATAGTTTGGTCCGGCCTGATTTTAAAATTGAAAGAAATCAAGACATGTTAACTCTTTATTGTGGAAAACATGAAATTGCCCTGCAGTCTATTCCTCTCAGACTAATCGAGCAACAATCGAACATGGTCACACTCACAGAATCCCGCTTTACAGACAATGTCCCAGACAACACAGTGACCATCTCAGGGCAGGTCCTGTCCCACTGGCAGGACAGAGCCAGCAGAGAGAACAGCTCAGTGGGATACAGTCAAGAGGGCTGTGCTCTGGAAGTGCTCAGCATTGATGCCAGACCCCATGAAGCCTCATGACATCAGGTTAAACATGGACACGGAAACATTCTGTGTGTCTTAAAAAGTATTGAGGTAAATAAGTCCCTGGGTCCTGATGGGATCGATCCCAGAATATTGAGGGAGACAAGAGAACAAATTGCTGCAGCATTGACAGACATCTCTGTATTCTCTCTGGCCACAGGTGAGGTCCCAGAGGACTGGAGACTAGCTGATGTTGTCTCATTGTTTAAGAAGGGTAGCAGGGATAACCCTGGGAATTACAGACCTGTGAGCCTTATGTCAGTGTTAGGGAAATGATTGGAAAAGATTCACACGGACAAGATCTATTTGCATTTCGAAGAAAATGGATTTATTAGTGACACTTGTTTATTATTATTTTGTACGGGAGAGGTCGTGCCTTCCTAACTTGACCACGTTTTTTAAGGAGATGATGAAGATGATTGATGAGCGAAAACCTGTTGATGTTGTCTACATGGACTTCAGTAAAACCTTTGACTAGGTCCCTCATGGCAGACTGGTACAAAAGGTGAAGTCACATGGTATTGGGGGTGACATGGCAAGATGGATTTTCCTATTTAGAACTGACTCAATCATAGGAGACAGAGGGGTGTGGTGGAGGAAGCTTTTCAGAATGGAGGGCTGTGACTAGTTGTGTTCCACAGGGATCAGAGCTGGGACCTCTACTGTTCATGGCCTTTATAAATAATTTGGAGGAATACGTGGCTGGTCTAAGTTTGTAGACGATAAAAAGATTGGGATGATACAAAGATTGATGGAGTTGTAGATATTGAAGAGGATTGTCAGAGGGTACAACAGTATATAGATCAGTTGGAGGCATGGACAGAAAAATGGCAGATGGAGCTTCATCCAGACAAATGTGAGGTGATACATTTGGGAAGGTCAAGTACAGTTGGAAATTATACAGTGAATGGCAGAACTCTTCGGTGCATTAACATGCAGAGGGATCTGGGTGTGCAGGTCCACAGATCACTGAAGTAGCAGTGCTGGTGGATAAGGGGGTAAAAAAAGCCTATGGCAAGTTTACCTTCATCGGAAGGGGCATTGAGTATATGGATCGTACAAAGATGTTCAGGTTAGGTGAAGTGGTCAAGCTAAAATGCCCATGGTGTTCAGGGATATGTAGGTTAGATGCATTAGTCACGGGAAATATCGAGTAATAGGGGAGGGGAGTGGGTCAGGGTGGGATACTCTTCACAGGATTGGTGTGGACTTGTTGGGCCAAATGGCCTCTTTCCACACTGTAGGCATTCTATGATTTCAGGAAAGTTATGCTAAAGCTTTATAGAACTTCAGTTTGGCTGCACTTGGAATATTGTGTCCAATTCTGATCACCACACTACTAGAAGGATAGAGATGCTTTGGAGGGGGTACAGAACAGGTTTCCCAGGGTGTTGCCTTGGTTTGGGGGATTTTGAAGAAAGGTTAGATAGACTGGATTTGTTTTCACTGGAATGCAGGGCATTGAGGGCTGACCCAGTAGAAGTTTATAAGATTGTGAATGACATTGGATGAAGTGGAAATATGAGGCTTTTTCCCAGGGTGGAGGGGTCAATTACGAGGGACACAGGTTCAAACCACAAGGAGGGAAGTTTAAAAGAGATGTGCAAGGCCCGTTTTTCACACAAAGGGTGGTGAGTGCCTGGAATGTACAGCCAGAGGAGGCGGTGGAAGGAGACACATTAGTAGCATTCAAGGGAATACCTGGACAAATACACAAATAGGAAGGGAATAGAGGGATACGGATCCTGGAAATGAAGACGGTTTTAGTATGGAAGGGTAAAATGTGTCAGCACAGGCTTGGAGGGCCGAAGGGCCTGTTCCTGTGTTCTATTGTCCTTTGTTCTTCTCTGTTCAGTGAGCTCTTCCTGCATTTAAAACACTGCAACAGGGATGCTATGAAAAGGCAGTAACCAGGAAACAGCTCCAGGTCACTGAGATACAGACCCACCTTGGAGGATACAGTCCCAGATGTGGCTTTCCCAGACTAGTGCACATGGAAGTTTGATTATTGAGTTTTACTTTTAAAAGGACCCCTCCCCTGGATACTATTGAGATAAAAATATCTGTGCAATCATATTTTCAGAACTCCAGTGTCTTTCCAGTCAGATCAGTACTCCGAACCCCTTGATTAGATTCCAGTCTGTAACTCACTCCAGGATATTTACTATTCGATATAGAAACGTGTTGGAAAACACAAGAAAGAAACTACCGGAGAAACACAGCAGGTCAGGCAGCATCTGTGGGGGGATAAGAGAATTAACGTTGCTAATCCAATGTCACGAGGTATTTGAAACAAGGATCCCTTCCTCCCAGGAACTGAGACTTCTCTGAACTGTTTCCAATACAAGTATATCCTTTTAGTAAAGGAAACCAAAACTGAATGCAATACTCAATGTGTGGTCTGAACAGTGACTGTGTGGTTGTAAGACCTCCCTCCTTTTATACACTACTCCCTTACAATAAAAATCAATATTCCATCTGACTACCGAATTCTTTGATGTACCTGTATACTACTCTTTTAGATTCCTGTACAAGAACAGGCTGATTCCCCCTCCTACAGAATTCTGTCGTCTGTCTCCTTTTAAATCATGTTCTGCTCTCTGTTATTCCTGTCAATCAAACAACCTCATGCCACAGCCACATTATATTCCAGGTTCCTTTTCCTTCCCATTTACTCAACCCAGTAGTTTAATGTGATTATAAATAGTTGAGGTCTCAGCATTGATCCCTGTGACACTCCACTAGTTACCAGTCTGAAACTGAAACCTTTATTCTGATTCTCTGTTTCCTGGTAATCTGGCTTTCATCTTCTACCCTGCTTCGATATCATCACTGGCAAAATGCAACAATATCTTATGCAGCATCTTTTACACAGCTTCTTGTACAGAGCTTTATAAAATCATGAGGGGCCAGAGACAAGATGAATAGCCAAGGTCTTTTCCCCAGGGCAGGGGAGTCCAAAACCAGATGGCACAGGTTTAAGGTGAGAGGGGAAAGATTTAAAAGGGACCTGAGGAACAACATTTTCATGCAGAGGGGATGTGTGTATGGAATGGGCTGCCAACATTTCGGAGACATTTGGACAGGGACATGAATAGGAAAGATTTAAAGGGATAAATAAATATTGAACTGTTTCCAGAACACTGAAAGTAAATGTAATCTTGAACAACTCTATTACAGACCTTGTCCAGAATTGCATGTGAGACAATCTATTTTACTGAATTTGCCTGTGCCAAGAATGTGTTTATGGGATGTTACCCTACTGGAGCAGTTGCTGTTTATGAGATAAATAACCCATTATCCTGCTAAGTTTTCCAACAGTTATTCCAACTCTTCTTTCTTTTTTCTGTAATTTGATTTTGATTTTATTGTCACATGTACTCAGTACAAAGGTACAGGAATACAGTGAGAAGTGTATAATGTCACCACACAATGTACTATCTTAGGGACAAATACTTTGCATAGAATCCTAAGAAGAAGGTAGAAAGAAAGAACAAACTTAAAAATTAAACTTTTTTTATTTTTACAGTAATAATAGTGCTGCATAAAATATATGATGTCAGGAGTGCGATGGAATCCTTCCCACTTGCCTGGATGGGTGCAGCTCCAACAACACTCAAGAAGCTTGACACCATCCAAGACCAAGCAACCCACTTGATTGGCACCACATTTACAAACATTACATCCCTCCACCACCGGTGCTCAGTAGCAGCAGTGTGTCTATCTGCAAGATGCTCCACAGCAATTCACCAAAGATCTTTAGGCAGCACCTTCCCAAACCCATGACTGCTTCCATCTAGAAGGACAAGGGCAGCAAGTATCTGGGACCATCACCAGCAAGTTCCCCTCCAAGCCACTCACCACCCTGACTTGGAAATATACCGCCATTCCTTCAGAGTCGTTGGGTCAGAATCCTGGAATTCCCTCCTTACCGGCATTGTGGGTCAACACACAGCAAGTGGACTGCAGTGATTCAAGAAGGCAGCTCACCACCACCTTCTCAAGGGCAAATAGGGATGGGCTATCAGTGCTGGCCAGCCAGTGATGCTCAAGTCCCACAAAATGAATTTTTCAAAAATGAAGTGAGGTTAAAAGCTACATGTTGCAGACCTTCCCAGTTTTCAATGAAAAATAAATAAATAAAGTGCAAGTTCAAACATTACAGACTTTCTTAAGTGCATAGCCTCGGTGAGATCAGAGGCCCACGCTAAGGCCACAGCTGGCCAAGAGACTGCACATGCTGGTCTGAGAGATCATCGCGTCAGGCTGAGAGAGCCCCACACTGGGCTGAGAGATAATCACACTGGGCCGAGAGATAGTCACACTGGGCCGAGAGATAGTCACACTGGGCCGAGAGATCCGTGGGCTGGGCTGAGAGATCTCCACACCTGGCTGAGAGATTGGTGGGCCGGGCTGAGATAACACCATACTGGGCTAAGAGATCCTCAGACCGGGCTAAGTGATCACGATGCTGGGCTGAGAGATCAGGCTGAGAGATCACCACACCAGACTGAGAGATGGCTATGCCAGGCTGAGAGATCACTGTGCCAAGCTAAGAGATCCTCAGGCCAGGCTAACAGATCACACCAGGCTGAGAGATCACCGCACCGGACTGAGAGATTTCCACGCCAGCCTGAAAAACCACCATGCCCCCAAGAGATCACCGTGCCAGGCTAAGTGATGCCACGCCAGGATTAGAGATCACCATGCTGGACCGAGAGATCGCCATGCCAGTCTGAGAGATCCCCATGCTGGGCTGACAGATTACCACACTGGGCTGACAGATTACCACACTGGGCTGAGAGATCACCATTCTGGGCTGAGAGATCAACATGCCAGTCTGAGAGATGTTCATGCTGGGTTGAGAGATTACCACACCGGGTTGTGAGATCTCCGCGCTGGTCTGAGAGATTACCACACTGAGCTAAGAGATCTCCATGATGGGCTGAGAGATCTCCATGTCGGACTGAGAGGTTGCTACACTTGAATAGTTAAAAATTCGCAGCATGTTGCTGTGCAGAGGGACCTGGGTGTCCTTGTGCATGAATCACAGAAGGTTGGTCTGCAGATGGAACAGGCCATTAAAATGGCAAATGGAATGTTGTCCTTCATTGCTAAAGGGATTGAGTTTAAAAGCAGTGAGATTCTGTTGCAGCTGTATAGGATGCTGGTGAGGGCACAGTTAATAGACACCTCCACTTCTCACCTTTAAACAACCACCAAAACTTCCAAAGAGATTCTTTCAGTAAAAAGGAGAAAGAATAACGAGAGACATGTGTGTGTAGAACCACAGGAGATGGGTAAGGTTCGCAATGAATATTTCTCCTCTGTGTTTACCGTGGAGAAAAACATGAAGATTGGGACGTTGGGGACGTTAGTGGTGAAGGTGTGGGGAAGGTCTTGGCGAGGAGCTCATCCTCATTGATAATGTGTTGCAGGCTGTGAAGAACATGGTGTAGTCTTTCGGCTCCCGGGAAGTACTGGGCAATGAAGGGTACCCTGTCGGTTGCAGCCTGTGTCTGTCTCCTGAGGAGGTCATTATGGTTTCTCGCTGTGGCACATTGGAACTGGTGGTCGATGAGTTGAGCATCGTATCCCATTATTATGAGGGCATCCTTGAGTTCAGCTTTGAACAAGACTTCTCTACACAGGACCTCCAACCATCACTATACAGCAGGTATATTGCCGACATTTCCTTCCACTGCCCCCATGGTGAGGAGTCATTGAAACAACTACACAGTGAGATCAATGATTTCATCCCATCATCAAACTCACCACAGACGACTCTTTAGTATCTGTCTCATTCTTGGACACAGGAATCTCCATCACGGATGGACATCTCAGCACCTCACTGTACTGCAAACCCATGGATAACTTCCAAATGCTACACTTCTCTAGCTTCCACCCGAAACATATTAAAACAGCCATTCTCTATGGACAAGCCCTACATACACACAGGATTTGTTCAGAAGTACTCAAGGATGCCCTCATAAAAGGGTATGATGCTTAACTCATCGCCTGCCAGTTCCGACGTGCCACAGCAAGAAACCGTAATGATCTCCTCAGGAGACAGACATGAGCTATAACCGACAGGGTACCCTTCATTGTCCAGTACTTCCCGGGAGCTGAAAGACTACACCATGTTCTTCGCAGCCTGCAACACATCATCAATGGAGATGAGCACCTCATCAAGACCTTCCCTTCACCTCCACTTCTCACCTTTAAACAACCATCAAACCTCAAACAAATCATTGTTCGCAGCAAACTGCCCGGATTTCAAGACAACACCATACAATCTTGTCACAGTGAACGCTGTAAGACGTATCAGAATGCTGAAACGGATACCACCATTACCTGTGGGACACCACCCACCAGGTACATGGCAGGTAATCATGTGACTCGGCCAACGTGGTCTATCTCCTCCGCTGCAGGCAAAGATGCCATGAGGCATGGTACATTGGCAAGACCGAGCAGAGGCTATGGCAACGGGTGAATAGACACCACACAACAATCAACAGACAGGAGTGTTCCTTCCCAGTCGGAGAACACTTCAGCAGTCCAGGACATTTGACCTCAGACCTTTGGCTGACCATCCTCCAAGATGGACTTCAGGACAGGCTACAACACAAAGTGGGTGAGCAGAGGCTGGTAGCCATGTTTGGTACTCATGGGGATGGCCTCAACTGGGACTTTGGGGTCAATGTCACACTCCAGGTGACTCCACTGCACTACACACACACACACACACACACACACACTCCTACAGACCCATACACTCACGCAGACCCTCCCTCACACACAAGCTCTCTCTCATACACTCATACATACACACCCACTCTCACACATACACACACCCTCTCATAGACTTATACAGCTTTAACACTCACACTCAGACACATGCGCACACTCTCTCACAGACACTCAAACACCCACTTCCCCCCCCCCCCCACACACACAAGTTTGTGGGATGAATTTGTACTTGCAGAATTACATTTTATTTTGCTCAAAAACTATGTGAGATTCTGAAAATCCTTTTTTTTCAGAAAAAGAATCAGTCTGAACATTGGGGCACAGACAGCCTCACACAGGGTACCTCACACCTTCAATACATTACCTGAGCTGACATGGCATCTACTGGGAAAGTTCACTTGAGAATGTAACTTTAAAAAAAGGTCTGGGATTTTCATATGAAACAATTGAAAACAGCATGGTCATTCTAAAAGATGAGAAACATAACAAACAATCCAGGTCTTTTTCAATATATAATTTCAGTTGCATCACACTGTAAATTTTTGCAATAAATTCTGTATCTTGTGATCTTATATTGCACGACCACCTGATGAAGGAGCAGTGCTCCAAAAGCTAGTGCTTCCAAATAAACCTGTTGGACTATCACCTGGTGCTGTGTGATTTTTAACTTTGTACACCCCAGTCCAACACCGGCACCTCCAAATCAGGATTGATGAAGGCAGTGTGGTGAAAGTGATCGAAATGTACTTCAGTAAGGCATTCAACAAAGTTCGACATGATAGATTGGTGAGCAAGGTGAGGTCACATGGAACATAAGGAGAACGAGCCATTTGGAGATCGAAGGAAGGAGGCAGAGGGTGGTGATGGAGGTTGCTTTCCAGACCTGAGACCTGTAACCGATGGTGATCGATGCTGGGACATCGCTTATTGTTATTTATATAAATGATTTGAATGTGAACATTGGAGGTAAAGTCAGTAATTTTGCAGATGACACCAAAATTGGATATGTAGTGGACAACAAAAATTCCCGCAGAGTACCACTGGACCTTGATCAGATGGGTTACTGGGCTGAGGAATGGTAGATGGAGTTTAATTTCGATAAATGTGAGGTGCTGCATTTTGGGAAGGCAACTCAGGGTGGGACATATGCACTTAATGGTAAGGTCCTGGGGAGTGTTACTAAACAAAGTGACCTTGGACTGCTAGTTCATAGATGTTTGAAAATGGGTGGACAGGGGAGTGAAGAAGGTGTTTAGTGTTTAGATTCAGATGTAAACTTTATTGTTACATATTCTCAATTACAGGGATACAGGAGTACAGTGAAATGTTCACAATGTCATCAAACACGGTACGTGTAGTAATACAACAACTAGGTTAGAGGGAAAGCATTACTGTGTTTGTTAGTATAAGTAGAAAAATCAAGAAATAAAGTTAAATGTTAACATTACAGTCCTTCATAGTGTTAAGTGGAATAATAAAGTAATAACAGTAAAAGTTGAATTGGTCAGGTGAATTGGCCATGCTAAATTGCCCGTAGTGTTAGGTAAGGGGTAGATGTAGATGCAGGGGTATGGGTGGGTTACGCTTCGGCGGGGCGGTGTGGACTTGTTGGGCCAAAGGGCCTGTTTCCACACTGTCAGTAATCTAATCTAATCTAAAGTTGCCCAGTGTTTCTGAAGTACACTCCCTGTGAAGGCTCGATCCCCTTTGCTTGGGCCCGCTGTTTGGGAAACCTCCATCTCCCTGCTCTCGATGCTGCAGATGCTGGGGGTAGGGGTGGGGGGTATCTCCCTCATCGACACTTGGGGATTGCTCAGGTTTAGGACCATTCGGTGCAGCCATTTTAGTGCCGAGTGATTTGGCGCGGCCTGTTTGGTGCAGCCCGTTTACCACAGACCCATTTAGGCGCAAAACTATATCAGCGCAGCTCATATTTATTCCTTTTCAGGCTTAGTTAAAGCATTAATGAAAACAATAAAAATAAAAATAATGTTATTCTCTTTCCAAAAAATGTTAATAAAGGAAAAATATGAAAGAAACAAGTTAATGACGAAAAATCTAAAATATGACGTTTATTCAAAATTATGGGCGATCCCTCGTAAATACTCAACATCATCTCTCTCACTAAATCTTCTTCCGAGTGTTTGTATTCTCGCGTCTGCTTCCCTGAATTTCTTTAATTTCAACAGAATATCGTGCCCTGCTACAAGATGCTCAGAGTAAATGTCCCTTCCTCTCTGAAATTTCCGTACACTGTCAATAATTTCCTAATAACTGGATGTTTCACTCCAAGTTCACATTATAATCTCCTGTCGGCAGCTTCTGCATGATTGTTTGTTCTGTCCACATTGTTTAAAGTTCTTTTATATAAATTCCACATTCCAACTGGAAAAAGCGGTGGACACCTACCATTTCCTCTGTGTAATCTTCTACCTACATAGTTATCCTCGAACCAGCCCAGCAGCGGCTGCAGTTCATCTGGAAACGCATCAGCCAAATGTTCAATGTTTTCAATCGGAATTAATGTAAAACCAATTATTGTTTTAGCTCTCAAAGAAAACTCCAAGTCAATGTTATACTTACTCAAGTGTCCCAAACTGGCAAGGTGTTTTCTCATATTTTGAGCCCGGTTAAAAAAACATCCCCGGATTTCTGCAGGAGGAAAATGCTGCTGAACGTTTGAAATTTGCAAGTTCAAAGTCACAGTTGATAATGTCAGGGTGGCATTCAGGCTGTATTTCCAGGACCATTTCAAATAATTTATCATCTGTTGGTTGTAACTTATTTGGGAGTAAAGCACACAACAATGGGAACACACCTTTATGTATTTCCCCTAAAATAACATAAACTTGTGAAAATAGAGCTGGGGAAATTTTGAATGTTCCATCAACATATAACATTTTTGATTGTTTCAGAAACGCGACATTCCTTTTTCTTCCAAATATAAGAATTCTGCAGGTGGTGCTACTGCTGTAAAGATAGTAAAAAATGTCCTTCATTATATTCATTAACAGAATATGTGTGAAAGCTATCTGGAATTACAAGTTCTTCTACATTTCTTGGAATTACTGGGTAAGCAGCAATTTCTTTCCTTGTCCAACCTTGGCAAGCTTCCGACATGTATTCTACGCACTCGTTAATCACTTGTAAACTTCCCTCTACAGTTTCAGCAGCTCATACTTTTATCTTTGAAATGACGGTATCTCTTTCTACCTTCTTTAATGGGTTATATTTTATTTTAATAATAACTACAAACTGCTGGAAACCGTATATCTGCATCAAAACAGTTCTTTGCTTGAATGGGTCTGCAGCAAAATGGGCTACGCCAAACAGGCCGCACCAAATCGCTCGCGCCAAAATGGCTGCACCGAATGGTCCCACTGGGGGCTTGCTCTGACCATGTTAGGCTCAGGCCCACAGCCACATCCACACCCCAGATGGTCATCTGACAGCACTCAGGACCCACGGCCACTGGCACACTTCCCACAATGCATCACCACTGTTGTCTCTCAACAGAACTCCAGAAATGAAGGAAAGTATATACTACCAGGAGAGAGAGAGAAAGGAATATGGCCAGCCTGGAGCAAAAGGGGCCGAAGGTGCCGGTTCCACTATCTTGGATAACTGGCTCACTCACTCTCACACACTGCCCGCTCCCATTATCTCTCTCCCTCACACTGCCCCTCCCACTCTCTCTCCCTCACACTGCCCGCTCCCACTCTCTCTCTCCCTCACACTGCCCCTCCCACTCTCTCCCCCTCACACTGCCCACTCTCATTCTCCCTCCCTCACACTGCCCAATCCCACTCTCTCTCCTTCACACTGCCCAATCCCACTCTCTCTCCATCACACTGCCCGCTCCCACTCTCTCTCTCGCTCACACTGCCCGCTCCCATTCTCTCTCTCCCTCACACTGCCCACTCCCACTCTCCCTCCCTCACACTGCCCGCTCCCACTCTCTCTCTCCCTCACACTGCCCGCTCCCACTCTCTCTCTCCCTCATACTGCCCTCTCCCACTCTCTCTCTCCCTCACACTGCCAGCCCCACTCTCTCTCTCCCTCATACTACCCTCTCACACTCTCTCTCTCCCTCACACTGCCGGCCCCACTCTCTCTCTCCCTCATACTACCCTCTCACACTCTCTCTCTCCCTCACACTGCCCACTCCCACTCCCACTCCCACTCTCTCTCTATCTCACACTGCCCGCTCCCACTCTTTCTCTCCCTCACACTGCCCACTCTCACTCTCTCTCCCTCACACAGCCCGCTCCCTCTCTCTCTCCCTCAGACTGCACACGTTCACACTCTCTCCCTCAAACTGCCTGCTCCCACTCTCTCACTCACTCTGCCCACTCCCACTCGCTCTCTCCCTCACACTGCCCGCTCCCTCTCTCTCTCCCTCACAGTGCCCGCTCCCACTCTCTCCCTGACACAGCCGGCTCACTGTCTCTCTCTCATTCTGCCCACTCCCACTCTCTCTCCCTCACATTACCCGCTCACAATCTCTACCTCGCGCTGCCCGCTCACTCTCTCTCACTCACACTGCCCATTTTCACACTCTCTCCCTCACACTGCCCCCTCCCACTCTCTCTCTCTCACTCTCCCCACTCCCATTCTCTCTCCCTCACACAGACCGCTCCCACTCTCTCTCTCCCTCACACTGCCCGCTCCCACTCTCTCTCTCTCACTCTCCCCACTCCCATTCTCTCTCCCTCACACTGCCCCCTCCCACTCTCTCTCTCTCTCACTCTCCCCACTCCCATTCTCTCTCCCTCACACAGACCGTTCGCACTCTCTCTCTCCATCACACTGCCCGCTCCCACTCTCTCTCTCTCCCTTACATTGCCCACTCCCACTCTCTCTCTCTCTCCCTCACACTGCCGGCTCCCATTCTCTCTCCCCCGCACACTGCCTGCACCCACTCTCTCTACCCCTCACACTGCCCACTCCCACTCTCTCTCCCTCACACTGCCGGCTCCCACACTCTCTCCCTCAAATGGCCAGCTTCCACTCTCTCTCCCTCACACTGCACGCTCCCTCTCTCTCTCCCTCACACTGCCCGCTCCCACTCTCTCTCTCCCTCAAACTGCCGGCGCCCACTCTCTCTCTCCCTCACACTGTCGGCGCCCACTCTCTCTCTCCTCACACTGCCCGGTCTCACTCTCTCTCTCCCTCACACTGCTCGCTCCCACTCTCTCTCTCCCTCACACTGCCGGCGCCCACTCTCTCTCTCCCTCACACTGCCGGCTTCCACCTTCTCTCTCAATCTGCCCACTCCCACTCTCTCTCCCTCACATTACCCATTCCCACTCTCTCTACCTCGCGCAGCCCGTTCACTCTCTCTTACTCACACTTCCCATTTTCACACTCTCTCTCTCCCACCGCCCGCTCCCACTCTCTCTCTCCCTCACACTTCCCGCTCCCACTCTCTCTCCCTCACACTGCCCGCTCCCACTCTCTCCCCCTCACACTTCCCGCTCCCACTCTCTCTCCCTCACATTGCCCGCTCCCACTCTCTCTCTCCCTCACACTGCCCGCTCCCACTGTCTCTCTCTCTCTCTCACACTGCACATTCCCACTCTCTCTCACTCACACTGCCCGTTCTCTCTCTCTCTCTCTCTCTCTCCCCCCCTCTCACACTGCCCGCTCCCACTCTCTCTCTCCCTCACACTGCCCGCTCGTACTCTCCCTCTCCCTCACACTGCCCGCTGCCACTCTCTCTTTCCCTCGCACTGCCCACTCGCAATCTCTCTCTCCCTCGCACTGCACACTCCCACTCTCTCTCTCCCTCACACTGCCCGCTCCCACTCTCTCTCTCCCTCACACTGCCCGCTCCCACTCTCTCTCCCTCACACTGCCCGCTCCCACTCTCTCTCTCTCCCTCACACTGCCCGCTCCCACTCTCTCTCTCCCTCACACTGCCCGCTCCCACTCTCTCTCTCCCTCACACTGCCCGCTCCCACTCTCTCTGTCCCTCACACTGCCCGCTCCCACTCTCTCTCTCCCTCACACTGCCGGCTCCCACTCTCTCTCTCAATCTGCCCACTCCCACTCCATCTCCCTCACATTACCCATTCCCACTCTCTCTACCTCGCACAGCCCGTTCACTCTCTCTTACTCACACTGCCCATTTTCACTCTCTCTCCTTCACACTGCCCGCTCCCACTCTCTCTCCTTCACACTGCCCGCTCCCACTCTGTCCCTCATACTGCCCGCTCCCTCTCTCTCTCCCTCACACTGCCCGCTCCCACTCTCTCTCTCTTCACACTGCCCGCTCTCACTCTCTCTCCCTCACAATGCCCGCTCCAACTGTGTACCTCACACTGCCCGCTCGTACTCTCTCTCTCCTTCACACTGCCTGCTCCCACTCTCTGTCTCCCTTACACTGTCCGCTCCCATTCCCTCCCTCCCTCACACTGCCCGCTCCCACTATCTCTCTCCCTCACACTACACGCTCCCACTCTCTCTCTCACACACCGCCCGCTCCCACTCTCTCTCCCACATACTCTCGGCTCCAACTCTCTCTTTCCCTCACACTGCCCGCTCCCTCTCTCTCTCCCTCACACTGCCTGCTCCCACTCTGTCCCTCATACTGCCCGCTCCCACTCTCTCCCCCTCACACTGCCCGCTCCCTCTCTCTCTCCCTCACACTGCCCGCTCTCACTCTCTCTCCCTCACACTGCCAGCTCCCACTCTCTCTCTCCTTCACACTGCCCGCTCCCACTCTCTCTCCTTCACACTGCCTTCTCCCACTCTCTCTCTCCCTCACACTGCCCGCTCTCACTCTCTCTCCCTCACACTGCCCGCTCCCACTCTCTCTCTCCTTCACACTGCCCGCTCTCACTCTCTCTCCCTCACAATGTCCGCTCCCACCTTCTCTGTCCCTCACACCGCCAGCACCCACTCTCTATCTCCCCGACACTGCCGGCTCCCACTGTCTCTCCCACATACTCTCGGCTCCAACTCTCTCTTTCCCTCACACTGCCCGCTCCCTCTCTCCCTCCCTCACACTGCCGACTCCCATTCTCTCTCCATCACACTGCCCGTTCCCACTCTCTCCCCCTCACTCTGCCCACTCGCACTCTCTCTCTCCCTCACACTGCCGGCTCCCACTATCTCTCTTCCTCACACTACACGCTCCCACTCTCTCTCTCTCCCTCACACTACCCGCTCCCACTATCTCTCTCCTTCACACTGCCCGCTCCCACTCTCTCTCTCCCTCACACTGCCCGCTCCCACTCTCTCTCTCTCCCTCACACTGTCCGCTCCCACTCTCTCTCTCCCTCACACTGCCCGCACCCACTCTCTCTCTCCTTCACACTGCCGCTCATACTCTCCCTCTCCCTTACATTGCCCGCTGCCACTCCCTCTCCCTTGCACTGCCCACTCGCAATCTCTCTCTCCCTCGCACTGCCCACTCCCACTCTCTCTCTCTCTCGCACTGCCCACTCCCACTCTCTCTCTCCCTTATACTGTCAGCTCCCATTCCCTCTTCCTTCACACTGCCGGCACCCACTATCTCTCTCCCTCACACTACACGCTCCCACTCTCTCTCTCCCTCACACTGCACGCTCCCACTCTCTGTCTCCCTCGCACTGCCCACTCGCAAACTCTCTCTTTCCCTCGCAATGCACACTCGCACTCTCTCTCTCCCTCGTACTGCGCGCTCCCATTCTCTCTCTCCCTCACACTGCCCACTCCCACTCTCTCTCCCTCACACTGCCGGCTCCCACTATCTCTCTCCCTCACATTACCCGCTCCCACTCTCTCTCTCTCCCACGCACTGTCCGCTCCCACTCTCTCTCTCCTTCACACTGCTGTCTCCCACTCTCTCTCCCTCACACTGCCGTCTGCCACTCTGTCTCCCTCACACTGCCGGCGCCCACTCTCTCTCTCCCTCACACTGCCCGGTCCTACTCTCTCTCTCCTTCACACTGCCGTCTCCCACTCTCTTTCCCTCATACTACCAGCTCCCACTCTCTCTCCCTCACACCGTCTGCTCCAAATCTCTCTCTCCATCACACTGCCCTCTCCCATCTTCCTCTCCTTCACACTGCCGAATCCCACTCTCTCTCTCCCTCACACTGCCCGCTCTCACTCTTTCTCTGTCCCTCACACTGCCCGCTCTCACTCTTTCTCTCTCCCTCACACTGCCAGCTCCCACTCTCTCTCTCTCTCTCTCACACCGTCCGCTCCCACTCTCTCTCTCCCTCACACTGCCCGCCCCCACTCTCTCTCTCCCTCACACTGCCCGCTCCCACTCTCTCTACCTCACATTGCCCGCTCCCACTCTCTCTCCCTCACACTGCCCGCTCCCACTCTCTCTCCCTCACACTGCCCGCTCCCACTCTCTCTCCCTCACACTGCCTGCTCCCACTCTCTCTCTCCATCACACTGCCGATTCCCACTCTCTTTACTTTGCAATGCTGGGGTTGCTTGATTTTATTTTTAGTGCATTGAGTATAGGAGTTGGGAGGTCATGTTGTGGCTGTCAAGCTGATTGGTTAGTTCACTGGTGACATACTGCATTCAATTCCTGCTGTAGGATCAAGGTTATAAAACTTGAAAGGGTTCAGAAAAGCTTTACAAAAATATTGTAGGTTTGAAGTGTTTGAGCTGTAGGGAGAGGCTGAATAGACTGGCGCTGTTTTCCGTGGTACGTTGAAGGTTGAGGGGTGACCTTGAAGAGATTCATAAAATCATGAGGGGCATTGATAGGGGAAGTAGCCAATATCTCTTTCCAAGACGAGAAGTTGTGGGTATGAGGTGACAGGGGAAAGACTTAAAAGGGACTTAAGGTGCAGTTTTATTCTTGCAGTGATGTGTGTATGGAATGAGCTGCCAGAGGAAGTGGTGGAGACTGGTCCATTCACAACATATAAAAGGTATTAATAGGAAGAGTTCAGAGGGATGTGGGGCAAGTGCTGGCGAATGGGATTAGAATAATGTCGGGTATCTGGCCAACATGGAAGGGTTGAATCAATGGTCAGTTTCCATGCTGTCCATCTCGATGACACTATGACTCTATGAAAGGTAGGAAGTGCATGGGGCAGACTGTCCAAGGGTTGGACACAGGGTTGATCTAAACACTTTTCAACATTCAGACAAATGATCTACCAACAACCATGTCTCACGGTTTTCTCTATGCTGATGACTGAGAGTTAAATTGTCATAGCATGGACACAGACCGCTCCGTTAAACCCATTCACCCTGAACAGATCTAGTCCCATTTGCCAGCACATGGCCCCAATCCCTCTGAACCCTTCCTATTCATATAACCATCTGGATGCCTTTCAAATGCTGTCATTGTACCAGCCTCCACCACTTCCTCTTGCAGCTCATTCCATGCACGCACTGACTTCTATTTGAGAAAAGTTGCCCCTTAGGTCCATCTTAAATGTTCCCATCTCACCTTAACCCTGTGTGCACCAGTATGAACTCCTCTTCCCCACAGAAAAGATCTTGGCTATTCACCCTATCCACGCTCTTCATGATTGAGCAAACCTCTCTGAGGTCATCGAGTCAGAGAGTCAGAAAGATGTACAGCATGGAAACAGACCCTTCGGTCCAACTTATCCATGCCGACCAGATATCCCAACCCAATCTAGTCCCACCTGCCAGCACCCAGCCCATTTCCTTCAAAATCCTAAATATACATATACCCATCCAGATGCCTCTTAAAAGTTGCAATTGTGCTAGTCTCCACCATTTTCCCTGGCAGCTCACTCCAGCTCTGTATGAAAATCTTGCCCCTTCGATCTCATTTATATCTTTCCCCTCTCACCCTAAGCCTATCCCCTCTAGTTCTGGACTCCCCCACTTCAGGGAAAATACTTTGTCTATTTACCTTTTCCATGCCTTTCATGATTTTATAAATCTCTCGAAGCTCACCCCTCAGCCTCCAATGCTCCAGGGAAAACAGACCCAGCCTGTTCAGCCTTTCCCTATAGCTCCAATCTTCCAAAGCTGGCAACATTCTTGTAAATTTTTTCTGAACACTTGCAAGTTTCACAATATCTTTCCGATAGGAAGGAGACCAGAATTGTACGCAGGATTCCAACACTCACCAATGTCCTGTACAGCTGCAACATGACCTCCCAACTCATGTACTCAATATTCTGACCAATAAATGAAAGCTTTCCTTACTATCCGATCTACCTGCGACTCCACTTTCAGAGAGCTATGAACCTGCACTCCAAGGTCTCTTTGTTCACCAACAGGTCACTTCTCAGCCTCCAATAGCTCAAACCCTGGAGCCCCAGTGACATTTTTATACATTTCATCCGCAGCATTTCAAGTTTAACAACATCTTTCCTATAGCAGGGAGACCAGAATTGAATATAGTATTCCCAAAGTGGCCTAACCAATGTCATGTACAGCCACACTCCTACACTCAATGTACTGACCAATAAAGCCTCTGTAATTCTGCCCCAGATCCTTAATGAAGGTGTTACAAAGGTGATGGAATACTGCAGCACATGGGGTCTTACATTGAATCGCTCATCAACCATATCCAGTGTATGTCAGCTCCACAACTTCAGGGTCCAAACAGAACTGTGCATTTACATTGATGTCCGGCATAATCCCAGCCGACATCTTTGTGTGTGACTCAAGTCAGAATGTCACTGATTTCAAGATTGCCCTGACCTTCAACAGCAAAGTCCAATTATTCAAGGTCAGAAATCTTTTGACCACATTAAAAAAAAACTGCAGATGCTTTAAATCAGAAACAAAAGCAAAACTTGCTGGAAAAGCTCAGCAGCATCTGTGAAGAGAAATTGTTTTGTGTCCAATGATTGTTCTTCAATACTAACCGTGTCCACTTTAATTGTCCAATAATCACAGGTCCACCCATTTGTTTGGTTTAATTTTCAGACTCAAATCTGTTGAACACAAAGTGCACAAACATGCCTGGTTATCACACCCAGATCAAACTATTATAAAGGTCAAGCACTTTGAAAATATCCAATTTGGAAATAACTTTCTTACCAAATTGTTTTCATGACAATATTTTAATTGTGTTTCCAAATATTCTTCAGTCCAGATACAAATACATTTTAAATTGCTTCCACCTCTCTCCCGTGTGAGTAATCTGGTATATGAATGTCAGTGTCTGTGTGATGCTATGTATGTAGGCCATGCCTCTGAAAGACTGACAGATTGTTCCAGACAGCATTTCTCTTCAGGTCTTCATAACAAACAGGTTACAGCCTGGACCCAACCAGCTTACACTCACAAAACCTAAAACCCAGTGCCCACCGTTGGTTGTGATTGGGTAACATTTTAAATGAATTCTAATCCATTCCTGGGCATCGCTGGTTGGGCCGGCAATTATTGCTCATCCCTAGTGGTTGTTGAGAATGTGTTGTGGGTTTGGAAAGTGCTGTCTAAGGAGCTTCTGTGAATTTCTGCAGGGCACCTTGTCGCTGGTGCACATTGCTGCTCCTGTGGGTCAGTGGGGAAAATAACATGGATGTTTGTGGATGTCGTGGCAATCAAGTGGGGTCTTTTATCCCGGCTGGTGCCAAGCTTCTGGAATACTGTTATGGCTGCCCCCATCCAGGCCTGTGGGGAGTATTCCATCACAATCCTGACTGGTGTATTGTAGATGGAGGACAGTCTGTGGGGGATCAGGAGGTGAGTCATTCACTGCAGTATTCCGAGCCTCTGACCTGGTCTGTTGTCACTGTATTTATATCACTGGTACAATTCAGTTTCAGGTCAATGGTAACCCCAAGGTGTTGACAGGAGAGGATTCAGCAACGGTAACCCCATTGAATATCAAAGGATGATGGTTTGATTCTCTGTTGTTGGAGATAATCAGTGTCTGGCATTTATGTGGCACGAATGTTCTTTGTCACTTTTCTTCCTAGTCCTGGATATTATCCAGGTTTTACTGCACTTGCCAAGGGCTGCTTCAGTATCTGAGTAGTCACACATGCTGTTGAACATTATGCAAACATTGGCTAACATCCTTAAGATGGAGGGATGTACATTTATAAACTATTGAAGATTGTTGTGCCGAGGACATTCTCCTGAGGAACTCCAACAGAAATGTTCTTTCGTTGTGATGACTGACCACCAACAATCACAACCTTCTTCCTTTGTGTCAGGTCCAACTCCAACCAGCAGAGAGTTTTCCTCAATTTCCATTGGCTCCAGATTTGCTCAGGCTCCTTGATGTCACACTCAGTCAAACACAGCTTTAACATTAAGCCCAGTCATACTCACACCACCCTCTGGTATCATCTCTTTTTCTCCAAGGCCATGATCACACACCACTCCCTCGTCGGAGAGGGGCAACTGGTGCTGAGTGTAACCTCAGGGTCACCATAGCTCAGGCCAGGGTAAGAAGAAGAGTCCTTCATGGTAACATCAGCTAATGTGGGAATAGGGCCAATGCAGTTGGTGTGCCTCTCCATTGTAAACCATCTATCCAGCTCACCGAGGGAACGAGTTATTGAGTGGGCATTCTTGAGAGAAGGATACCTTTGGAACACAATGAGATTTAGAGATGGGAGTGTTTGATTGGAAAACAATACTGCTTGGGGAATGAAAGTTCTCATTTCATTAATTCATGTAATCAGAATTGTCCAGTCTTTAAAACTTAATTCCTGAAGCAGGGCTCATTCCCGAAATGTCGATTCTCCTGCTCCTTGGATGCTGCCTGACCTGCTGCGCTTTTCCAGTAATACATTTTCAGCTTTAGAAATACATGTATATTTATGTGATCCCTTAATGTGCGTTGTCCTGATCTGTTTGTTCACATTTGAATGAAACACTAATGTGAAGAGTGGTGGCACCTCACAATGCCCAGGTGATCCTCCATGGTATCGGTTAAATGGCTGGGAAACGTGGGACATCAGTGTTTGATGGAGAGAGATTGACTGCAGCATGAAAACACAGATTACCTCAATGCTGAAAACATCCGGAATTATCAATAAATTATTCAAAATGATTCTTGCCATGTTAGTATTCCTGATAAGGGATTTAAACTCTTGAAACTTTGTAAATCTGGGTGAGAGTTGCTCCCTGCACCTTGTGATCGAAGATGTTATGTTTTGGTCCTGTGGTCGCCATTATATAGACACTCGAACATTGGTGTCTCTTATTATGTCAGGTGTTATGAATGTTCTCTGTGGTTTAATTCTGATTTGCGGGGCTTTTGTGGTGCAGTGGCAGTGCCCCTACCTCTGAAACACAAGGTCTGTGTTCAATTGCAAACCTGCACTGAAGGTGTGTTTATAGGAAGGAGAGAAGGAGAGGCAAGAGAGGAGGGGAGTGGTGTTTTTGATAAGGGAAAACGTCATGGCAGTACTCAGAGAGGATATTCCTGATGGATCATCCAGTGAAGTTGTATGGATGGAAGTGAGAGAAATGAAGGGTGTGATCATGTTGTTGGGATTATACACTAGCCCCGCTCCACTCCCCCTACCCCCCCAAGACTCAGCAGGAAATTGGGGGGAAAATATGAAGGGAGCTTGCTAAAGGCTGTAAGAATGATAGGGTTTCAAGAAAAGGGGATTTTATCCTTCCAAATACAGACTGGGACTGGATTGGAGAACTTACTAGGTATATTCAGGAAAACTTTCTCAATTAATATGAAGGCGACCCTCCATGAGAAGGGGCAATACCCAACCTTCTCTCAGGAAATAAGGCAGGACAAGTGATGGAGGTATTAATGGGGGAGCACGAACTGCTATTCGATTAGTTTTAAAATAGCGATGGAAAAGGATAGACTGGTCGACAAGTTAAAGTGTATGGAGTTGACAGTGGGGTCTTTGGACATTACAATCTGTAAGTGTGATGTGTAGAATCTTTTTCTGAGTCTTGTAAATGAGAGTGAGATTCACTCTGCATTCAGGTCTCAGTTATTCTTTACAAGTCTAATGGATAATGTTTATATATTTTATGCTTATCTCTATTTGTGTTTGTAATTGTATCTCTAATATTGCAGTGTACAAATAATTTTCGATGTGATATATCAATTATAAAGAACCTGACCTCTAATGGGAGTATCCATTTGAATTGAATAACTTGCGTGCCTTCTGAACATGATGTAAAACAGAAAATGCTGCAAATACTTTATATGTCAGACAGCATTTGTAGAGAGAGAGAAACAGAATGAACGTTTCTGGCCAATGACCTTTCATCAGAGAAAGTGACTGAGTATTTCCAGCAGTCTCTGTTTTTATTTAATGGTCACAGTATCTGGATTATACTGCTTTTCAAATTATAAATCTCCATAACGTATTATTGGAGGCTGGTATTTGTCTACAGACCAGTTTGGAGAGAAATATAAATAATTTCTTTCGCTCTTGTTCTATTTGAGTGTTCAAATAAAAATGTCACCGGAAGGTGGGATCAGAGTGGGACTGAACAGTGTCTCTGTCTGAGCCTGTGGGAGTGATGACCCTCTGTGTCTCTGTATCTCTGTCAGTGATAATGTGAGTGTGTGTGAGAGGGAACTACCCGCATTGTTACTTGTGTCTCAGCTGGAAGGTGGGAAGAAGAGCAGAAGGGAAAGGCTGTGATGGGCTGGAGGGCAGGAGAGGCTGAAATGACAGAGTAACAATATTGACCAAAATGGTGCAAGGAACCACAGGTGGGGGTGAGGTGGGAGAATGGGAGAAGAGAAGAAACAAAAGATTGGGGTGTAAATGATCCTCACTGACTGTCATCTAAAAACAAACAAAACAAAAGAAAATGGTGACAGAGATAAGAAAGTGAGGTAGTCTGTCATGTCCCCCTTCACTGTTTACAGGATGCACATTTACTCTCCGATTCTGAATGAATCTGTTTTCTCATCATTAACTCTCACATTGCCAGTTACTCTCAGTTTTAAAGGATCTTGTTTCAGCAAATGGACCTGGAGTCAAGCGACCAATTCATTAGATTTACAAAAATTCTGTTCCAGCCCAGTTTCAGTGGGAAAACACAGGGAAATGTCCTCTGGCTGTTGGTGTGATGGACCCTTCCTCTCAGATCCTGAGAACTTCACATGAAACAAAGAGTCTGTCACTGACGAGCAATCTTTGTGCACGTGACGTGTCTCCTACATGTGCACTGGACATGACAGAGATAGTTTGTGGTGAAGAGGCTGAGGGTACAGAGAGAGGGAGGGGTGGAGGTGGTTACAATGATAGGGTGGTGTTTCGGGGCAGGGTGATGTCACAGAGACGTGGAGGAGTGCAGGTCCTGGAGAAGGTTATACAGAGAGGGCAACATGTTATTAGTCCTGATCATCCAGCATTCCCTACACTTACAATCCTTGCCCTTCATCCAAACAGGAACATACTGTCCCTGAACTCTCAGTATCTCATTTTCAAAGACTTCCCATTTTCCAACCATCCCTTTACCTGTGAACATCTGCCACAACCAACTTTTGAAAAATATTGCCTCATGTCATCAAAATGGGCTTTATCCAATTTAGAACATTAACTTTTAGATCCAATCTATCCTTTTCCATCACAATTTTAAAACAAATAGAGTTATGATCTCTGACCCCAAAGTGCTCCCCAGCCCTCCCTTATTCCCCAAGAGAAGGGCAAATTTTGCTCCTTTTCAAGTAGATTCACCCACGTACCGAATCCAGTGACAGACACACCCTGGGGTCAGTCTGCTCTCCCCTGGGTCAGTGACACAGACACAGTGGGGTCAGTCTGCTCTCCCCTGGGTCAGTGACAGAGACACAGTGGGGTCAGTCTGCTCTCCCCTGGGTCAGTGACAGAGACACAGTGGGGTCAGTCTGCTCTCCCCTGGGTCAGTGACAGAGACACAGTGGGGTCAGTCTGCTCTCCCCTGGGTCAGTGACAGAGACACAGTGGGGTCAGTCTGCTCTCCCCTGGGTCAGTGACCCAGACACAGTGGGGTCAGTCTGCTCTCCCCTGGGTCAGTGACAGAGACACAGTGGGGTCAGTCTGCTCTCCCCTGGGTCAGTGACAGAGACACAGTGGGGTCAGTCTGCTCTCCCCTGGGTCAGTGACAGAGACACAGTAGGGTCAGTCTGCTCTTCCCTGGGTCAGTGACAGAGACACAGTGGGGTCAGTCTGCTCTCCCCTGGGTCAGTGACAGAGAGACAGTGGGGTCAGTCTGCTCTCCCCTGGGTCAGTGACAGAGACACAGTGGGGTCAGTCTGCTCTTCCCTGGGTCAGTGACAGAGACACAGTGGGGTCAGTCTGCTCGCCCCTGGGTCAGTGACACAGGTACAGTGGGGTCAGTCTGCTCTCCCCTAGGTCAGTGACAGAGACAAGGTGGGGTCAGTCTGCTCTCCCCTGGGTCAGTGACAGAGAGACAGTGGGGTCAGTCTGCTCTCCCCTGGGTCAGTGACAGAGAGACAGTGGGGTCAGTCTGCTCCCTCCTCTGGGTCAGTGACAGAGACACAGTGGGGTCAGTCTGCTCTCCCCTGGGTCAGTGACACAGGTACAGTGGTGTCAGTCTGCTCTCCCCTGGGTCAGTGACACAGGTACAGTGGTGTCAGTCTGCTCTCCCTCTGGCTCAGTGACAGACCGTGCTCTCCTTCCCCCTTCCACTTGTCGATGGTGGTGATGATGTATACATTTGGACATGCTGCTGGGCAGAGTCATGCTCTTGGAGAAAGTGAGGATTGCAGATGCTGGAGATCAGAGTTGAAAATCACGGTGCTGGAAAAGCACAGCCAGTCAGGCAGCATTGGAGAAGCAGGAGAGTCGATGTTTCAAGCATAGGGTTTTTATCAGGAATCGGCGGGGGGAGCCCAAGGGGGCTGAGAGATAAATGAGAGGGGGCTGGGCCTGGGGGGATGGTAGCTGGGAATGTAATAGGTAGATGGAGGTGGGGGTGATGATGATAGGTCAGAAAGGAGGGTGAAGCAGACAGGTGGGAAAGGAGATGGACAGGTAGGGCAGTTCAAGAGGGCTGTGCTGAGTTGGATGGTTGGATCTGAGATCAGGTGGGGGAAGGAAAATGAGGAAACGGGTGAAATCTACATCGATCCCATGTGGTTGGAGGGTCCCAAGGCAGATGATGAGGCATTCTTCCTCCAGGCATCAGGTGGTTAGAGTTTGGCAGTGGAGGAGGCCCAGGACTTGAATGTCCTTGGCAGAATGGGAGGGAGAGTTAAAGTGTTCGGCCACAGAGTGGAGGGGGTGTTTCGTGACTGTGTCCCAGAAGGAAACTGAAGACAGAGTCTTTGAAGAAACTTGGTCTGGGTGGGTTATACTTTGGAGGGTTGGTGTGGACTTGTTGGGCCGAAGGGCCTGTTTCCACACTGTCAGTAATCTAATCTAAAAATGCTCTCTGCAACATTCCGCAAATCGGTGTCCTGTGTCCCCAATGTAGAGGAGACCACACCGAGAGCAACGGACAGAGTAGATGGTATGTGTGGAAGCACAGGTAAATCTCTGCCAGATGTGCAAGGATCCTTTGGGGCCTTGGATGGAAGTGAGGGGGTGGTGTGGGGACAGGTTTGCACCTCTTGCGATGGCAGGGGAAGGTGCCAGGAGTGGAGGGTGGCTTGGTGGGTGGTGTGGCCCTAACAATGGATTTGCAGAGGGAATGGTCTCTGCAGAACACTGATAGGGGTGGGGAGGGAAATATATCTCTGGTAGTGGGGTCTGTTTGTAGGGGGCAGAAATGGCAGTGGGTGACTTGCTTTAGCCGATGGGCGGTGGAGTTGGAGGTGAGGACCGGGGTGTTCTTGTTGCGATTGGAGAGGTGGGCTTCAAGGGCGGAGGTGCGGGAAGTGGAGGAGATGCACTGGAGGGTATCATCGACCATGGAGGAGGGGAATCTGCAGTCCTTGAAGAAGGAGGCCATCTGGGATGTTCGATGGTGGAATTGGTCCTCCTGGGAGCAGATGTGGTGGAGGCAGAGGAATTGGGAATAAGGGAAGGCATTTTTACAGGAGTGGGAGGTTGGAGGAGGTGTAGACCAGGTAACTGTGGGAGTCAGTCAGTATGAAGTTGATGCCCATGTTGACCCTGTCACCAGAAATGGAGATGGAGAGGAGGAGAAAGGAAGGAGAAAGGGGAAAGGTCCCTTCCTAACATGGTGCCATTATTTAAAACAGGTGGTAAGGAAAAGCCAGGGAAGTATATACTGGTGAGCCTGCGGTCAGTGGTGGGTGAGCTTTGAAGAAGAAATATTAAGTTAAAAACATACATGAAGAAGGACCGATTGCTTATATACGGAGCTTGTAGAGAGGCCTGCATAGGGACAGCTCGGGAGAGGTTTTTGTATCTGGACAGTGAAAGCTGAATGTTGGATTATTTGAGGTGGAGTTGATTTTTTCATTTGTTCAGTTAGGTGTTTGGTTTCTTTTTAATATTTATGTTGAATTTTTTTGCATGCTTCATAATAAATCTGATCATTTAATTTAGTTTATAATGTGCTAATGAAACCTCCTTCTTTGTAGGGTGAATGTTACTGACGGCCTGCAAGCGATATTGAGTGCGATGACAAATAGATTTAGCGAAGTGATTACACAGCAAGATCATTCAGATCGATAACTGTCTGTCGGGAAAGGTTTGAAGGTGGTTTCGAAGTCTCCTGTGGTTATTCCTCTCTCAAACAGATATTCCAATTTGGGTAAGTGGTCATCAGCTCTTGGGCACTAACAATGAATTTTATGTTAAATGGATTTGTTAGGATTTAAAAGAATAATATTTTTTGGGAACTGTCCTGCCAGGGGCACAGGCAGGAGATTCTGCGGTAGTGAGTGTGAATCGAGGATAATACGTTGCTTTTCTGGTGTCAGGGTGAAGGACATCTCAAAATGTTTGAAGCAGATTGTCAAAGGGGAGAGTGAGAAGCTGGAAATTATTGTACATATCGATAGGAATGATTTGGAGATGCCAGTCTTGGACTGGGGTGTACAAAGTTAAAAATCACACCACACCAGGTTATAGTCCAACAGGTTTAATTGGAAGCACTAGCTTTCGGAGCGACGCTCCTTCATCAGGTGATATCGACACAGACATCACAATCACCTGATGAAGGAGCGTCGCTCCGAAAGCTAGTGCTTCCAATTAAACCTGTTGGACTAGAACCTGGTGTTGTGTGATTTTTAACATCGATAGGAATGACATAGTTAGAGAAAAGGTTAAAGCTTTACAAAGTGCATGTAATAGGTAGGTAGAGAATATGAAAAGTAGTAATCTCTGGCTTATTCTGGTGCCAAGTTCTAATGAGGGAAGCAACAAAAGGACAGGACAGATAAATGAATGGTTGACGAGGTGCTGCACTGTGCAGGGAGTCACTTTCTTGGAGTATTGGGATCTCTTCTGGGACAGAAAAGACCTGTTTAAAAGGATGGGTTTCACCTGAACTAGACCAATATCCTGGTGGGGCGGTTTGCTCGTTCTATTTCAGGAAATTGTAAGATTTGAGAGAGGTGGGGTGTGGGCTTTCTGAACAACAGTGAAAATAGAAAGAAAGATGACAATGGTTCTGAATCAGAAAACAGAACGTTCTTGAGACAAAACCAACAAGAACAAATCAGAGAACAAAGAAATACTGAACAATTAAACTGCATTTATTTCAATACACGAGGTCTTATGGAAAAGGCAGATGAACTCAGAGCATGGAAGGGAACATGGGCCTGGGATATCATTGCTATTACAGATAATACCTTCTCTTGGGAAATAAGGCAGGGCAAGTGACTGAAGTGTGAGTCAGGGAATACTTTTGGACCAGTGATCGTAATGCCAGTAACTTTAAAATAGTTGTGTAAAAGGATAAAAGTTAAAGTTCTTAATTGGAGTGAGGCAAATGGGTATGAAAGGGTATGAAACAAAAACTTTCAAAAGTTGATTGGAGCAGAATGATCGCAGGTAAAAGGATGACTGACAAGTGGGAGGCCTTCCAATGTGTGAGAACAAGAGTTCAGAAATATTCTGTTCCTGTTAGAGTGAAAGGCAAGGCTGGTAAGGTTAGGGAACAATGGATGAATAAAGATCTTGAAGTTCAAGTCAAGAATAAAAAATGATCATCTATTAGAGAGACAATTAGGATCAACTGAATGTCTTGAAGAGTGTAAAGAGTGTAGGGGCATTCTTTAGAAGGAAATGAGGAAGGCAACGAGGGGACAGGAGATCGTCTTTGCAGATAGGGTAAAAATTATCCAAAGAGGTTCCATAAATACATTGAGTGAGGGAGCAACTGGAGAGAGAGTAGGACCCCTTAAAGACCAATGAGGTTGTCTTTGTGTTGAACCTCAAGAAATGGGAGGGATATAAAAAATATTTTGCATCTATTTTTATTGTTGGGTAAGAAATGGAGGCTGGAGAAATCAGGGATATAACTATTGATGTTTTGGAAACAGTTCACAGAAAACAGAAGAGGAAGTGCTGGAGATCTTAAAAAAACATAAAGATAGATAAACCTGATCAAGTGTGTCCCAGAACGTTGAGGGAAGTTAGAGAGAAAATTATGCGGCCCCGAACAGAAATATTTGTATCATCTGTAAACCATGGGGAAAGAACTGGAGGACTGGGGTGTGGCTAATATGTCATTGTTGAAGAAGGGATGTGAGGAGAAGCCTGGGAACGATCGACCTGTGAGCCTGTCCTCGGTGGCGGGTAGGTTTTTAGAGATGATCCTGAAAGATAGGATTTACAGAGGTTGGAGAGGAAAGGATTGACTAGAGATGGTCAGTCTGTTTTAGTGTGAGCAAAATCATATCTCACCTTTGATTGGGTTTGTTTTTGGAAGTAACCAAAATGATTGATGAGGACAGAGAGTTAGATGTTGTTTGCTTGGCCTTTAGTAAAGCCTTTGATGAGGCTCTGCATGATCGACTACTTGGTAAAGTTAGATCACATAGGATTCAGGGTGGGCTTGCCAACTGAATACATAATTGGCTTTATGGCAGATTATGGTGGATCATTGTTTTTCAGACTGGAGGCCTGTGACCCACGTTGTCCCACAGGGATCGGTACTGGCTCCACTTCTGTTTGTCATTTATACAAAGGATTTGGATGAGAATATAGGAGGCATGGTTAGTAAGTTTGTGGATGACACCAAAATGGTAAATTGGACAGTGAAGAATGTTACCCAAGATTACAAAGAGATCTTGGGCTGAATTGGGCTGAGGAGTAGCAGATGGAGTTTAATTTGGATAAACGTGAGGTATTGCATTGTGGGAATACAAACAAGGTCAGGACTTAACGGTAGGGCCCTGGGTAGTGTGGGAGAGCAGAGAGAGGCCTCAGGGTCAGGGACATACTTCTTTGAAATTTGCATTCCAGTTAGACAGGGTAGTTAAGAAGGTGTTTAGCATGCTTGCCTTCATTGCTCAGACCTTTGAGTATAGGAGTTCTGACATCATATTGAACTTGTACAGGACAGTGATGAGGCCTCTTCTGGATTAATGTGTGCAATTCTCATCGCCCTGTTATAGGAAGGATATTATTAAACTGGAGAGGGTTCAGTAAAGATTTACCAAGATGTTGTCAGGAATGGAGGGTTTGAGATATAGACATGGACTGTTGCATTGGAGTGTGAGGGATGACCTTATTGATGTTTAAACAATCATGTGGGACACAGATAAGATGAATGATAAGGGTCTTTTCCCTTGGGTGAGGAGTTCAAACCTGGGGGGTATATTTTTAAGGTGAGAGGAGAAAGATTGAAAAAGGACATAAGGGGAAATGTTTTTAGAATTTTGGATGTGGAATGAACTATCAGAGGAAATGGTGGATGTAGGTACAGTTACAATGTTTAAAATACATTTGGATAAGTTCATGAATAGGAAAGGTTTAAAGGGATATGGGCCCAGCACAGGCAGGTGGGAATAGTTTAGTTTTGGAACTTGGTCAGTGTGGCCTGATTGGTCCGAAGGGTCTGTCTCCGTGCTGGATGACTCGTTGACTCCATGACATTACGGTACACAGTCAAAAGACACGTTAGTCTCTGCACACGCTCACTTTGCTCTCCAGCTCATGGGCTGGGACACAGCATTGTTGATGGATGGAGATACCGAGGGGCTTTTACATACAGTGGGTGTATAATGGAGGAACTACAGAGGGACAGATCAGGTTTGATGAAGCTGCACAAGGGAGGGCAATTAGACAGGGGCCATGGAGGGGGACAGGGGCCATGGAGGGGGACAGGGGCTAAATTTGCGGTGGGGGGGGGTGGGATTGTATAATATTGAAGGGGGGTGCAGATTCCATCTCAGGATTGAACAACAGAACCAGGGAAGGAAAGGAGGAGAAGGAAAGAGAGAGAAAAATGAGAGAAGAAGAAAGAGCAAGAGAATGGGAACGAACACAGATAAAGGTGGGAAGAAGAGGCAGGAGAGAAAAATACAAAAGAAGAGGCTGTCAGTAAGAGAGAGAGAGAGAGAGAGAGAGAGAGAAAGGTTGAGAGGGAGAGAGAGATGTAGTGTGATACAGACAGAGGGTGAGAGACAGAGGCAAAGAGAGAGATAGGGAGAGAAAAGAGGAAAAATCAGACAGATATAAGCACATGCTAAAGAAAGATATGGTGAGATTTAACAATTGATATTCACCATTCCGGTTGGTCTAAGCTCTCACGATGGTCTCTCACACTCTTTCTCTCCCATTCAGGACAGATTCTGCTCCAGGAGCTTGCTTTTGAGATTCAACCATTCCCCACACTCTCACACACAGAGACAGACAGAAACCCACAGAAACTCACCCCCTGCTCAGTGCACACAGTGAAAGTTGAGTAGGGTAGGATAGCTTTCATTAGAAAAAAGGAGATTGAGGGGAGACCTGACTGAGGTCTACAAAATTATGAAGGAGATAGACAGGGTAGACAGAGATAAGCTTTTTCCCAGAGTGAAGGATTCAATAACGAGAAGTCACGCCTTCAAGGTGAGAGGTGAAAAGTTAAATGGGGATACACGCGGCAAGGACTTCACACAGAGCGTGGTGGGTGTCTGGAACACGTTGCCAGCAGAGGTAGTAGAGGCAGGCACAGTGGTTTCATTGAAGATGCATCTGGACAGATGTATGAGTAGGTGGGGAGCAGAGGGAGACAGATGCTTAGGAAATGGGTGACAGGCTTTCGATTGGCTCAGGATTGGAGGGCCGAAGGGCCTGTTCCTGGGCTGTAGATGTTTTTGTTCTTTGTTCTTTGAAGGCAAAATGGCTGCCAGAACCTGTTTGAAATATCCCCAAGTCTCTCACTGAAAGCCCCCTCTCTGCTCAAGTTCCAGCTCATCCAGTCAGCTGCCAGCTTCCTCTACCCAGGGCATACCTCCCTCAGGGATGGAGCATAGCCAGAGTCATCTCAGTGGGATTAGAGGGGGGAGGGAGTTGGGGAACTAGGAGGTGTGAGAGAATGCAGCAGGTAAACAGTTTCATCCAGTCTGCCTTTGTCTGCTCCTGCTTGGCATTTTATTGTCTTGGAATAAAAAACAAATATATTTTCAAACTGATCAAATTCCTTTGTCTTTGTGGTTTCCTGTTGATCAATGTTAAAAATCTCAACTTGCGATTGCCAAGAATCTAACCCAGGTCACCTGCTTGGAAGACAGCTACACTAACCACGATAGCACCATCACTGTGCACTTTACCACAACACAGTCCCCAAACATAGTTAAAACGACCTTTATTGTGACAAATCAAACAGAGATCATATTGATTCACTGAAAGTGATATTGGGTCAGCTGACGATAGCTTATATGAAGAGGTAGATTTGAAGGAGCATCTGAAATCGGAGAGGGAGCTGGCTCATTGGGTGGGTGCAGAGAGGGAGTCCAGAAATGCCTCTGGTTGGGCTTGGATTCCCCTGGCAATGCATCAGCTGGTTCGTAGAAAGGAACAAATAAAGAAACGGGATGATGTCAGTGAACTGGTTTAGTCCAGACTGCCTTTGTCTCCTCCTGCTTTGCATTTTATTGTTTTAGAAAGAAAGCCACATGTATTCACAAACTGATCAAATTCCTTTGCTTTTTGGGGAATCCTGTTGATCAATGAGAAAATCTCAAAGTGCGATTGCCAGGAACCAACACGAGGAATTGAATGGAAACAAAGTAAATTATTGTTGAAAATAAAGGTGCAAATAAAGACACAAAATCTTTAAAATATTTTATTTCCTTTTTCAACAGGAAACTTCTCATTTAAAAAAAAAAATGCCCAGATGTGTAGCTCAGAGAATTCAGTGAGGAAGAGTGGACAGGAGCCTGTCGTTACATTTCCCTCTCTGGCCTGCAGTGAACGATTACACCTTCCTCCACATCATTTATTTTTCTAACCTCTTCACTCACTGAGAACGGATTACTTGGGGTAAATGTAGCTTTTGTGTATATTTGGTTTTGCTTTTGTTGTCCCACTTCCTACTAATTGTTGCTGATTACTAACAGCCCTTTACACTGGCTTTACCCCTCCAGTCTCTGTCATTTTGCCCCTCAGATGGAGTCAGTCCTTGCCCATGAGGAAAGGAGTGTTATCATGTTGCTGCTCCTCCTTCTCCTTTCGGTCCATTCCTCACGTGGACTCCTCGTTCCGTTATCTGCTGCATCCAACGTTGGCTCTGAGTTACTTGGATTGATTCACCAATTGAATTATTGTTCTAACTGGATATGTCACGGCATACTTTAACTGGTCTCTGAAATGTTTCTGTGTCACCACATAAATAAGGGCATTTGTGCAGCAACTTAAGTTCCTCAGCATATATCCAATCTGAGCAAAGAGACCAAAAGAAACATCATCCAAGGAATAACCGGCATTAAAGAAATATAAAATATGCAACAACCAGAGAAGTATGAAGCTGGCAGATATGGCAAAGAGTACAATCACAGAATTTTTCCTGCTCTCTACCTCTGGATCATTCTCTGTTTTTCTCTGACCTCTCAGTTCCTTCCGCACCTTAATGGCCTCGAAGATATGTCTGACAGTCAGAATGTTGATAAAGAGAATAAAAGTGAATGGGGACATTGGTGTTAAAAAAGTCTGAAAATATCTAAAACCTATCCACCGAGGGTCAATATAATAACTAGACCTGGTATAACAGTACCATTGAACATTGTTGATCATCTTTCCAGGGTAATACACAAAGGAGTTGGGAATGTTCTTTAAACAAAAGAAGATGCAGATTGTTGCTAGAACCCTGGTTGCAGTTTTCCCTGTGCAATACTTAGTTTTCATCTCATGTAAACAAATGGCGATAAATCGATCAAAGGAAAAAGCAATGGTGAACCATGCAGAACAATCAATGCTCAAGCGGCCGAGGGCATAGAGAACACTACAGATAGGAGTGATTTGCAGGAAACACAGTGGTCTTCCGAAACCCTTTCTAGACCAGTCAGGACCAGTGCTCAGCCACACCCCATCAATGTGGCCTCAGTGTAAACCCATTCTGCACAGTATAGGGAAACACACAATGCTGCATATTACTGAGGAGCTTCTGAACTGACAAACTATTCACTTTAAACTCAGTCAGTGAGGACACTAATGTCAGACATCAGGATTTGCCTTGCTAAATGGAAATATAATAATTTACCAGTTATCTGTAGAAATAAGGATGATTCAATGCAGAGGTTTATATAAGTTGTTCCAACGTTTACCAGGAACACCAACAGCAACAAGGATGGTCTCGTACATTCTACTGATTCTTTCTCTGAGAAGATGCATTTCGTTGTTTGTGACACAACCTTTCCCTTCCTGCTGCTGGGAATCTGTTGGAATTGGAGAATTCTCTCAGAGATGGAGCTGACAAGTTCCAGAGACTTTATTTTATATTGTGTGGTATCTCCTTTGGGAAACCGTGATTATATCTTCAAATTTTTTAACACATTTTGAACAAACAAGTTATGACAGCAGGTTTATTTTAATGATGATAGCATTGAGATTTACAGCTATATTTGAATACCCCAAAGGCTGGATTGATCTGATCCTGTTAAGTCTCAAACATTCATGTTTTCAAGTAACAATATTTGCAATATTTCAATCAATCCTATCAATATCTAAATACCTTTTCATATTCTTTTCAGTGATGACCTTCATTCTGCTGAGGTTATTCAGTCGTTCAATGCCTCATGCTGTTGAAGTTTTTGAGAGCTGTTCTCCTGCCCACTGTTATCCCACAGCTTTCCTTGTTAATACAACTGATTTGGGAAATTCTCTCTGTGAATGAGCACTCTAATACAGAACATGAAGCTGATACCGACCACACCTACAGCTGGAACTTCCACTCGGTCACATTTTCTCAAAACAAAGACAAAAATAATCAGAACCTTCAGTTCCAAATCATAGAATGATGACATCATCCAGGATAGAGATGGCCCTTCGCTCCATTGAGCTTGTACCTCTAAACTCACACTCAAAGCTACTCAGGGCTGGACAATGGGAAGCCTTCAAACATGAGATAATGAGAGTCCAGAGACAGTATGTTCCTGTTTGGGTGAAAGGCAAGGCTGGTAGGTGCAGGGAATACTGGGTGACTTGAGAAATTGAGGTTTTATTTGAGAAAAAGAAGGAAGCATATGTCAGGTATAGGCAGCAGAGAACAAGTGAATCCTGATTAGAGTATAAATGCAGGAGGAATATACTTAAGAGGAGAATCAGGAAGGCAAAAACGGAACATGAGATAGCACTGGCAAATCGGGTTAAGGAGAATCCAAACAGATTCAATAAATACATTCAGGATAAAAGATTAACTGGGGAGAGAACAGTGCCCCTCAAAGACCAGCAAGGCAGCCTATGTGTGGAACCACAGGAGATGGGGAGATACTAAACAAATATTTTGCATCAGTGTTTACTGTGGAGAAGGTCATGTAAGATATAGAATGTGGGGAAAGAGATGGTGACATCTTAAAAAATGTTCATGTTACAGTGGACATCTCAAAATGCATAAAGATAGATAAATCCCAGGACCTAATCAGGTGTACCCTAGAAATCAGCGAGAAGCAAGTAAAGTGATTGCTGGGCCCCTTGCTGAGATATTTGTATCATCGATAGTCACAGGTGAGGTGCTGGAAGGCTGAATATTGGCTAACGGGGTGCCACTATTTAAGAAAGGTGGTAAGGAAAAGCCAGGGATCTATAGACCAGTGAGCCTGATTGATGGTGGAAAAGTTGATGCAGTCAATCCTATGGGATAGGGTTTACATATATTTGGAAAGGCAAGGACTGTTTAGGGATAGTCGGCATGACTCTGTGCGTGTGAAGAGGATTGATGAGGGCAGAGCAGTGGCTGTGATCTACATGAACGTCAGTAAGGCATTCAACAAGGGAATTCACAGTGGACTGGCTAGCAAAATTAGAGATCATGGAATGCAGGGAGAACTAGCTATTTGGATGCAGGACTGGCTCAAAGATAGCAAACAGAGGTTGTTGATGGAGGGTTGCTTTTCAGACTGGAGGCCTGTGATCCATGGTGTGCCACAAGGATCAGTGCTGGGTCCATTGCTTTTCATCAAGTTACATTGGACATCTCAAGATGCATAAAGACAGATATATCCCAGGACTTGATCAGGTGTCCCCTAGAAATCAGTGAGAAGCAAGTAAAGTCAGAAGCAAGTTGGGGTGGCACAATGGTTAGCACTGCTGCCTCACAGCACCAGAGGCCTGGGTTCAATTCCTGCCTCAGGCAACTGTCTGTGTGGAGTTTGCACATTCTCCCCGTAACTACGTGGGTTTCCTCCAGGTGCTCCGGTTTCCTCCCACAATCCAAAGATGTGCAGGTTAGGTGAATTGGCCATGCTAAATTGCCTGTAGTGTTGGGTGAAGGGGTAAATGTAGGGGAATGTGCCTGGGTGGGTTGCTTTTCGGAGGGTCGGTGTGGACTTGTTGGGCTGAAGGGCCTGTTACCACACTCTAAGGAATCTAATCTAATCATTTCCATAAATGATTTGGAATTGAAAATAGCAGATATAGTCTGTAAGTTTGCAGATGACACCAAAATTGGAGGTTACCTCAGAGTACACAGATGTTCAGATGGGTCAATAGGCCAAGGAGTAGCAGATGGAGTTTAATTTAGATAAATGTGAGGTGCTGTATTTTGAAAAGACAAATCAGAGCAGGAGTTATACACTAATGGGTTTGTTGCTGAACCTCCTTCCAAGGCCCTAAAGGAGCCTTCCACATCCATCAAAGTTTTACCTGCACATTCACCAATATCATTTATTGTATCCGTTGCTCCCGATGCGGTCTCCTCTACACTGGGGAGACAGGACGCCTCCTAGCAGAGCACTTTAGGCAACATCTCCGGGACACCCGCACCAATCAACCAAACCGCCCTGTGGCCCAACATTTCAACTCCCCTTCCCACTCTGCCGAGGACATAGAGGTCCTGGGCCTCCTTCACCGCCACTCCCTCACCACCAGACGCCTGGAGGAAGAACACCTCATCTTCCGCCTCGGAACACTTCAACCCCAGGGCATCAATGTGAACTTCAACAGTTTCCTCATTTCCCCTTCCCCCACCTCACCCCAGTTCCGAACTTCCAGCTCAGCACTGTCCCCATGACTTGTCCTACCTGCCTATCTTCTTTTCCACCTATCCACTCCACCCTCCCCCCCGCCCCTGATCTATCACCTTCATCCCCTCCCCCACTCACCTATTGTACTCTATGCTACTTTCTCCCCACCCCCACCCTCCTCTCATTTATATCTCCATAAAACCCTTGTCAATTGTTGTTAACACCCATCTGGTTCTCTAATGCCCTTCAGGGATTAGGGCTGTCCTTGTCTTATCTGGGCTACATGTGACTCCATACCCACAGCAATTGGTGCGGTGGGTGGAGGTCAGCCATCTAAGCTCCAGGCCCTCACAACAGGAGGTCCTCAAGATTGTGTCCTAGCCCTAACTATCTTTAGTGACTGTGCAACTGACCTTCCCTCAGGCAGAATGTCATGAGTCCGAGGGTTCTCTAATACTCACACAATGTTCAGCAGCATTCTTCCCTCCTCAGATACTGAAGCACTCCATGTGGCTCTGCAACAAGATCCTGGCAACTTCAGCTCCTCGGAAATGGTGTTAGGGAAGTGGAGCCGGAGGTGGATGAACTTCGGATCATTCGGGAGGCTGAGAGAGTAATTGAGAGGAGTTACAGGGAGGTAGTGACACCTCAGGTACAGGGGAAAGGTAGATTACAGTCAGGAGACAGAAAGGAACAGGCAGACGGTGCAGAGTTCCCCTGTGGCCGTTCCCCTCAATAACAAGCATACTGTTTTGGTTACTGCTGGGGAGTGACAACTTACCAGGGCTAAGCAATGGGGCACAGGTCTCTGGCACAGAGTCTGTCCCTGTGGTTCAGAAAGGAAGGATTAGAAAAAAGGAGACTGAGGGGGGACCTGATTGAGGGTATGAACGGTATAGCCAGGGTCGATAGAGATAAGCTTTTTCCCAGGGTAAAGGATTCAGTAATGAGAGGTCACGCTTTCAAGGTGAAAGGTGAAAAGTTTAAGGGGGGATACACACGGCAAGTACTTTACACGGAAGATGGTAGGTGTCTGGAATGCATTGCCAGCAGCGTTAGTACAGGCAGGTATGTTAGATTCATTTAAGATGCGACTGGACAGATGCATGAGGAGGTGGGGAGCAGAGGGATACAGATGCTTAGGAATTGGGCGACAGGTTTAGACAGTAGGTTTGAGTTGGCTCAGGCTTGGAGGGCTGAAGGGCCTGTTCTTGGGCTGCAAATTTTCTTGGCTCTTTGTTGTTTGAAGTGAAAGAGGAGCAGAGCATTAGTCATTGGGGACTTCACAGTGAGGGGACAGATAGGAGATTCTGTAGGAACGAGAGCGAATCAGGGTTGACGTACTGCCTCCCAAGTGCCAGGGTTCATGACGTCTCAGATCGTGTTTTCGGGATTCTTGAGGTGGAGGGGGAACAGCCCCAACTCATGGTCCACATTGGCACCAATGACATTGGTAGGACAAAGGATGGGGTTTTAAAGCAGATATTCAGGGAGTTAGGGCGGAAGTTTAGAGCTGGAACAATCAGAGATGTCAACTCTGGTTTGTTACCTATGCCACATGCTAGCAAGGAATAGGGAGAGAGAAGAGTTGAACATGTGGTTACAGGGATGGTGCAGGAGGGAGGGATTTAGATACCTGGATAATTGGGGATTATTCTGGGGTAGATGCATCGTCTACAAACAGGATGGTCTACACCTGAACCAGAGAGATACTCTAACCTGGGGGCAGGTTTGCTAATGCTCTTTGGGAGGGTTTAAACTAATTCAGCAGGAGATGGGAACCTGAATTGTACCATCAGTGCACAGGAGGTTGAGAGCAATGTGGTCCTGAATAGGGTTTCAAGGTTGCAGGAATACAGCGGCAGGCAACAAGTTGGTTTCATGTGTGTCTACTTCAACACCAGGAGCATCCAGAATAAGGTGGGTGACCTTGCAGCATGGGTTGGGACTTCGATGTTGTGGCCATTTCAAAGACCTGGATTGAGCAGGGACAGGAATGATTGTTGCAAGTTCCAGGGTTTAGATGTTTCCCTGGGAAGGTGGTAAAAGAGACGGAGGTGTGGCTATGTTTGTTAAGGACAGTGTTATGGTGGCAGAAAGGACATTTGATGAGGACTGGTCCACTGAGGTAGAATGGGCTGAGGTTAGAAACAGGAAAGCAGAGGTCATGCTGTTGGGAGTTTTCTGTAGGCTTCCAGAGATATAGAGGAAAGGATTGCAAAGATGATTCTGGATAGGAGAGAAAGTAACAGGGTCGTTGTTCTGGGGGCCTTCATCTTTCCAAATATTGACTGGTAACACTGTAGTTTGAGTACTTTAGATGGGTCAGTTTTTGTCCAACGTGTGCAGGAGCATTTCCTGACACAGTATATCGACAGGCCAACAAGGGGCGAGGCCACATTGGATTTGGTACTGGGTCACGAACCCAGGCAGATGTTTGATTTGCAGGTAGGTGAGCACTTTGGTGATAGTGACCACAATTAGGTTACGTTTACTTTAGTGATGGAAAGGGACAGGGATATATCGCAGGGAAAGTGATATAGTTGGGGGAAAGGCAATTATGCTGTGATTTGGCAAGATTTAGGATGCATAGGATGGGAAGGAAACTGCAGAGGATGGGCACAATTGAAATGTGGAGCTTTTTCAAGGATCAGCTACTACATGTCCTTGATAAGTATGTACCTGTCAGACAGCGAGGAGGTGGTGG
Organism: Chiloscyllium punctatum; assembly: GCF_047496795.1. Taxonomy (NCBI): domain Eukaryota; kingdom Metazoa; phylum Chordata; class Chondrichthyes; order Orectolobiformes; family Hemiscylliidae; genus Chiloscyllium; species Chiloscyllium punctatum. The sequence goes on from NC_092767.1 coordinate 55,803,901, forward strand.
AACAAGGGAACCATGGTTTAGTAAAGAAGTTGTATCTGTTGTTAAGAGGAAGAAGGAGGCTTACGTAAAGATGAGTCATGAAGGTTCAGTTCGGTGCTTGAGCCTAAATTAGCCAGGAAGGACCAAAAGAGAAAGCAAAGGGCCAGGAGGGGACATGAGAAGTCTTTGGCAGGTCGCACCAAGGAAAACCTTAAAGCTTTCTATCAGTACATCAGGAATAAAAAATAGAACTAAAGTCAGATTAGGACCAGTCAAGGACAATAATGGGAAGTTGTGTGTGAAGTCTGAGGAGATAGGAGAGGCACTAAATGAATATGTTGCATTCGCATTCACACTGGAAAAAGACAATGTTGTTGAGGAGAATACTGAGATCCAGATTATTAGACAAAACGGGATTGAGGTTCATAAGAAGGAAGTGTTAGCAATTCTGGAAAGTGTGAAAATAGATAAGTCCCTTGGGTTGAAGCGGATTTATCCTAGGATTCTCTGGGAAGCCAGGGAGGAGATTGCAGAGACTTTGATCTTTATGTCATCATTGTCTACAGGAATGGTGCCAGAAGACTGGAGGACAGTAAAAGTTGTCCCTTGTTCAAGAAGGGGAGTAGAGACAACCCTGGTAATTATAGACCAGTGAGCCTTACTTTGATTGTGGATAAAGTGTTGGAAAAAGTTATAAGAGTTCAGATTTATGATCATCCTTCAATCATCCAGAAAGGATGAAGTTGATTAGGGCTAGTCAACATGGTTTTGTGAAGGGTAGATCGTGCCTCACAAACTTTATTCAGTTCTTTGAGAAGATGACCAAGCAGCAGATTGGGTGGTCAATGTGGTGGATATTGGTTTCAGTCAGGCTTTTGATAAGGGTCTTCATGATAGACTATTGCACAAAATACGGAGACATTGGATTGAGGGCGATTTAGCTTTTTGCATCAGAAATTGGCGAGCTGTAAGGGTGGTGGTTGATGGGAAATTTTATCCTGGAGTTCAGTGACGAGTGGTGTACCACAAGGATCTGTTTTTTGTTCACTGGTGTTTGTCATTTTCATAAAAATTTGGATGAGGATGTAGAAGGATGGGTTCATTAAATTTGCAGATGACACCAGGTCAATGGAGTTGTGGACAGTGCAGAAAGATGCTGCAGGTTACAAAGGGACGAAGATAAGCTGCAGAGCTGGGCTGAGAGGTGGCAAATGGAGTTTAATGCAGAAAAGTGTGAGGTGATTCACTTTGGAAGGAGGAACAGGAATATGGAATACTGGGTTAAAGGCAAGATCCTTGGTGGTGTGGTGAGCATAGAGATCTTGGTGTCCATGGACATAGATCCCTGAAAGTTGCCACCCAGGTTGATAGGGTTGTTAAGAAAGCGCATAGTGTGTTAGCTTTTATTAGTAGAAGGATTGAGTTTCAGAGCCATGAGGTCATATTGCAGCTGTACAAGACTCTGGTGCGGCCGCACTTGGCATATTGCGTACAGTTCTGGTATTAAAAGTAGGATGTGGAAACATTGGAAAGGATGCAGAGAAGATTTATCAGGATGTTGCCTAGTATAGAGAGATGGTCTTATGAGGGAAGGCTGAGGGACTTGAGGCTGTTTTTGTTAGAGAGAAGAAGGTTGAGAGGTGACTTCATAGAGACATACAAGATGATCAGAGGATTAGATAGGATGGACAGGGAGAGCCCATTTCCTTGGATGGAGATGGCTGATACGAAGGGACAGAGCTTTACTGTCAGAGGTATTTCCTTACTCAGAGAGTAGTCAGGGCATGGAACGCCCCGCCTGCAACAGTAGTAGACTTGCCAACTTTAAGAACATTTAAATGGTCATTGGATAAATATATGGATGATAATGGAATAGTATAGGTTAGATGGGCTTGAGATTGGTTTCACAGGTCGGCACAACATCGAGGGCCGAAGGGCCTGTCCTGCACTGTCATGTTCTATGTTCTATGTTCCAGGCCTGAGCTGACAAATGGCAATTAACATCCGTGCCACACAAATGCAAAACAATTATCACCTCCAAGAAGAGATCACATAAATAACGCCTTTTGACATTCAAGGATTTGTTTTGCTGAATCCCCCACAATCAACAAGCTGGGAGTTCCCATTGAGCTGAAAATGAAATGGGTTTACAATGTAAGTACTGTGGCTACAAGAGCAGCTCAGGGGGCAGGAACACTGCAGTGAGGGATGGACCTCATGGCTCCAAAAGCCTCTCCACCATCTCCAAGGCACACGTCAGGAGTGTGATGGAATACTCCCCACTTGCCTGGATGGAAATATCTCCAAGATCCCTCAAGAAATGGGATCCCAGCATGACCAAGCTGCCATATAAAAGCACAATGTTGCAGACACTCAAATGCCGACATGAAATCCGAAAGTGCTGGAGAAATTCAGCAAATCTGGCAACACCTTTGGAGAGACACATTAAGTTAAACTTTTGAGTCCAATATCACCCTCCTTCAGAACAGTGCTGACAAGGTGTCATGTCGGACTAGAAACATTCATTCTCTTTCTCTCTTCATAGTTACACTAGGCCTGCTGAGTTTCTCCAACATTTTCTCTTTTACGATGAAGTAACCAGTTTGATCGGCACCATATCTACAAACATTGTCATTCCACCACCAGTGTTCATTGGTAGCACTGAGTATCATTGACAATACACATTGCAGAGACTCACCTTCAACATCTATGACCACTACCTTCCTAAAGACAAAGATGCATGAGAACACCATGACCTGCATGTTCCCTTCCAGGCCACTCACCATCCTGACTTGGGTATATATTCCTTCAGTAAAGTCCCTGAAGTCCCAGTGGACCATAGGGCTGCTCTCTCATTAGTGAGAAACAACTGGCCGTGAGTTTAACCTGAGGGTCACCGTGCCCCAGGGGAACGGTGAGGTTGGGAAGGTAGGGCCTTCATGATGATCTCAGCCAGTGTGGGGATTGAACCTGTGCTGTTAACATAGAACATACTATAATACAGCATAGTACAGGCCCTTCAGCCCTCGATGTTGTGCCAACCATTTACCTGACTCTATTGTTCTCTCCTCTATGTGCCTATCCAAGAGTTGCTTAAATTGCACAAAATACAGAGGCATGGGATTGAGGGTGTTTCAGCAGTTTGGATCAGAAGGTGGCTAGTTGAAAGAAGACAGAAGGTGGTGGCTGGTGGGAAATGTTCACCCTGGAGTTCGTTACTAGTGGTGTATCACAAGGATTTGTTTTGGGTCCATTGCTGTTTGTCATTTTTATAAATGACCTAGGTGAGGGTGTGGAAGGATGGGTTAGTACATTTGTGGATGGCATAGTCGAGAGGGAAAAGTTTTAAAAGGGACTTAAAGAGCAACTTTTTCACACAGGTTGTTGCGTGTATGGAATGAGTTGCCAGAGAAAGTCGGGTGGGGGGTGGAGCGGTGCTCGTGTAAATACACGTGAAAGGTATCTGGATGGGTCCATGAACAGGAAGAGTTTAGAGGGATATGAGACAAATGCTAGCTAATGGGACTAGATGTCTTCAGGATATCTGGTCAACATGGACAATTGGAATTAAGGGTCTGTTTCCATACTGGACATCCCTATAAATATACATCCCTTTATCCTCAACTCTCCTCCTCCACTCTGGTTAACAGGGCCTTCATTGATATACTCAATGAATTTACAAAAGACACGATAAGGATTCAGCTGAGATCGTTTTAAAAAGGTGGCAGCCACACCGCTAATAATTTACAGGTGATGACCAAATCCTCTGAGGAAAACAGAAGAGTAGAATGTCAGACATTTTTGAATATTTTGAAGTACTAGAGTATTTGGGGATTTCATCTCTCAAATATCTCTCAATATGAACAGTGTGAAAGACACTGAGAGCAAAAAGATTATTGAATCATATTTAACTAACCTCTTCAGCACATAAGAGCTCAGAGAGAGGAAAATCAATTTTGAAATGAAGCTGGTCTTCTGGATGAACTCAGAGAGAGGGACTATTTTTGAGCTGCTGACATTAATACATTTACATTGACCATAAATATGGAACAAGACAAAGACAACAAGATTAAAACGATGACGTCAGGGGGAACAAATCTCATGAGTCTGCCACGAGGGGTCATAGTTTTAAGGTGTTAGGAGGAAGGTATAGAGGAGACATCAGAATTAGGTTCTTTACACAGAGAGTTGTGAGCACATGGAATGCATTGCCAGCGGTGGTGGTGGAAGCAGATTCATTACGGACATTGAAGTGACTGCTGGACTTGTACATGGACAAAGGTGAATTGAGGGGTGTGTAGGTTAGTTTTTTTATTTGAAATTAGGATTAATCCTCTGCACAACATCTTGGGCCAAAGGGCCTATTCTGTGCTGTACGTTTCTATGTTCTATGTTCTTAATCTGAGAGATAATCTGATGAAGTTGGACTGGATGCAGGTATTTGAAGATAAAATAATGACAAATCAGTGGGAGGATCTCAAAAGTGAGATTCTAAAGAAACAGAGTAAACATGATCCAACAACAGATATCATTATATTTCCACATCTCGTGCTCCATAGGTGTCCCCAAGCATACAGGGTGACATGAAACAGTAAAAGAAAGATCCTGATCCTGACAAAACAATTAAAAAACAGTGGAAGCTCAGTCTAGAACCTAAATGGGTGAACTGAAAACTAAAAAAAAACTTAGAAAGGCCAAGGAAGCACAGGGAAATTGTTAATGGGTCAAATCGACAGGAAAAGAAATGGTTTATCAGTTGATTAAGACCAAAAAGATAACTATGAAAATGATAGGGGTGTCCAAGATGATTAATGTTGCCTATGCACATTCGCACACTAATACACATACACAAACCATGATAATCCAATGTCTTGCTTCTTGTATTATTACTTTAATCACAGTGAATCATGTCACTGTGTTTGTGATTTATTCCATATTCATGAATATAAATCTGATGTGGTGAAGACCAATGTGAAAGATTTGTCTCAGGCATCATCCAGATACCTTTTAAATGCTGTAATTGTACCAGCCCCCACCACTTCCTCTGGCAGCTCATTCCATACACACACCACCCTCCGTGGTATTGAAGTACAAATTTTCCTAAGATCAAAGAACTGCATTGAGAGAAGATAGATCAGAACTTAAACACTGTATTGGAGAACTGTGTCCCATTGTTACTCTGACCATTAAGATAAGGTATTTGGAAATAACAGCCCAGACAGCTGCAAATATTTCTTCAATCACAACCTGGAAGAGAGGAGGAGGGAGATAGCATCTGGGGCTGGCTTCAAACAGGACAGTGATGTCATTAAAACCAAAAAAAGGCTCATACTAGGAATTTCCTAACATGACAGTCATAGTAGAAGAAAGAGCATGAAGATCTAACTTGGAATATAATCCCTGAAAGTTGCCACCCAGGTTGATGGGGTTGTTAGGAAGGCATATGGTGTGTGAGCTTTTATTGGTAGAGGGATTGAGTTTCGGAGCCATGAGGTAATGCTGCAGCTGTACAAAACTCTGGTGCGGCTGCATTGGGGTATTGCATACAGTTCTGGTCACCGCATTACAGGCAGGATGTGGAAGCTTTGGAAAGGATTCAGAAGATTTACTAGCATGTTGGCTCGTATGGAGGGAAGGTCTTATGAGGAGAGGCTGTTTTCATTAGAGAGAAGGTTGAGAGGTGACTTAATTGAGCCATATAACATAATCGGAGGATTAGATAGGGTGGACAGTGAGAGTTATTTTTGAATGGTGATGGCCAGCATGAGGGGACATAGCTTTAAACTGAGGGGTGATATATATACATATATTATATATATATATATATATAGGACAGATGGCAGATATAGTTCCTTTTCTCAGAGAATAGGAGGGACCTGGAATGCACTGCCTGCAACAGTAGTAGACTCGCCAACTTTAAGGGCATTTATATGGTCATTGGATAAACATATGGATGAAAATGGAATAGCGTAGGATAAATAGGCTTCAGATTAGTTTCACAGGTCGGCGCAACATCAAGGGCCGAAGGGCCTGTACTGCCCTGCAATGTTATATGTTCTATGACTTGCTGCTGAAGCTGGGTAAACCGCAGACACAATTGCTAGAGAAACTTAGCAGGTCTGGACACATCTGTGGAGAGAAAACAGAGTGAATATTTCAAGTCCAGTGACTCTTCATCAGAAGTAGTAAGATCAGATACTCCTAAATCGAGCTCAATGATCTATTCATTAGAAAGATGGAAGGGGAGGCAAGAGAAGAGGGGGAGTGGCTATTTAAATTAGGGAAAACATCATGACAGGACTTGGAGAGGATGTTCCTGAGGGATCGCCCAGTGAAGCAACGTATGTGGATCTGAGAAAAAAGAAAGGTTTGATCACTTTGATGGGATCGTAACATAGATTCCCCAGTAGTCAGCAGGAAATTGAGGAGCAAATTGATGATTGACTGGTACGGGAAGTCATAGTTTGAAGATATTAGGAGGAAAGTATAAAGGAGACATCAGAGGTTGGTTCTTTACGCAGAGAGTTGTGAATGCATGGAATGCATTGCCATTTGAGGTGGTGGAGGCGAAGGCATTGGGGACATTTAAGTGACTGCTGGACATGCTCATGGATAGCAGTGAGTTGAGGGGTGCGTAGGTTAAGGTACTATCTTTTACATTAGGATTAAATCTGGGCACAACATCGTGGTCTAAGGGCCTGTTCTGTGATGCACTTTTTTTTAGATGAGGTGAGATTACTTACAGCGTGGAAACAGGCCCTTCAGCCCAACAAGTCCACACCGACCGGCCGAAGCACAACCTACTCAGACCCATTCCCCTACCTTTACCCCTTCACCTAACACTACGGGCAATTTAGCATGGCCAATTCACCTAACCTGCACATTTTTGGACTGTGGGAGGAAACCGGAGCACTCGGAGAAAACACACACAGACACAGGGAGAATGTGCAAACTCCACAGAGACAGTCGCCTGAGGCGGGAATTGAACCTGAGTCTCTGGCGCTGTGAGGGTGCAGTGCTAACCACTGAGATACCGTGCCACCCACCATGTGTCTATGTTCTAAATATGCAGGGAGGTCGCTGATAGCTGTAAGAATAATAAAGTTATAATAGAAAAGAGTTCTTAACTTTCCAAACATAGACTGGTAATGGATGGGAGGAATTTGTTAAATTTATTCAAGAAAACCTTCTGAATCGATATGTAGATGGCCCTCTGAGAGAAGGGGCAAAATTTAATGTCCTCTTGGGGAATAAGGCAGGGCAATTCACTGAGATATTAGTGGGGAAATACTTACCACAATTCTATCATTTTTAAAATAGCTATGGAAAAGGATAAGCCTGATCCAAAAGTTAGAGATTTTCGAATTGACAGTGGGAATAATTCAATCTCTGGACATTCCAGCCTGTAAATGTGATGTGTCGAGTTGGTTTCCCAGTCTTTGATATTGTACATGAAGTGAGACCACTCAGCACTCAGATCTCTGTTATTCTTTGTATGTCTGATGGATTATGTTCATATATTTAATGTTTATCTCCACATTTGTGTTTGTAATTGTATCTTTAATAGTGTAAAGTCCAAATAGATTTCTGTCGTATATCAATCATAAACAACCTGAACTCTATGGGAATATCTGTTTTAATTAAATAACTTGTGTGCATTCTGAACATGGAGCGAACCTACATGATGTAAAACAGAAAGTGCTGCAAATACTCAGCAGATCAAACAGCATCTGTGGAGAGAGAAGCACAATGAATGTTTCTGGTCAATGACCTTTCATCAGAGAAAATGACTGAGTATTTCTAGCAGTCTCTGTTTTTATTTAATGTTCACAGCATCTGGACAATACAGCTTTTCCAATTATAAACTTTCACAAAGTATTATTCAGTTGGTTGATGTGGGTAACTATTGAGAGATTAACGCAGTCCTTTTTGATCTTATAGTCGCTGTGATTTGGAGGCTAGGATTTGTCTACAGCTTAAAAATATGTTGCTGGAAAAGCGCAGCAGGTCAGGAATGTTTCCTGAAGAAGGGCTTATGCCTGAAAAGTCGATTCTCCTGCTCCTTTGATGCTGCCTGACCTGCTGCGCTTTTCTAGCAACACATTTTTAAGCTCTGATCTCCATCATCTGCAGTCCTCACTTTCTCCTAGGATTTGTCTACAGACTGGCGTGCAGAGAATTGGAAATTACTTATTTTTCTGTTGATCTGTTTGAATGTTAGAATATAAATATGTCAGTGGATGGTGAGATCGGAGTGGGACTGGACACAGTCTCTATTTGAGCCTGTGGTTTGATGATCTCTGTGTATCTCTGTATCTCTGTGAGTGATAATGTACCGACTGTGGGAGAGAAGGAACCACTTACATTATTCCTTGGATCTCAGGAGAAAGGTGGGAAGGAAAGCAGAAGGGAAAGTCTGTGATTGGTGGAGGGCAGGAGAGACTTCAATGACGGAATGACCAAAATGGTACAAGGACTAGGGTGGGCAGGGGAAATCAATAAGTGAAGAAACAAAACCTGAGGGTGTAAATGACAGGATCTTCAAAAGCTGTTGTCCAAAAGCAATCAAAATGAAAGAAAATGGTGACAGAAATAACAATTTGAGATACTCTGTCATGACTTTGTTATTGTTTACAGGGTACACAGTTACCGTCAGATTCTGAATGACTTCTGCCTGGTTTCTCATCACCAACTCGTGTATGGCTAGTTACTGTCAATATTAAAGTATCTTGTTTCAGCAAAGGGAGCTGGAGTCAAGCAGCCAATTCATTGTTGGACAGAAATTCCATTCCAGCCCAGCTTCAGTGGGAAGACACAGGGAAATGTCCTCTCTCTGTTGAAAAATCCATCATTACGGATGAGGTTTCTCTCGAATCCATCATTAAGGATTAAGGATGAGGTTTCTAAATTCTTGGATGAGCAGAGTCTGATTAGAACAAATCAACATGGATTTAGTAAGGGGAGGTCGTGCCTGACAAACCTGTTGGAATTCTTTGAAAAGGTGACAAGTAGGTTAGACCAGGGAAACCCAGTGGATGTGGTCTATCCAGACTTCCAAAAGGCCTTTGATAAGGTGCCACACGGGAGGCTGCTGAGCAAGGTGAGGGCCCGTGGTGCTTGAGGTGAGCTACTGGCATGGATTGAGGTTTGACTGTCTGACAGAAGGCAGAGAGTTGGGATAAAAGGTTCTTTTTCAGAATGGCAGCTGGTGACAAGTGGAGTCCCACAGGGTTTAGTGTTGGGGCCACAGCTATTCACATTATATATTAATGATCTGGATGAAGCGACTGGGGGCATTCTAGCGAAGTTTGCCGATGATACAAAGTTAGGAGGACAGGCAGTTAATACTGAGGAAGTGGGGAGGCTGCAGAAGGATCTAGACAGTTTGGGAGAGTGGTCCAGGAAATGGCTGATGGAATTCAATGTGAGCAAATGCGAGGTCTTGCATTTTGGAAAAAAATAATACAAGCATGGACTACTTTCTAAATGGAGAGAAAATTCATAAAGCCAAAGTACAAAGGGATCTGGGAGTGCTAGTCGAGGATTCTCTAAAGGTAAACATGCAGGTTGAGTCCGTGATTAAGAAAGCGAATGCAATGTTGTAATTTATCTCAAGAGGGTTGGAATATAAAAGCACCGTTATACTACTGAGACTTTATAAAGCTCTGGTTAGGCCCCATTTGGAGTACTATGTCCAGCTTTGGTCCCCACACCTCAGGAGGGACAGACTGGCACTAGAGTGTGTCCAGCGGAGATTCACACGGATGACCCCTCGAATGGTAGGTCTAACATACGAGGAACGGCTGAGGATACTGGGATTGTATTCATTGGAGTTTCGAAGATTAAGGGGAGATCTAATTGAAACTTACAAGATAATACAGGGCTTGGAAAAGGTGGACGCTAGGAAATTGTTTTCGTTAGGTGAGGAGACTAGGACCCGTGGACACAGCCTTAGAATTAGAGGGGGTAAATTCAGAACAGAAATGCGGAGACATTTCTTCAGCCAGAGAGTGGTGGGCCTGTGGAATTCATTGCCGCAGAGTGCAGTGGAGGCTGGGACGCTAAATGTCCTCAAGACAGAGATTGATAAATTCTTGATGTCACAAGGAATTAAGGGCTACGGGGAGAATGCGGGTCAGTGGAGTTGAAATGCCCATCAGCTATGATTGAATGGCGGAGTGGGCTATCCTGGGACTTCTGCATTAAACAAAGGCAGACTGTGTGTGTTGAGCAATCTTTGTGCATGTGATGAGTCTCCTATTTGTGAACTGAATATTACAGACACAGTTTGCAGTGAAGGGGCTGGAGGAGGATACAGGAATAGGGAATGGGGATAGGACCGAACATAGAACATGGAATATTACAGCGCAGTACAGGCCCTTTGGCCCTCGATGTGCCGAAGTGTAAAATCAATCTGAAACTCATCTCACCTTCACAATTCCATTTTCATCCATGTTTATCCAATGAACATTTAAATGCCCTTAAAGTTGGCGAGTCTACTACTGTTGCAGGCAGTGTGTTCCATGCCCCCTACTACATTCTAAGTAAATAAACTACCCCTAACATCTGTCCTATATCTATCATCCCTCAATTTAAAGCTATGTCCCCTTATGTTAACCATCACCATTCAAGAAAAAAAGGATGCCCACTCTATCTCGCCCTCTGATTATCTTACAGGTCTCAAAGTTTGTGAGAAGATTTGTAGCTCGGGTGCTCGTTGTTGTGATTCTGTTCACCGAGCTGTGAATTTGTGTTGCAGACGTTTTGTCCCCTGTCTAGGTGACATCCCCAGTGCTTGGGAGCCTCCTGTGAAGCGCTTCTGTGATCTTTGCTCCGGCATTTGTAGTGGTTTCAATCTGCCGCTTCCGGTTGTCAGTTCCAGCTGTCCGTTGCAGTGGTCGGTATATTGGGTCCAGGTCGATGTGCTTATTGATTGAATCTGTTGATGGGTGCCATGCCTCTAGGAATTCCCTGGCTGTTCTCTGTTTGGCTTGTCCTATAATAGTAGTGTTGTCCCAGTTGTCCCAGAAATATACACATATACACATAGACAAGGAAGAAACCATAGTCTCATTCGATGTAATGGCACTGTTCACCTCTATCGACAAAACCATCGCCAGAGAAACAATAGCCAACCTGCTGGACATACAGAACAGACAACAGGACGTTGAACCTATCAACAAAGACGGCATACTCAAACTACTGGACCTGTGCCTCACAACACACTTCACATTCAACAACCAAATATATGAACAAATCAACGGCACACCCATGGGCTCACCCATCTCTGGACTCATAGCAGAAGTGGTAACGCAAGGGTTAGAACAAACAGTCGTACTGCAAATTCAACCCAAACTCTGGGTCAGATATGTGGATGACACCTATGTAATCATTAAAAACACAGAAATAGAGAACACACACCGGATCATCAACGCCACACTCACAGGAATCCGATTCACTAGAGAGGAAGAAAAGGACAACCAACTCCCATTCCTAGACGTGATGGTACAGAGAACACCGAACGGAGAATTCACCACAAAGGTATACAGGAAAGCCACACACACAGACTAACTCCTGAACTACGAAAGCAACCACCCCAACACACACAAACAAAGTTGCATCAGGACACTGTTCAAAAGGGCCACAACACACTGCAGTACATTAGAACTGCAAAGAGAGGAAGAAGAACACCGATACAATGTATTCGCCAAAAACGGAAACCCCCGCAATTTCATCAACAGATGCCTCAGGGAAAGAGGACATGCCACAACCCAAAGGACTAGCCACACTACCATACATCAGGAGCATTTCTGAACTGACAGCCAGACTACTGCGACCACTAGGACTCATAACAGCACACAAACCAACAGCCACACTCAGACAACAACTCACCAGGACAAAGGACCTGATACCCAGCATGAGAAAAACCAATGTAGTGTATAAAATCCCATGCAAGGACTGCACAAAACACTACATAGGACAAACAGGAAGACAGCTAACGATCCGCATCCATGAACACCAACTAGCCACGAAACGACATGACCAGCTATCCTTAGTATCCACACACGCAGAAGACAAGCAACATGAATTCGACTGGAACACAACTACTATTATAGGACAAGCCAAACAGAGAACAGCCAGGGAATTCCTAGAGGCTTGGCACTCATCCACAGATTCAATCAATAAGCACATTGACCTGGACCCTATATACCGACCACTGCAGCGGACAGCTGGAACTGACAACCGGAAGTGGCAGATTCAAACCACTACAAATGCCGGAGGAAAGATCACAGAAGAGCTTCACAGGAGGCTCCCAAGCACTGAGGATGTCACCTAGACAGGGGACGAAACGTCTGCACCAGAAATTCCCAGCTCGACGAACAGAACCACAACAACTCCACCTACCTTAGTGTCATCCGCAAATTTACTAACCCATCCTTCTATGCCCTCATCCAGTTCATTTTTAGAAAAGACAAACAGAAATGGCCCCAAAACAGGCCTTGCAGTCCCCCACTAGTAACTGAACTCTAGGGTGAACATTTCCCATCAACCACCACCCCCTGTCTTCTTTCAGCTGGCCAATGTCTGATTCAAACTGCTAAATTACTGACAATCCCACACCTCCGTATTTTATGCAATAGCCTAACGTGGGGAACCTTATCGAACTGAAATCCATATGCACCAGATCAACCACTTTACCCTCATCCAGCTGTTTGGTCACTTTCTCAAAGAACTCTATAAGGTTTGTGTGGCATGACCTACCCTTCACAAAACCATGTTGACTATCCATAATGAACCTATTCCTTTCGAGATGATTATAAATCCTATCTCTTCTAATCGTTTCCAGCACTTTACCCACAACCGAAGTAAGGCTCACTGGGAGATAAATATCAGGGTTGTCTCTACTCCCCTTCTTGTTCAAGGGGACAATACTTGCTATCCTCGAGTCTTCTGGCACTATCCCTATCGACAATGACGACATAAAGTTCAAAGCCAATGGCTCTGCAATCTCCTCCCTGGCTTCCCAGAGAATCCGAGGATAAATACCATCTGCTCTAAGGGACTTATTTATTTTCCCACTTTCCAGAATGGCTAACAACACCTCCTTGTGAACCTCAATCCTGTCTAGTCTAGTCACCTGCACCTCAGTATTCTCCAAGACAACGCAGTCATTTTCCTATGCGAGTACATTGAAAAGAATTCAGTTAGCACTTCTCCTATCTCCTCAGACTCCACGCACAACCTCCCACTACTGTCCTTGTTTGGCCCCAAACTCACTCTAGTCATTCTTTTATTCTTGATATACCTGTAGAAACCTTTAGGTTTTTCCTTGATCCTACCTGCCAATGACTTTTCACATCCCCTCCTGGCTCTTCTTAGCTCTTTCTTTCGGTCTTTCCTGGCTAACCTATAATTCTCAAACACCCTAACTGAGCCTTCACATCTCATCCTAACATGAACCTTCTTCTTCCTCTTGACAAGAGATTCAACTTCTTTTGTAGACCGTGACTCCCTTACTCAACCACTTCCTCCCTGCCTGACAGGTACATACTTATCAAGGACACGCAGTAGCTGTTCCATGAATAAGCTCCACATTTCAATTGTGCCCATCCCCTGAAGTTTCCTTTCCCATCCTCTGCATCCTAAATCTTTCCTAATTGCGCCCTAATTGCAACATTTATACCACTGCTATAACTCTTGCCCCATGGTATATACCTAACCCTTTCCATTGCTAAAGTAAACACAACTAAATGTGGGCACTATCACCAAATGCTCACTAACCTCTGAATCTAATACCTGGCTAGGTTCCTTACACGGTACCAAATCCAATATGGTCTCGCCCCTTGTTGGCCTGTCTACATACTGTTTCAGGAAAATCTTCTGCACATATTGGACAAAAACTGACCCATCTAAAGTACTCAGTATTTCCAGTCAATGTTTGGAAAGTTAAAGACCCCATAACAACTACTCTGTTACTCTCTCTCCTATCCAGAATCTGCTCTCCTTTCCTCTAAATCTCTGGAACTATTTGGAGGCCAGTAGAAAAGTCCCAACAAGGTGACATCTCCTTTCCTGTTTCTAACCTCAGCCCACACTACCTTAGTAGACGAGTCCTCAAATGTACCTTCTGCCACCGTAATATTGTCCCTGATTAACAATGCCACATCTCCCACTCTTTTACCATCTTCTCTGTTCTTACTGAACCATCTAAATCCCGGAACATGCACGAACCATTCCTGTCCCTTTTCTATCCATGTCTCCGAAATGGCCATAACATCGAAGTCCCAGGTACCAACCCATGCTGCAAGTTCACCCACCTTATTCAGGATGCTCCTGGCACTGAAGTAGACACACTTCAAACCACTTCTTGCATTCCGATGCACTCTTGCAACCTTAAAACCATATTTCTGACCTCTCCACTCTCAACCTCTTGGACAGTGGAACTACAGTTCAGGGTCCCATCCCCCTGCTGAATTAGTTTAAACCCTCCCCACGAGCATTAGCAAATTTCCACACACCGCCCTCCTCCCCCGCCCAGGATATTGGTACCCCTCTGGTTCAGGTGGAGACCATCCTGTTTTCTCCAAATGATGTTGTTAGTGCTTATGCGGACCACCTTGGGGGCTGCTACCCCTCCCCCTCAAGGATCCCCAAAACATGATCCAAGGCATCTCAGACCTTGGCACCTGCGAGGCATCACACCAACTGCGAGTCTCTCTCCATTGGAACCTCCAATCTGTCCTCGCTATGGAGTCCCCAGTGACTAATACTCTGCTCATCTCCCCACTTCCCTTCTGAGCAACAGGAACAGACTCTGTGCCAGGGATCAGTACCCCATGGCTTACCCTTGGTAAGTCGTTCCCCCCCCGCCAACAGTATCCAAAGTTTTATACTTGTTATTGAGGGGAATGGCCACAGGAGTTCCCTGCACTGTCTGCCTGGTCCCTTTTCATCCCCTGAGAGTAATCCATCTGCTTCCTTCTTGTACCTGAGGTGCAGCTACCTCCCTGTAACTCCTCTCAATAACTCCCACCGCCTCCTGAATGATCCGAAGTTAATCCAGCTCCAGCCTCAGTTCCCTGACGTGGTTTCCGAGATGCTGGAGTTGAGTGCACTTCCCGCAGATGTAGTCAGCAGGGACACTCGTGGGGACACTTACCTCCCACATTCTGCAGGAGGTACATTCAACTGCCTGAACCTCCATTCTCACTATTCTAAATTCCCAGAGAGACGATTGAAAAAGAAACAATAAAAGAAACGAGTGATCTGGAATGGTTGCAATGATAAGGTGGTGTTTTGGGGTTATACAGATACATGGAAGCGTACAGGTCCTGGGGAAGATTATATGGATAGGGAAGTGTGTTATTATTACTTGTTTTCAGGGGCAGAAGGTGGAGCAGAGCTGTAAGTATATAATTAACTGACCGCGGGGATTCACGGCCTTGTTTTCAGGGGTGGAGGGTGGAGCAGAGCTGTAAGTATATAACTAACTGACTGTGGGGATTCACGGCCTTGTTTTCAGGGGTGGAGGGTGGAGCAGAGCTGTAAGTATATAACTAACTGACCGTGGGGATTCACGGCCTTGTTTTCTGGGGTGGAGGGTGAAGCAGAGCTGTAAGTATATAACTAACTGACCGCGGGGATTCACGGCCTTGTTTTCTGGGGTGGAGGGTGGAGCAGAGCTGTAAGTATATAACTAACTGACCGCGGGGATTCACGGCCTTGTTTTCTGGGGTGGAGGGTGAAGCAGAGCTGTAAGTATATAACTAACTGACCGCGGGGATTCACGGCCTTGTTTTCAGGGGTGGAGGGTGGAGCAGAGCTGTAAGTATATAACTAACTGACTGTGGGGATTCACGGCCTTGTTTTCAGGGGTGGAGGGTGGAGCAGAGCTGTAAGTATATAACTAACTGACCATGGGGATTCACGGCCTTGTTTTCAGGGGTGGAGGGTGGAGCAGATCTGTAAGTATATAACTAACTGACCGCGGGGATTCATGGCCTGTTTTCAGGGGTGGAGGTTAGAGCAGAGCTGTAAGTATATAACTAACTGACTGTGGGAATTCACAGCCTTGTTTTCAGGGGTGGAGGGTGGAGCAGATCTGTAAGTATATAACTAACTGACTGTGGGGATTCACGGCCTTGTTTTCAGGGTCAGAGGTGGGAGCAGAGCTGTAAGTATATAACTAACTGACCGCGGGGATTCACGGCCTTGTTTTCAGGGTCAGAGGGTGGAGCAGAGCTGTAAGTATATAACTAACTGACCGCGGGGATTCACGGCCTTGTTTTCAGGGGTGGAGGGTAACGTACAGCTAAAAGTAAATAACTAACTGACTGCGGGGAACACAGGGAGTAACTGAAAAGGTGGCGTCACAGGAGAACTGTGATCTGATTGGCTAATAGAAAATCCTTCTGAAATTTGAAAAAAAAGACTCTCCAAAATGAACTAGATTAACTAACCAGGGATAAACTAACTAATAAGTTAATTAACTCAGTAGAGATGGCAGGGCAGGTGATGTACTGTAGCTGTGTGCTGCAGGAGCTGGCTGATCCCAATGCGAGCTGCAGTCACCACATTTGCAGCAAGTGTTGTTTGCTGGAAGTACTCCGGCTCAGAGTTGATGAGCTGGAATCTGAGCTTCAAACACTGTGGCCCACCACCATCACCACCAGAAGAAGAGACAGAGCGCCGTCGGTAAAGAGGAGGGCATTTCCCCCCAACCAGGAAACAACGAACCCCCCCCGAAGTCCACCCTCCACCCAGTGAGAACCAGGAGGTACCCACTGCCCCACAACTACAGGCAACCGAGAGCTGTGATCCTCTGACAGTCCCATTGTCAAACACAGAACTGGACAGTGAGGAGCCTTGCCTTGGCTCAATGACACCAGAGCGGGTAAATGACTCCAGTGAGGAGCTGGATAGCTACTTCAGCCCAGCGAAGGTCCAGCAGTTCGTGCTTACCTTGGGGATGTAGACAGCCACCCCAGAGACAGGACAGTCATATGGACAATGGGAACCCCATAAACTGGGGGTTAAAGAAGTTTCATTTGCTTTCATATAACAGGGCACCAACTCAGTAGGTGGGTTCCGCTGAAGCCACAGCCAAATACCAAGAGACTGGATAGTTAATAAAGGTAACTGTTAATAGGATAACTGTGAATTCGATTAATTCAATTTGTTCTTTGTAATGTTAAGACATGCAATGTATATAACTATGAACGACATGGAAAATTGTACAAGTACCAAAGATTTATTTACATGAATAAAGTATATTTTGAAATTAAGAAAAAGTCCCTGGATGAGCCCTCTGGCATCGGAGTGCTTGGCCTTCCCCGCACCCTGCACATTCCGTTCGTCAGGCTCGATGCCATTCCCCGGCCGGGGAGCGTGGCCTGGCATCCATCTGTGTTGTGGCTGTCAGTGAAACCTGGTCATCAGGCGTGAGGCACTGTCATTGCTGTTATATGTGGCACAGGTCTGGTCTTTTCCTAGAACTTGTGCCACTGCAGTCACCCGGGCCATCTTCCAATTTATATGGAGATCAAAGATGGACCGGGTCCGAAGGGACTCGATGTATAAAGATCTGGGCCATGGGGGAAAAAACACACCCAATGCCACCCTCACCCTGATGGCCACCTTCGTGCGTGGCTGCATCAAGCTGTACGTGAATCCCCGGTACGCAAACACCAAGTGTCACTATGTACTGAGGATCTACTTGTCCCCAGTGTTGTGAAGGATGGGCCTGGTAAAGTTTATGAAGAAAAACACCTTTGACCACAAGTCCGTCAGGAAGTGGTCAGCATGTCGTCTCCTTGAGACCCTTTGGGAAAAGAAGAGGGCAGATCCTATCGAGAGGTTCCCTGAGCAGTCTGTCAAAGTCATTTGGCAGAATGCCTCATTGCCAGAACTTTCCAACAAGCACCAAGACATGGCTTGGCTGGTGGTGAGAAGGGCTCTGCCTATGAGATCCTTTGTGCACGCCCGGACTCTCTGCCGCACCGCACGCTGTCCTCGAAGTGGCTGCGGGGGGGACAAGACTGTCACACACCTCCTTCTGGAATGTGCCTATGCATAAGAAGTCTGGTGAGGAATGCAGTGGTGTTTGTCGAGGTTCATCCTAAGCAGTGCTGTGACGCGGGACTCCGTGCTCTTCGGTTTGTTCCCTGGGATGCACACCAAGATGAATATCAACTGTGCCTGGAAGATCATCAACTCTTTGGTCTGTCTGAAACCTCTTGATCTTCCAGCTGAAGGAGTTGACCCTCAGTGTTGCACACTGGCACATTCCAAGGCCCAGGACTACGTGTTGACGGACACACTGAAGCTTGGGGCAGCTGCCGCCAATGCATGGTGGGGAAAGACCACTGTGTAACATCTGCCTGCCTTATTAGAAGAACAGGGGGCCCACCCAGTCATCTAGGCTCCTCTGATGCCTCAGCAGAAGAGCTGGATAGTAAATGTACAGACTTGTATCTTTGAAAAATAAATTTCGATGTCTGTATGTAAAGCAATGTAATGTGTGCACAAGAATGGCATGGCCAATTGTAAAGAGACCTAAATAATTTCAGGAATAAAGTATATTTTTTTAAATTAAAAAAAAAGAAGTCCCTGGACGCTGTGTTTCACCAGGCAGTCACACCTGGTAGATTAATGAGTATAAATTCTGTCAGAGACCAGGGACAGCATAGTGTGTTTGAAAGTGAGGCTGGTAGAGGGATCCAGATAGAGGAGCCTCAGCTTTTGTCCTTGTCCAACAGGTACAAGGTACTTGCTTCCTGTGTGGATGAGGAACAGAGCTGCAGAGAGGATAAGCCAGCTGACCACGGCATAGTGATACATAATGCCATTCCAGAGGGGGGAGAGCAAGAAGGCAAGTGGTAGTTAGGAGAAAGTGAGGACTTCAGATGCTGGAGACCAGAGTTGAAAAATGTGGTGCTGGAAGAACACAGAAGGCCAAGCAGCATCTGAGTTGCAGGAGAAATGATGTTTCAGCCCTTCTTCAGGAATGAGGCTGGTGTGCCAAGTGGGCTGAGATGAAAGGTAGGGGGGAGAGAATTTGGGGGAGGGGTGCTGGGAATACAATAGGTGGAGGAGGTGAGGGTGAGATAAGGTGGGGGTGGGGGGGAGGCCCTGATGGAATGCATCCCAGGATACTGAAAGAGTTGGCCAGAGAAATAACAAATGCACTTGTAATTTTCCAAAACTTATTGGGGCAATTACAGTAATCGAGTGTGTGGTGCTGGAAAAGCACAGCAGGTCAGGCAGCATCCAAGGAGCAGGAGAATCAATGTTTCAGGCATAAGCCCTTCAGGTAGTTCCAGCAATCTGGAAAAGAGCAAATGTGATGCCACTGTTTAAAAAGGAAATAGACAAAGATGGAGAATCATAGACAGGTTAGCTTAACTTCTGTAGTGGGGAAAACACTTGTATCTATTATCAAGGAAGAAATAGCATGGCACCTAGATGGAGATTGTCCCATTGGACAGACGTAGCACAGGTTCATAAAAGGCAAGAAATGCTTAACTAATGTACAGAATCCTATGAAGACATTGCAATCATGGTAGACAACAGGGACCCAGTGGTTGGGGTGTATCTACATTTCCAAAAGGTATTGGACAAGGTGTTGCACAAAAGGCTGCTGCATAAAGTAAAGATGCCTGGCATTATGGGTAATGTATTAGCATGGAGGGAGAATTGATTAACTAACAGGAAGTAAAGAGTGGGAATAAATGAGTGCTTTTCTGGTTGGCAATCAGTGAGTAGTGGTGTACCTCGGATCAGTGTTAGGACTGCAATTATTCACAATTTATATTGTTGATTTGGAGTTGGGGAGCATAGAGAGTGTGTCAAAGTTTGCAGATGATACTAAAATGAGTGGTAGAGCAAGGTATGCAGAGGACTGTGAAACTTTGCAAAGGGACATAGATAGTTTAAGTGAGTGGACAAAGGTCTGGTAGATGGAGGACAATGTTAATTAATATGAAATCATCCATTTTGGTAGGAATAACAGCAAAAAGGACTATTATTTGAATGGTAAAAAATTGTAGCATGTTGCTGTGCAGAGGGACCTGGGTGTCCTTGTGCATGAATCACAGAAGGTTGGTCTGCAGGTGCAATAGGTAATTCGGAAGGCAAATGGAATTTTATCCATCATTGCGAAAGAGGTTGAGTTTAAAAACAGGGAGGTTATGCTGCAGCTGTAGAGAGTGCTAGTGAGGGTGCACCTGGAGTACTGTGAGCAGTTTTGGTCTCCTTACTTAAGAAAGGATGTACTAGCACTAAAAGTGGTGCAGAAGAGATTCACGAGGTTGATTCCAGAGTTGAGTGGGTTGGCTTATGAGCAGAGACTGAGTAGACCAGGATCATATCCATTGGAATTTGGAAGCATGAGGGGGGGTGTCAAAATGGAATTTAATTAGCAGGGATCTGTGAGAGCAAAAGAAATCAGCAATACTCAAAAGAAAAAATCAATTGAACTGACAATAATCAGCCTTTATTTTAAATACTGGCGCAGTTTGGCTGAAACTTGAGAAAAGGAGGGATCCAAATTTTTCCCTATTTCTCTTCCACGTTTTGCACCTTTAGGTGCGCATTATATATTTTAAGAAATGCTGATGAATTTACAGATTATCATGAAATATACATCATCTGTAACATTCAACCTTAGTCCTAAAAAACATTAATCATTTGCATCATTGCATAACTCTGTTTTTGTTATATGGACCTTTTGTTTCAGCTAACATCTGCAGTTTGAAATATACAAGGAGCCATTAAGAAGATTTCTAAAGTCTCAATAAACTTGTGGAATTTGTTTACATTCAGCCTGGTCCTGAAAGCTGTTTCTGAGCTTTTGCACAGTCCTTTTATCTTACTGAATTATAACTCAAGAGTTTAACCAACCTTTTCCCATCATGCAATATTATATGTTCCGCGCAATACCACATTTCGCCTCTTTGTCATATCACGACAATCAATCAGTAATATAGGTACATTGAAAATCTGACTGAAAATGCATTGGCACGAGCAAACACATAACCCTAATCCTACGAGCAATAGTACTGTGAGCAAAAAGGCTTTAAAGATCCAATCAAACATTCCGTGATCCAACCAACTCAATGAACTCCA
The DNA here is from genome assembly GCF_047496795.1 of Chiloscyllium punctatum. Classification (NCBI taxonomy): domain Eukaryota; kingdom Metazoa; phylum Chordata; class Chondrichthyes; order Orectolobiformes; family Hemiscylliidae; genus Chiloscyllium; species Chiloscyllium punctatum. The sequence continues at coordinate 55,825,006 of NC_092767.1, forward strand.
TGGGATATAACCGTGGAGTACTTTAACAACACCTTGTATGTTGCTTAATATGTTCAACTAGGTTGGTCATATTTCCAGAGGTATCTGGAATGGAAGTACTGCACTCCTGACCGACACATCTTCATCCTTGTGAGACTAGCAGATAATCCAAAGCCAGTTGATTCTGCAGTACCGCTGTCCAGACAGCCACGAGCTCAGCTGACACCACAGTCAGTGCTTGTCCAGTTCCTTTGGTTTATAAAGCTGTCTCATTGGTCAGGTGTTCCAATGCTGAGGCCGTGTGAACCAATTCGCTGGATCCTCGTCCCATTCCATACAATGGAAAAGATAACATGAGGAACTGGTCTAGCCCAGTAATGGCTCTCGTAATTTGTGGATGGTAGTGCTTAAGGGAGGTGAGGTGATGCATGTAGGGTACAACATAATCCAAGATAGCAGGATCTTATCCAATTAATAGTAAGCCATGGGTGCACTTTGGTGTCACAAATAAAGTACGTGCCAATATCATCTTGACAAACTGATTCATGATTCTATGCGGGCTGAGGCCATTTTGGATTTTCAAAGTGCCTGTATAACTGATTGTCATGATATGACAAAAGGGGAAAATGTGGTATTGTGGGGAATATATGACCTTGCATGATGGGAAAAACTTGGTCAAACTCTCGAGTTGAATTCAGTAAGTTAGAAGGACTGTGGCAAAAGGTCAGAAACAGTTGCGTGGATGTTACAATGGAATCAAACAAGGCTTAATCGGGAAGTGAGGACATGGGAATCAGCAGTTTATGAAATGACTACATTTTCGATATTTGGCGTTGCGACCGAAAACCAAATCACCTGGGTGAATTCTGTCAGGGACTGAAGAAGAGATCCAGCTGCAGCCGAGGGATATGGGTCAGACCTGGGCATCTGAGGTAAGCATTAAAACCTGGGTCTAACTGTTTCCCTTGGCTGACCGCTGTGACCCCTCACCCCTTGCAGAGGACACTCGCAGATGACGGTTTCCAAATCTAAATTCTAAAATCTTCAGTGGACTGTGATCGAGTGGAGTGGATCAGGGATCCATTTGTTGGTTGACCCGGGAAGCCATGCTGGGATATTTTGTTTACGTTTTTTTAAGAAATCAGAGAGACTTTTACTTTTCAAATTGGGCCCTTATCTCTGTTTGTTTTTGGTACCAGGAATAACATAGCACTGTGTGCTGTAGTACGGGACAGGCCTGAGATAAGGCTAAGATTAATTCATCCTTAACCTTTATGTGTTTGAAATTCCCGGAGAATGAGCGGAACTTGCATCAGCCATCGATAGCACTGCATAAGAAATTGGGAAAAGACGTCTGGCCACTGGGACGCACCCGGGACGTGGAAAATTGCAAATACGCTGAAAAACAAATTTAGTTAAAAACACCAGTCCTAAATGGAAAACTATTATCTCACACTCAGCGTAGGAATCCATTAGGAACCTCGAGAACTCACATTTGATGAGTTGGAGGGATAATGCTCGAAACAGGGGTCAGTAACAGGGACACAGTGGGGTCACTCTGCTCTCCCCTGGGTCAGTAACAGGGACACAGTGGGGTCACTCTGCTCTCCCCTGGGGTCAGTGACAGAGACACAGTGGGGTCAGTCTGCTCTCCCCTGGGTCAGTGACAGAGACACAGTGGGGTCAGTCTGCTCTCCCCTGGGTCAGTGACACAGACACAGTGGGGTCAGTCTGCTCTCCCCTGGGTCAGTGACACAGACACAGTGGGGTCAGTCTGCTCTCCCCTGGGTCAGTGACACAGACACAGTGGGGTCAGTCTGCTCCCCCCTGGGTCAGTGACAGAGACATATTGGGGTCAGTCTTCTCTCCCCTGGGTCAGTGACACAGACACAGTGGGGTCAGTCTGCTCTCCCCTGGGTCAGTGACACAGACACAGTGGGGTCACTCTGCTCTCCCCTGGGTCAGTGACAGAGACACAGTGGGGTCAGTCTGCTCTCCCCTGGGTCAGTGACAGAGACACAGTGGGGTCAGTCTGCTCTCCCCAGGGTCAGTGACAGAGACACAGTGGGGTCAGTCTGCTCTCCCCTGGGTCAGTGACAGAGACACAGTGGGCTGAGTGTGCTCTCCCCTGGGTCAGTGACAGAGACACAGTGGGGTCAGTCTACTCCCCCTGGGTCAGTGACAGAGACACAGTGGGGTCAGTCTTCTCTTCTTTCCCCCTTGCCCTTGTGGAGGGTGGGTGGGAGGTGGTTAATGCCTTTCCTTATATATTCGGACATGCTGCCAGGCAGAGTCATGATCTCACGCACCATGGGGCGGTCATGGCTGGTCAAGTCCCATGGAGATGAATGGAGCACATTGGGTCATTACCTCTGAGGGTTCTATTCTTCTCCAAGGATTCTCCAGGGTTAGTGGTTTGACCAGATCTTCCCATCTGCCATTCTGTACAGTCTCCATGATGTAGGTTGGGAGCGGATTGGAGGCCATGTTGTTTGTGGACTGCACATCACATGGTCTGGCGTAAAATGATTCTCTGATCTTCAAAAAATGTCAGTTAGTGAGGAAGCTCGGGAAGAGATTGCTGGGCCCCTCACTGAGATATTTGTATTATCAAGTGTGAGTGTCAGAAGGCTGGAGGGTGGCTGATGTGGTGCCATTATTAAAGAAAGGTGGTAAGGAAAAGTCAGGAACTACAGAACTGGGAGCCTGTCATCAGTGGGGGGTAAGTTCTGATTTTAAAAATTAAGTTAAAAAATGTGAAGAAGGAGAGAATGTTTTTATATGGAGCTTATAGTAAGGCCTACACATGGATGGCCTGGAGGGTTTTTTAATTGAGATTGAAAGCTGAATGTTGGATTATTTGAGGAGGAATTTTTTTTCATTTGTTCAGTTCAGCTTTGATTTCTTTTTAATTTTTAAAAAAAAAATTTTCCACGCTTCATACTAAATCAGTGGGTGAGGAAGGTTAGCTTACATATAAAGGTGCTATTGAGATCTGCTTCGTTTTAGGTTTAATGTCGATGGGGGCATACAAGAGTTACTGAGTGACGAGTAGATTTCGAGAAGTGCTTACACAGCAGGATCAGTCAGATACATCATTGACTGGAAGGAAAGGGAACAAGGTCATTCAGAAGGCTCTTGTGGCTATTCCTCTCTCAAACAGATACTCCATTTTGTGAACCATTGAAAGGGTCTCTCAGAGGAAAATAGAAGTGGTCATCAGATCTTGGGCACTAAGAACAAACCTTAAGTTAAATGGGTTTGTTAGAATTTCAAAAAATAAATGTCTTTGGGAACTCTCCTGTCAGGGGCACAGACAGGAGATTCTGTGGGAGTGAGTGCGAATCTAGGATAGTACGTTGCTTTTCTGGTGCCAGGGTGAAGGACGTCTCAAAACATTTGAAGCAGATTGTCAAAGGGGAGATTAAGAAGATGGAAATTGTTGTGCACATTGATAGGAATGTCATAGTCAGGGAAAGGATTAAGGATTCAGAGTGAGTGTAAGAGGTTAGGAGGAAGGTTTACTTCCTGTGTCAAGTTCAAATGGGGGAAAGGAAGAAGAGGATGGGGCAGATAAATCAATGGTTGAAGAGGTGCTGCAACGTGCAAGGATTCAGTTTCTTGGAGCATTGGGATCTCTTCTGGGACAGAAAAGATCTTTTAAAAAGGAAGGGTTTCAACTGAATTGGAAAGGGATGAATATCCTGGCAGAGTGATTTGCTAATTCCATCTCGGAAGTCTGTAAACGTTTAGAGAGGTGGGTGGGGGTTCCTAAATAACAGTGAAAATAGACAGAAAATGGGGATGATTCTGAATTGGAAAAGGACAAGTTAGTGAGAAAAAGGCAGACAAGAGCAAATCAGAGAACAAAGTAACTCTGAATAGTTAAACTGCATTTATTTGAGTGCAAGAGGTCTTACGGATAAGGCTGATGAACTCAGGGCACGTCTGGGAACATGGAACTGGGGCGTCATAGCTGTTCCAGAAACTTGGATGAGGGATGGACAGGACTGGAAGCTTGGCGTCCCGGGTTTTAGATGTTTTAGGAAGGATAGACAGAGAGGTAAGTGAGGAGGGGGAGTGGTTGATTCAGGAAACATAACTCTTGTAATTAGAGAAGATATTTCTGAGGGACCATTTTGTGAGAATATATGGGAGAAATTTGAAATAAGAAAAGGTGATCACCTTGAAGGGATTGTACTGTATGACCACAGTTGTCAGAGGGAAATTGAGAAGCAACTATTAAGAGAGATCTCAAATATATGCAATAGTAGGGGACGTTAATTTTACAAACATTGACTGGGACTACCATAGGATTAAAGGTTTGGATGGTGAAGAATTTGTTTAATTTCAAGAAACCTTTCTCAGGAGATGGAGAGGTATGAATGAATATTTTGCATCAATTTTTAGTGTTGAGAAAGAAGTAGGGGTTAGAGAAATCAGGGAAATAAATGCTGATGTTTTGAAAACAGTTCACAGTACAGAAGAGGAAGTGCTGGAGATCTTAAAAAAACATAAAAGAAGATAAATCTCCAGGACCTGTATCCCAGGACACTGTGGGAAGTTAGGGAGGAAATTGCGGGGCCCCAGCAGAAATATTTGGAAGATCAATAAACACAGGTGAAGGATCAGAGGGCTGGAGAGTGGCTAATGTTAGTTTAGAAGAGATGTGAGAAGAGGCATGAGAACTATAGGTCTGACATTGGTGTTGGGTAAGTTGTTGGAAGTGCTTCTGAAAGATCGGATTTACATGCATATGGAGAGGCAAGGAATGATCCGGGATAATCAGCATGGTTTTGGACAAGGACAATCATGTCGCACACACTTGATTGAATTTGTTTTTAGAAGTAAACAAAAAAATTGATGAGTGTAAATTGATGATGTTGTTTACCTGGACTTTAATAAAGCCTTTGACAAAGTTCTGCAGGTTTTCTAATTAGTAAAGTTAGATCACTTGGGATTCAGGGTGAGCTTGCCAATTGGATACAGAAATGACTTAATGATAGGAGACAAAGAGTGGTTGGATCATTGCTTTTTGGACTGGAGGGCTGTGACCAGCGGTGTTCCACAGGGATCAGTACTGGGTCCACTTAATTGGAAGGAGGTGCAGTTTCGGAATTGAAAGACAAAAATAGGGAAGGAAAGGAAGAGAAGGAAACAGAGGAAAAGTGAGAGAAGAAGAAAGAAAGGATGAGAATTGGAAAGAACATAGACAAAGGTAGAAAGAAGAAGCAGGAAAGAAAGAGTAAAGAAGAGGCTGCCAGAAAGAAGGGGGAGAGAGAGAGAGAGAGGAAAGGTAGTGTGAGAGAGAGAAGTAGAATTTGATACAGACGGAGAGTGAGAGCCAGAGAAAAAGAAAGAGACTGAGCACGAAAAGAGGACAAATCAGACAGATACAAACAGGTGATAATGAAAGACACAGCGAGCTGAAAGAAGTGATACTCACTGTTCTGGTTGGCCCAAGCTTTCTCGATGGTCTCTGTCACGCTCCATCTCTCTCATTAGAGACTGACCCCAGACCAGGGCCTTGCTTTAGGAGGGTCTGGTTCACGGAGGGGCTGAGGTTAGAGGATCAAAATTAGGATTGAGATTCCAACACTCCCCACACTCTCACACACACAGAGACAGACAGAAGCACACTGATACTCACCCCCTGCTCAGTACACACAGTGAAAGGGACAATGGCTGTCCGAATCCCCAGGACTGAAATACCCCCAGGACTGTCACTCAAAGCCCCCTCTTTTTCTAAGTCCCAGCTCCCCCTTCCCGGGGCATACCTCCCTCACCATGGAGCACAACCAGAGTCATCTTAGTGGGATTAGAGGGGAGAGGGATGGAGGGAGGGAAGAGGTGAGAGAAAAAGCAGCAGGTTCAGACTGTCTCTCTCTAATCCAATTTTACATTCTACTGCCTTGGAATGAAAGCTGTATATCTATGCCCCTCATGATTTTATAAACTTCTATAAGGTCACCCCTCAGCCTCAGATGCTCCAGGGAAAACAGGCCCAGCCTATTCAACCTCTCCCTATAGCTTGAACCTGGCAACATCCTTCATTTTTTTCTGAACCCCTTCAAGTTTCATAACATCCTTCTGATAGAAAGGAGACCAGAACTGTACGCAATATTCCAAAAGTGTCCTCATCAGTATCCTGTACGTGACCTCTGAACTCCTGTACTCAATACTCTGACCAATAAAGGAAAGCATACCAAATGCTGCCTTCACTATCGTATCAACCTGCGACTCTACTTTCAAGGAAATATGAACCTGCACTCCAAAGTCTCTTTGTTCAACACCACTCTCTCGGACCTTAATATTAAGTGTATTAGTCCTGCTCTGATTTGCCTTTCTGAAATGCAGTACCTTGCATTTATCTAAATTCAACTCCATCTGCCACCCCTCAGCCCATTGGCCCATCTGATCAAGATCCTATTGTAATCTAAGGTAACCTCCTTCACTGTCCACTATACCTCCAATTTTGGTGTCAACTGCACCAATCCTTGTGGCACTCCACTGGTCACAGGCCTCCAGTCTGAAAATCAACCCTCTACCACCACCCTCTGTTTTCTACTTTTGGTCAGAGTTAATGTTGATTCACTGAAGGTGATTTTAGGTCAGGTGAAAATAACTTACATGAAGAGGTATTTTAAGCAGCATCTTATTCGGAGAGGGAGCTGGGTCATTGGGTAGTTACAGGGAGGGAGTCCAGAAATCCCTCTGGTTTCACCCGGCATTGCATCAGCTGGTTCATAGAAAGGAACAAATAAAGAAACAGTTCATAGAAAGGAACAAGTAAAGAAATGGAATGATGTCAGAGAAATAGTTTAGTCCAGACTGCCTTTGTCTCCTCCTTTGCATTAAATTTCTTTGGAGTGAATAAAGAAACGCAATGTTATCAGTAAATCGAATGGAAATAAATAAATGTTCAGTTAGAAGACACAGAATCTTTCCAGGGTATTATTTTCTTTATATAATTGAAACTTGCTTTTTTTAAAACTTTTGTACCGATGTATGGATCAGTGAATTCAGCGAGGAAGAGGGGGGAGGACCCTGTGATGGCGTTTCCCACTCAGGCCTGTAGTGAAGATGATCATTTCCTCCAGGTCGTTTATTTTTGTTTCTGGGATGAATATATCTTTGCTCACAGTCTACTTCAGTTTTCGGTTTTGCTTTTGTTGTTCAGCTTTCGACCAACTGTTGCTCATTGCTAACAGCACTTTACACTACATTGCTCTCTTTCATTTTGCCCCTCAGATGGAGTCAGTCCTTGCCCATGAGGAAAGGAGTGTTATCATGTTGCTGCTCCTCCTTCTCCTTTCGGTCCATTCCTCGTGTGAACGTCTTGTTCCGTTATCTGCTGCATCCAACATTGGCTCTCAGTTACTTGGATTTATTTATCAATTGGATTATTTTTATCAGTGGATATTTCACTGCATACTTTAACTGGTCTCTGAATGCTTTCTGTGTCACCACATAAAGAAATGCATTTGTGCAACAAGTTAAGTTCCTCAGCACATATCCAACTTTTAGAAAGATTTGCATTGGAATCCAAGGAATTACCGACATTAAAGAAACGTAAAATATATATCAACCAGAGAAGTGTGAAGCTGGCAGATATGGCAAAGAGTAAAGTCACGGAATTCTTCCTGCTCTATATCTCTGAGTCACTCTCTATTTCTCTCTGACCCTTCAGTCCCTTACGCACCTTAATTGCCTCAAAGATATGTCTGACAGTCAGGATGTTGATAAAGATAATAAAAGTGAATGGTAGAAATGATGTTAAAAATTTTTCAAAATATTTGAAACTTGTCCACCCATAGCCTTTATAATAAGCAGACCTGGTATGACAGTACCATGGAATATTGTTGATGAACTTTCTAGGTTTATATCAAAAGTAATTGGGAATGTTCTTTAAAGAAAAGGAAATACAGATTGTTGCTAGAACACTCATTGCAGTTTGGAGTGCAGGTTTCTGTGCAATACTGAGATTTCATCTGATGAAAACAAATGGCAGCAAATCGATCAAAAGAAAAAGCGACAGTGAACCAGGCAGAACAGTCAATGGTCAAGCAGCTCAGGGCATGGAGAACACAACAAACAGGAGTGATGTCCAGGAAACAGAGTGGATAGTAATAGATCATAAATTTGCGCAATATGACATTAAAAACAATGAACAATAGATCAGACATTGCCATGGCCACCAGATAGTGAGTGCTGCATGTAGAAAGACCGCACTTGGCCCAAACTAAAATTACAATCACCACTAGACTCACGGTAAGAGAAAGGAGAAAAAGAGATTTGAAATGATAAGTGGTACAATTAGTAAGTTTGCAGATGACACCAAAATTGGAGGTGTAGTGTACAGCGAAGAGGGTTACCTCAGAGTACAACAGGATCTGGACCAGATGGGCCAATGGGCTGAGAAGTGGCAGATGCAGTTTAATTCAGATAAATGCGAGGTGCTGCATTTTGGGAAAGCAAATCTTAGCAAGACTTATACACTTAATGGTAAAGTCTCAAGGAGTGTTGCTGAACAAGGAGACCTTGGAGTGCAGGTTTATAGCTCCTTGAAAGTGGAGTCACAGGTAGATAGGATAGTGAAGAAGACGTTTGGTATGCTGTCCTTTATTGGTCAGAGTATAGAGTACAGGAGTTGGGAGGTCATGTTGCGGCTATAGAGGACATTGGTTAGGTCACTGTTGGAATATTGCGTGAAATTCTGGTCTCCTTCCTATCGGAAAGATGTTGTGAAACTTGAAAGGGTTCAGAAAAGATTTACAAGGATGTTGCCAGGGTTGGAGGTTGAACAGGCTGGGGCTGTTTTCCCTGGAGGCTGAGGGGTGACCTTATAGAGGTTTACAAAATTATGAGGGGTATGGATAGGATAAATAGATGAAGTCTTTTCCCTGGGGTCAGGGAGTCCAGAACTAGAGGACATAGGTTTAGGGTGAGAGAGGAAAAGGTATAAAAGAGACCTAAGGAGCAACTTTTTCACACAGTACGTGTATGGAATGAGCTGCCAGAGGATGTGGTGGAGGCTGGTACAAATGCAACATTTAAGAGGCATTTGGCTGGGCACATGAATAGGAAGGGTTTGGAGGGATATGGGCCGGGTGCTGGCAGGTGGGACTAGATTGGGTTGGGATATCTGGTCGGCATGGACAGGTTGGACTGAATGGTCTGTTTTCATGCTGTACATCTCTATGACTCTAAGTGACTGATCAAACATTCTCTGTGCTTGAGCCCAGATGGTAAGTGATGACACAAAGATAATTGTTGTTCCATATGAAATTTAACGAATCTGAACCACAGCAGCAAATCCTCTCCAAATGAATCGATGCACTTTTAAAAGACATAGGGAAGAACATGAGACTGCTCACAGAAACAGGGTCATGTAGTCAATTTTTTTTGTGAGCAGTCGGTGTCAGCAGCAATTGATTTCACCTGCTTTCCAGGTTACTCTGACTGGCTGGAGTTTCCCATATTACAACAGCACCCACACAAAGCCACCTGGGATCAAGAAAACAAAGAATAAGAGACACCCAACACAGACATCAAATGCAAAATTTCTGTATGTGGTTTTGATGTCTCCACAGTTCAGATTGCCTCCAGAATTGTATGTCCACACTATATGAAGGACAGTGCAGGGCATTGAATCACTCCACAGTATCCAGAAATGGATGCACCACCCCCCCCCCCCACCCGCCAATATGGATGAACAAATTATTGTGCATTGAGTCCCTCCTTCCTGTAAGGGTTTGAACATTCTGACAATTTGAAGTATGAAAGTATTCAGCAGTGTATCCAAGCATCATGTCTCAGGTTGGATACCCACCGCAATGAGAAGAACTTCAACATTTGGTACAGACTCCCCCCACATTTCCAAGATGGTATACCACAGCCCCAAACCAAATAAGATCTGAGTCCACACAGCACTGGTCATGGTCACACTCTGGTGTGGAAAGCAGACACTTTTATCTGGGATGAAACAAAGCTTCCTGCCTGATGTCTTGGCTCACGTTCCCAAGCTCCTCTTCCAGGCACTCTCCTTGTGAATGGAGATTCTCCCTCCCAGCTTTGGAGCACACACTGGGGCTAAAGCTCCCCACAGTTTATCCAGCATTCTCCATGGAGATCACCAGAAGTGTACCACAGCTTGGCACCAGAGCCTGATTCTGTGGTAGGATCACGGAAACCCTACAGTGCAGCAAGAGGTCATTTGGCCCATCGAGACTGCTGCAGTCCTCCACACAGCATCCATCCCAGACCCTCCCCCAACCTCCATGGTTTTTATCATGACTAACCATCATGGGGAAGTAATGATGTAGCAGCATTATCACCAGACTGTTAATCCACAAACTCAGGTAATGCTCTGGAGATATGGGTTCGAATCCCGCCATGGAAGACATTGGAATTTGAATTAGAGCTTTAAAAAATCTGGAATTAAGAGTTTAATGATGACCCTGAATCCATTGTCAATCATCTGGTTCACTAACATCCTGCAGTGAAGGAAACTTCTATCCTTACCTGGTCTGGCCTACGTGACTCCAGACCCACAGCAGTGTGGTTGACTCTGCACACCCTCTGGGCAATAAATGCTTGTCGAGCCAGTGACACCCACATCCATGAATGAATTTTTTAAAAACCCTGCCTAACCGGCATATCCCCAGACACTATGGGGCAATTTAGCATGGCCAATCCACTCAATCTGCATAACTTTGGAATGTGGGAGGAAACTGGAGCACTCTCACACAGACATGGGGAGTATGTGCAAACTCCACACAGACAGTCGTGTGAGGCTGGAATTAAACCAGGGTCCCTGGTACTGTTTGGCGGCAATGCTAACCACTGAACCATGGTCACACTCTTAAATCGCTGAGAATTCAGGCCAATGCTCATGGTTTGTGGGACAATGGCCTGATGGTCTGACCAGGAGATTGTCAATTCAGTGATTTAGGTAATGTTCTGGGGAGCTGTGTTTGATATTCCCCATGGCAGATGATGGAATTTCAATGTTTTAAAAATTTGGACTTAAGAGTCTAAAGATAATAATGAAATTGTTGTCAATTGTTAAGGAAAATCCATCTCATTCCTTCCTTTAGGGAAGGTAATCTGTCATCCTTACCTGGTCTGGCCAAGATATGACTCCGAACCAACAACCACCTGGTTGACTCTAACCTGCCTTCTGGGTAATTAGGGAAGGGTGGTAAGTATTGGCATAGCCAGCAATACCCACATCCCTTCAGGAGCAAGAGAAAATGGATCTCCCATCCTCAGCCAACTCCTGCTATAGACCACTGCTCCCTTTTTAGACCACTCCCCAAGACTGGATATCCCCACACTGAGTCCATTGTCATAAATATGAAATGATCCATTCCAGTTTTGGTCCACGTTTGGAGATAAAGGATCCTCCACTCGATTCAGTGTAGTTACCTGGAGTAGGGAACACCAACAGATCAACTAGTACCCAGCAAAGACAGCCGAGACAAAAGGATCTGTCTCCTGGTTTTGAGATCATCAAATGTTGAGAAATTTATTGTGCTTGGCAAAATAAGCCATGACATGGATTACCCACTGGGATTGCTGATGCTCTGAGTTCATCAGAACCTTAGCATCAAGCATCCAACCTTTCATCGTGGACATTTCTCCTGTTTTCTGCCATACACGACATTCTTTTGGACACTAGCCACCCCTTAGGTTAAGAGATATTCTCTTGCATGGTTGGGAACAGTGATCATTTTTAAAAGTACTCATGAGATGTGCGTTTTTGTGACCAGGAGAAAGTGAGAACTGCAGATGCTAGAGATCAGAGTTGAGAGTGTGGTGTTGGAAAAGCGCAGCAGGTCAGGCAGCATCCGAGGAGCAGGAGAATCAACATTTCGGGCATAAGCCCTTCATCAGGAGAATCACTTTTGTGACCAGGCCAGTGTTCATTGTCCAGCCTTTTTGATGGTGTTGGAGATCAGCCTTTTTGAACATCTGCATTCTCTAGTGTGCAGGAAACCCACTGTGTTCTTGGGGGAGAGTTGCAGAATTTATACCCAGCAACAATAGATGTCCAGGTCAGCCTGAAATTTGGGTTGAAAGGGAACATACATGCAATGTTGTTTCTATGCATCTACTGCCCTTGTTCTTCCAGGTGGTGGAGGTCATGGGTTCATGAGGTGCTGTCAAAAGAGACTTGGAGTCTTACTGTTTTGCAACTTCAAGGTAGCATTCCTTTCTGGTCAGACATGTTGTTGGTGAAGGGAGTGAGAACTGAATGTGGTGATTGGCACACCATACAATCAGCTGTTTGTCCTACACAATGTGGAGCTTTGTGAGTGTTGCACTCAGTATTGAATTTGAGCTACACTTTGCCAGATACATGGATAGCATTCCATCTTTCCCGAGGTCAGCTTTCTGGATGGTGGACATGGATCGGAGAGATGGGCGGGGAGCTTATTGCCACGGTAATCAGGGTATGTGACATATTCCTGTTACCACAGCATTTATAAGGCTGGACCAGGTCATTTTCTTGTCAATGATTGGCTCAGGTTGTTGATTACCTTGCATTCAGTGATGGTGATGTCATAGTAAGCCAATGGGAGATTGGTAGATTCTCACTTTTGGAGATTGCCATTGCATGTGGGATAGGAATGTTACTTGTCAATTATCAGACCAAGCTGGATATTATCTTGCTGTACATGGACATAAACCTCTTCATTTTCGAAGAAGTTGCAAATGATGCTGAACATTGTACAATCACGAGAAAGCATCTCTAATTTGGAAATGACGATGGAGAGAAGGGCATTACATAGAACACAGGACGATACAGCACAGGAACAGGCCATTCAGCCCAAGGTGTTGTGCTGAACGTGATTCCAAATTAAATTATCCCTTTTGCTGCCCATGGCCCATATCCCTCCTTTCCTTGCTTATTCATGGGCTTATCTAAAAGTCCCTGAAACGCCTCTGTCATATTTGCCTCCAGGACTATCCGTGGCAGCATGTTGCAGGCACCTACCACTCTGTGTAGAAGACCTGCCTCTTACAACTCCTTTGAACTCCCTCCCTCCACCTAAAATGTCCTTTAGTAGTGGACATTTCAACTCCAGGAAAAAGATTTTGACTCTCAAACCTATCTATGCCTCTCATAAATTTATATACGTCTATCAAGTCTCCCCTCAGCCTGTGCCACTCCAGAGAAAACAACCTGAGTTTTTCTAGCCTCTCATTATAATTCATACCCTCTACTCCAAGTAGCATCATGGTAAACCTTTTCTGCACCCTCTCGAAAGAATCCACATCCTTGCTGTAATGTGGCGACCAGAATTGAATGTAATACCCTTAAGTGTATCTTATAAAGCTGCAACATGATATCCCGACTATATCTTATAGTCAATGCCCTGACCAATAAAAGTGAGCATGTCATAGGCCTCCTTCACCGTTCTACCTACTTGCATGGCCACTTTCAGGGAGCTATGGACTAAGATCCAAGATCCCTCTGAAAACAATGTTGTTCAGAGTCCTGCCATTAACTGTATACTTTTCCTTTATATTTGATCTCCCAAATTGTGACACCTCACACTTAGCTGGATTCAGCTCCATCTGCCATTTCTCTGCCATTATTTGCAATTTATCTCTATCCCATTGTATCCTTTGACCACCTTCTACACTATCCATGACTCCCAATCTTTGTGTCGTGTTCAAACTTACTAACCTATCCATCTATGTTTTCATCCAAGTCATCCATATAAATCACAAACAGCAGAGGTTCCAGTTCTTATTCCTTTGGAACACAGACATCCAGCCGGGAAAATAAGTACCCTTCCACCACTACCCTCTGCCTTCTGTGAGCAAGCCAATTCTGAATCCAAGTGGCCGAGTCACCATGTATCCCATTGCAGCTTCATCTTCTGGATGAGTGTAGCATAAGAGACCTTGTCAAAAGCCTGAATAAAATCTACATAAACAACATCCATTACTCTACCATCAATCACTTTTCCCACCTCCTCAAAAGAAAAGTCAAGACATGACCTATCCTGCTCAAAGCCATGGTTACAGACCCGAATTAGGCCATACACTTCCAAAAGCACATAAATCCTATGCCAGAGACGCTTCCCAACCACTGAAATGAGACTGACTAGTCTATAATTGTCTGGATTTCCTCTATTTCTCTTGTTGAACAGAGGAGCAACATTAGCTACTCATGGATCTCTCCAGTGGCTCGAGATGATACGACGATCTTGGTTATGATGCCAGCAATCTCCTCTCTTGCCTCTCTCAATATCCTAGGGTAGATCCCATCAGGTCTTGTGGAGATATCCACTTCAATTTCTCTTTTAGAGACCCAATACCACTTCTTTCTTGACCTAAAATGCCCTAGCATATTATCATGTCCCACACTAATCTCATTATCGTCCATATCCTTCTCCTGGGTGAATACTGATGCAAATTACTCATTTAGGATCTCACTCACATCCTCTGCCTCCAAGCACAAGTTTTATCCTTGAGTGGTCCTCCCCTCTCCAGAGTTATCCTCTTGCTTTTAATGTATGCATAGAATATCTTGGGATTCTCTTTCACCATTCTTGGCAAGGACATTCTGTGAAACCACCTTGCTTTCCCAATATCCTGTTTGATGTCCTTTACTACTTTCTTTATATTCCTCATGGACCCTGTCTGATTTTAGCTTCCTAAACTTTACATTGCTTCCCTTTTTCTTTTTGACTAAATTCACAACTTCCCTCATTATCCAAGGGTCCCATACCTTGCCATCCTCCTTCGTGGAACATACTGGTCCTGAACTCTCATCAGCAAGTCTTTAAACAATTCCCACATGTCAAATGTGAACTTGCCTGATAACAGCTCCTGCTAATTCATTCTCCTGAGAACCCATCTAATAATGGCATAATTGTCCCTCGCTCTATTTAGTACTTTGATGCAGGGTCCATAATTATCCTTATTCAAAGCTTGCTTAAAACTTAAGGAGTTGTAATGACTATTTCCAAAACGGTCTCTCAGTGTGAGGTCAATCCCCAGGCCAGTCTCATTTGCCAATACAATGTCCAGTACGGCCCGTCCTATGGTGGGATGATCCACATACTGTTTCAACAAACCCTCTTGGATACACCTAACATATTCTTCCCCACCTAAGCTTCTTGCTGTAACCGAGTCCCAGTCAATATTGGGAAAGTTAAAGTCACCTATTATCACAACACTTTCCATAACCTGTCCACACATCTATTCTTCAAAGACTCAGTGATTGTTGGTTGGGGTGGGGGGCTTTAGTATAATCTCATCGGAATGATCGTTCCTTCCTTTTTTTGAGCTCTACCCATATTACCTCAGTGGAAGTGCCCTCCAGTATGTCCTCTGAGTACAGGTGCGATAATCTCCTTGATTAGGAATGCAACTAAAATCCTCCATTTTTTAAAAACTCATCTTTATCTGATCCAAAATAATGAAATCCTGGAAAGTTGAGCAGTCAGTCTTGATCCTCTCTGTAATGGTCGCATCATAATCTCATGTACTGATCCAGGCTCCAGGCTCATCTGCCTTATCAAGAAGACTGCTTGCATGGAAATGATCACACTTCAGCCCATCATTGCCATCCTGTTCATTAAGCTGACCCTGCCTGCCCTTCCTCTCAGACTTAATATCATAATATCAACCTTCCCCTCAATCCCTCCACTTGTTGACCTGCTGCTGTGGTTCTCAGCCCTGTGGCCCTCCAGTTGAAACCCTCCCGAGTAGACATTGATGAGGCAGCTGTACATGTTAGGGCCAAGCTACGACTCTGAACAATTCCTACAGAGATGTACGACAGCTGAGATGACTGACCTCCAACAGCCATAACTATCATCACCTCTATACTGGATTAGTGGTGCTGGAAGAGCACAGCAGTTCAGGCAGCATCCAACGAGCAGCTTTTGCCCGAAACGTCGATTTCGCTGCTCGTTGGATACTGCCTGAACTGCTGTGCTCTTCCAGCACCACTAATCCAGTCTTTGGTTTTCAGCATCTGCAGTCATTGTTTTTACCTTATCATCACCTCTCGTCAACACTAATTGAAAAATGCTCATTGAATCACATTGTCGTTCGAATCAAGGATTCTCTTCAGGACATTGACTCACATGTCGTATAGTTCTACAGTGAAAGATATTCCCAGTAAAAGTTGCAAATGGAATCACAGGTATCCTGCTGTTAGTGCTCCACATTTATTCTAATGCTGCATTTACAGATATCCACAGAGAAGCAAGAATACTGGCTCAGAAGTTCATACCTGAGCAGTTACCCACACTCTATATAATTCTACAATGACACATCCTCCCAGCAACATGAGGGTCCAGCCTGAGGTTGTGATCCCCATTCAGTGCAATTCCATGATCAGTGATACATTCAGTCAGAGTGATTCCTGGAGATCGGATCAACAGTACACAACATTCCAGTCAATCCCTGGACAATGTAACATGCCTGTCAGCTACAGATAGAGTTTCTTCCCCCAGCTGAGGAGAGTTAGTTTGGAAATGTTAACTGTGTTAAACAGGTATCACACATTGGGAACATGCACTACCCCAGACCAGTGCCCAGTAAGTCAAGGGTTAAATGTATCCTTCATGCACAGCAATGGATCAGTGTTCAGACAGTACCCCTCGTCAATGAGGAGGATCTGCTGGGGAAGTAAAGACTGAACTTCAAATGAGCAATAAAACAAATCTCCAATAACAGCCACCACAGGATGCTTCTGCCCCAGAACACTCAGTCGTCTATAAAGTCCTTCACTTTCCAGGTGGAACTATTGTCTTAATTAATAATCTAATATCATTGCCAGCTAAAGATTTCAATCTGATGTATACAAAACAAACAATACTTGTTAAATGACTGTAAACAATGTAAGTGTTTAGTTCACTGAATTGACACCTGAGAAGCTTGATGTTAAAATTAGGACTAGATTTAGCTTTTATTGTCAAGTATAGGAAGACATGACGACAGTAAAAATTTTACTGTTGCAATTTTCCACCACCATCTTAGTTTCCAAACCAAGATGCCTGCAAAAATATATGATTTGGAGATGCCGGTGTTGGACTGGGGTGTACAAAGTTAAAAATCACACAACACCAGGTTATAGTCCAACAGGTTTAATTGGAAGCACACTAGCTTTCGGAGTGACGCTCCTTCATCAACCTCCGAAATCTTCCAATTAAACCTGTTGGACTATAACCTGGTGTTGTGTGATTTTTAACTTTGCAAAAATATAGACTGACTTCCAAAGCCTTGGTCATACACCAGTCAGAATATTTCAGCTCCTGAAGAAATTGCCCACTCTGATGGAGAATGGAGCTAACCAGCAAGAGAAAGAGCTTTACTATCAAATTCTTGAAACTATTGCTGTTCCTGGTGATTCATGGTACAGCCCCAGTGTATTGGAAGGTAGCAGGTGGAAGCCCTGCATTAAAAAAGGGAGACAGAAAGCAGGAAGCACAGGCTGGTTAGCTTAACATATCACAGGGAAACTGCTGGAAGGTATTTCAAACCAGATCTAGTAAAATCTGAGAACTCTGCTTTCAGTATAGATCTTTCCTCATGGTTCTTCATCTTCTCTGAAGGACACATTGCAAATACTCCTCCTGCAAAATTCTTTGTTCCGCTAAATTTTATCTCAAACTTTTATCTCCTCCCAAAAAACACTCCTTTGGCACGCATCCAATTAATTGACAGAAAGCAGATCACATGGTTCAATCCCAGCCAATGGAGTTTTATTGGTTGGAAAAAACTCCCAAGTGTTACACAGCCATGCTCCATGTAAGGTACTATAGTGCCAGTCTGTCATGGTGCCAAACTACCATGACATTGGTTTTATTTCATCAATGTAGAAAACTGAGGTCATAGTTTGAAGTAGCCTCAACAAAATTCCCAGCATGCTTGATGTAGCTTTTAATCAGCCTCAAAGCTATTACTGCTGCTGGCCACCTGGCCACATTTGTGATCCATCTTTGCACTCTTAATTCCCTTCTTAAGGAAAACTTAGCCCTTGACATCCAGAGTTCTCTGGACTTACTGCCCTTGCCTTTCGCTCTGAGAGAAACATACTGGCCCTGAATCCATACTATATCACCTTACAAAGATCCCCACTTTTCAAATAGAGACTCATTGGTGGCGGCACGGTGGCACAGTGGTTAGCACTGCTGCCTCACAGCACCAGAGACCCGGGTTCAATTCCCGCCTCAGGCGACTGATTGTGTGGAGTTTGCACGTTCTCCCCGTGTCTGCGTGGGTTTCCTCCCACAGTCCAAAGATGTGCAGGTCAGGGAATTGGCCATCCTAAATGGCCCGTAGTGTAGGTTAGGGCTATGGGTGGGTTGCGCTTCGGCGGGGTGGTGTGGACTTGTTGGGCCGAAGGGCCTGTTTCCACACTGTAAGTAATCTAATCATGTGGAAGTAACTGCTTTTGAGTTTACAGTCTGTGTTTGCTGAATCCTATCTAATGATATTCAACTTGACCATCCCCCAATTTAGACATTTAACTTCTATCCTTACATCTCTCCAGAATGACATTAAAACTTACAGAATTATGATCTGTAATCCCCAAAATTCTCACCCACTGAAACTTGACCATTTTACCAGCTTCATCCCCTTGCCTCAGGTTCAGGATTGTCCCATCTCTAGTCGGCGATCTATTCGTTGGTACAAAAAGCTCTACTGAATGAATATTCAAAATTCCATCTAATCCTGTCACTCTAAAGTGATCCCAGTTAATGTTAGCAAATTTGAAATTCCCTAAAACTATAACCCTGTTTCTCTCACACCTTTCTGTCTCCATACCTGCTCCTTTATCTCACTCTGGTGGTTGGGAGGCCTTCAGTATAATCCCAGCAAGGTAACCATCCTTCCTTTAAATTTCTAAACTCTCTCCAAATGGCATCATTCAATGACCCTCCTAGGACATTCTCCCTTGTTACAACTTTGATGGTTTCCTTTAACAATAATGTAATCCTCCACTTCTCTTACATTCCCCTATTGTGACAGCAAGTTCAATCCCTGGGAATGTTGAGCAGCCAGTCCCATCTTTCCTTCAACCACATCATGTGGCTTCTGGAATGTATTTGGTTTCATTCCTGCTGCTTCCTGTTGCTGGTTCTGGTTGATCATTGCAGTGGGTGGTATAGATTAGATTAGATTCCCTACAGTGTGGAAACAGGCCCCTCGGCCCAACAAGTCCACACCGACCCTCTGAACAGTAACCCACCCAGACCTATTTCATGCACCTATTCCATGCACCTGACGCTACGGGCAATTTAGCATGGCCAGTTCATCTGACCTGCACATCTTTGGACTGTGGGAGGAAACTGGAGCACCCGGAGGAAACCCACGCAGACACGGGGAGAACGTGCAAACTCCACACAGACAGTCACCCAAGGCTGAGAATCGAACCTGGGACACTGATGCTGTGAGGCAGCAGTGCTATCCACTGAGCCACCATGCCACCCCATAAACTTGGTCTAGCTCAAAGTGTTTATTGATGGAGTCCATGAATGAGTGCCATGCCTGTAGAAATTCTCTGACTCTCCTCTGTTTAGACTGTCCTGTTATTGTGGTGTTGTCTGAGTTGAATTTGTGGTCCTTGTCATCTGTATGTATGGCTACCAGGGACTGCTGGTTGTGGCGGTTAGTGGTGAGTTGGTATTCATGGATACAGATTGTGAGTTGTCTGCCTGTTTGTTCCATACAATGTTTCATGTGGTCTTTGCATGGAATCTTATAAACTACGTTTGTCTTGCACATGATGGGGATGGGGTCTTTTCTTCTGATGACCTCTACAAAGTCTTTGCCAAGAACGGATCTCCCCACAACTTCATCCGCAGGTGCCTAGCAGACCAATAACACGACAAGGGCATGCCACGACCCAACACACTAGCCAAACTAGCTTACATAAATAATGTCTCGGAATGAACAGCCAGACTGCTCTGACCACTCAGATTCATGACAGCCCATAAACCGACAACCACACTGGACAACAACTCATCAGAACAAAAGACCCAATCCCCGTCATGTGCAAGATACACTTAGTTTTCAGGATTCTATGCAAAGACCGCTCAAAACACTGTATAGGACAAACAGGCAGGCAACTAGCAATCTACATCCATGAACACCAATTCGCCACGAAACGCCATGACCAGCTGACCCTGGTAGCCATACTCACTGATGGACCACAACACAACGATGATAGGACGGGGTAAACAGTGGACAGTCAGAGTTTTTCCAGAGGCATGGCACTCATCCATCGGCCCCAGTGCACTGACCACTGCAACAAACAACCAGCAACTGGAAGCAAATCAAAATCAAAAGCAATCAATTCCAGAAGATACAGTACAGCAGCACCTCACAGGAAGCTCCAAAGCACTGCAGATGTCACAAGAACAGGAAGAAAATGTCTGCAAATCAACTTCCCAACTTGGGAAACATACCCATAGCGACAGCGTCTATAAACAGTAAAAGGGCAATTATGGAAAAGGGTGGGAATAGGCTAGAGAGTGACATATGGAGACTGAGAACATGGCTGAAATACTAAATGAGAATGCGACAACAATTCATTTGAGAAGAGAATGATTCTGATGTATCAGTCGAGGAGGAGGCAGTAGTGAGACAGAATAGAATGAAACTAGAGAGGGCTTGGAATTAAAAAGTTAGCAACTTTCAAAACTGAAAGGCCAGCTGTTGGGATGAGGTGTTTCCTGTATTATTTGAAGAAAGGCTGGGTGAAAATTCTCCTCCCACATCAGAGTGGTGACAGATAACCGTTGATTTGCAAATGTTCCATTTCTGTTCAAGAAAAGAAGGATATGTTACTGGTGGGAAACATTTACAGGTAATGGCCTGCATTTTTCCATCCCTCCAGGAACATAGCAATTAGAGATGAACAATAAATCTTGGCCGAACTAATGAGGCCCACATCCTGTGAATGAGTTTAAAAGGGACTGGAGCCCCAGTGACTCCTGTCTATGGTACCTGTACTCCTCACAACTTCATATACCTCAACCATGTCATCCTTCAGCCTTCCCTATTCCAAGGAAAACAATCCCAACCTCTCAAACATCTCCTTGGAGTTACAATTCTCCAGCCCTGGCAACATTCTAGAGTATTATTTTTGCATTCTCTCCAGAGCAATTACTCCCACACTTCCACTCACATTCACTCCTCACTTACATCAAGCCCCCAGGTCCTCTATTATGTTCACATCTCTCACCCTCTTATACCCCCTCAACACTATCACCGTCCACCCACTCCACCGCAAACCAACCTACCCCATACCCCCAATCCATCACCATGGGCCAGCTCTGCCCCATTGACCTCATCCAATAACACCGGCTCCATAAACACGCATATACCCCAAATCTCCAGCCCATACACCTCTCTCTAGATATCCCCTTTTCCCTCATCCTCATAAGCCGAGCCCCATGTTTCTACTTACCTCATCCCATTCCTCAAAATACTCCAAGCCACATAACTCTCAGTACCCCTATAGTTACATACCACTTTTTTCAATATTCCTCAGTTCCACAGAACCCCAGAACACACTAGATTGATAAACCCAGACAAGTCCCTCATTTAAACCAGTAAGGTGGGGTGGGGGGGGGGGGGGGTGCTGGGACCCAGGGAGATAGTGAGGAAAGAGATCAGTCTGAGACTGGTAAAGTTGAGAACAGAAGTGAGTCAAACAGTCAGGGCAGGCAGGGACAAGGTAGGACTTATAAATTAAATTGCATTTATTTCAATGCAAAGGGCCTAACTGGGAAGGCTGAAGAACTCAGGCATGGTTAGGAACATGGGACTGGGATATCTAGCAATTGCAGAAACATGGCTAAGGGATGGGCAGGACTGGTAGCTTAATGTTCCAGGATACAGATGCTACAGGAAGGATAGAAAGGGAGGCAAGAAAGGAGGGGGAGTGGCATTTTTGATAAGGGATGGATTACAGCTGTACTGAGGGAGGATATTCCCGGAAATACATCCAGGGACGTTATTTGGGTGGAACTGAAAAATAAGAAAGGGATGATCACCTTATTGAGATTGTATTATAGACCCCCTAATAGTCAGAGGGAAATTGAGAAGCAAACTTGTAAGGGGATATCAGCTATCTGTAAGAATACTAGGGTAGTTCTGGTAGGGGATATTAATTTTCCAAATGTCAACTGGTACTGTCATACTGTTAAAGGTTTAGATGGAGAAGAATTTCTTAAGTGTGTACAAGACAATTTTCTGATTCAGTATGTCATAGAGTCATAGAGATGTACAGCATGGAAACAGACCCTTCGGTCCAACCCATCCATGCCGACCAGATATCCCAACCCAATCTAGTCCCACCTGCCAGCCCCCGGCCCATATCCCTCCAAACCCTTCCTATTCATATACCCATCCAAATGCCTCTTAAATGTTGCAATTGTACCAGCCTCCACCACATCCTCTGGCAGTTCATTCCATACACGTAGCACCCTTTGCGTGAAAACGTTGCCCCTTACGTCTCTTTTATACCTTTCCCCTTTCATCCTAAACCTATGCCCTCTAATTCTGGACTCCCCGACCCCAGGGAAAAGACTTTGTCTATTTATCCTATTCATGCCCCTCATAATTTTGTAAACCTCTATAAGGTCACCCCTCGGCCTCCAACGCTCCAGGGAAAACAGCCCCAGCCTGTTCAGCCTCTCCCTGTAGCTCAGATCCACAAACCCTGGCAACATCCTTGTAAAACTTTTCTGAACCCTTTTAAGTTTCACAACATCTTTCTGATAGGAATGTGAATGTAACTACTAGAGAAGGTGCAAGATTTGACCTACTCTTGGGAAATAAGGCAGGGCAGGTGACTGAGGTGTCAGTGGGGGAGCACTTTGGGGCCAGCAACCATAATTCTATTCGTTTTAAAATAGTGATGGAAAAGGATAGACCAGATCTAAAAGTTGAAGTTCTAAATTGGAGAAAGGCCAATTTTGACGGTATTAGGCAAGAACTTACAAAAGCTGATTGAAGGCAGATGTTCGCAGGTAAAGGGACAGCTGGAAAATGGAAAGCCTTTAGAAATGAGATAACAAGAATCCAGAGAAAGTATATTCCTGTCAGGGTGAAAGGAAAGGCTGGTAGGTATGGGAATGCTGGATGACTAAAGAAATTGAGGGGTTGGTTAAGAAAAAGAGGGAAGCACATGTCAGGTATAGACAGGATAGATCGAGTGAATCATTAGACGAGTATAAAGTAAGTAGGAGCATAATTAAGAGGGAAATCAGGAGGGCAAAACGGGGACATGAGATAGCGTTGGCAAATAGAATTAAGGAGAATCCAAAGGGTCTTTACAAATATATTAAGGACAAAAGAGTAACTAGGGAGAGAATAGCGCCCCTCAAAGATCAGCAAAGCCAGCTATGTGTGGAGCCGCAGAAAATGGGGGAGATATTAAATGAATATTTTGCATTAGTATTCACAGTGGAAAAGCATATGGAAGATATAGACTCTCAGGAAATAGATGGTGACATCTTGCAAAATGTCCAGATTAGAGAAGAGGAAGTGCTGGATGTCTTGAAACGATTAAAGGTGGATAAATCGCTGGGACCTCATCAGTTGTACCCGAGAACTCTGTGGGAAGCTAGAGAAGTGATTGCTGGGCCTCTTGCTAAGATATTTCTATCATCGATAGTCACAGGTGAAGTTGGCAAATATGGTGCCACTGTTCAAGAAGGGTGGTAAAGACAAGCCAGGGAACTATAGACCTATGAGCCT
The DNA here is from genome assembly GCF_047496795.1 of Chiloscyllium punctatum. Classification (NCBI taxonomy): domain Eukaryota; kingdom Metazoa; phylum Chordata; class Chondrichthyes; order Orectolobiformes; family Hemiscylliidae; genus Chiloscyllium; species Chiloscyllium punctatum. The sequence continues at coordinate 55,848,733 of NC_092767.1, forward strand.
GATGTCGGTGGTGGGCAAGTCGTTGGAGGGAATCCTGAGAGACAGGATGTACATGTATTTGGAAAGGCAAGGACTGATTAGGGATAGTCAACATGGATTTGCATGTGGGAAATCATGTCTCACAAACTTGATTGAGTTTTTTGAAGAAGTAACAAAGAGGATTGATGAAGGCAGAGCAGTAGATGTGATCTATATGGAATTCAGTAAGGCATTCGACAAGGTTCCCTAATGGGAGACCGATTAGCAAGATTAGATCTCATGGAATACAGGGAGAACTAGCCATGTGGGTAGAGAACTGGCTCAAAGATAGAAGACAGAGGGTGGTGGTGGAGGGTTGTTTTTCAGACTGGAGGCCTGTGACCACTGGAGTGCCACTGGTCCTCTACTTTTTGTCATTTACATAAATGATTTGGATGCGAGCATAAGAGGTACAGTTAGTAAGTTTGCAGATGACACCAAAATTGGAGGTGTAGTGGACAGCTAAGAGGGTTACCTCAGATTACCTCAGATCTGGACCAAATGGGCCAATGGGTTGAGAAGTGGCAGATGGAGTTTAATTCAGATAAATGCAAGGTGCTGCATTTTGGGAAAGCAAATCTTAGCAGGACTTATATACTTAATGGTAAAGTCCTAGGGAGTGTTGCTGAACAAAGAGACCTTGGAGTGCAGGTTCATAGCTCCTTGAAAGTGGAGTCGCAGGTAGATAGGATAGTGAAGAAGGTGTTTGGTATGCTTTCCTTTATTGGTTAGAGTATTGAGTACAGGAGTTGGGAGGTCATGTTGCGGCTATAGAGGACATTGGTCGGGCCACTGTTGGAATAGTGCAATTCTGGTCTCCTTCCTATCACAAAGATGCTGTGAAACTTGAAAGGGTTCAGAAAAGATTTCCAAGGATGTTGCTAGGGTTGGAGGATTTGAGTTATAGGGAGAGGCTGAACAGGCTGGGGCTGTTTTCCCTGGAGGATCGGAAGGTGACCTTATCGAGGTTTACAATATTATGAGGGGCATGGATAGCGTAAATAGGAAAAGTCTTTTCCCTGGGGTCGGGGAGTCCAGAACTAGAGGGCATAGGTTTAGGGTGAGAGTGGAAAGATATAAAAGAGACCTAAGGGGCAACGTTTTCACGCAGAGGGTGGTACATGTATGGAATGAGCTGCCAGAGGATGTGGTGGAGGCTGGTACAATTGCAGTATTTAAGAGGCATTTGGATGGGTATATGAATAGGAAGGGTTTGGAGGGATATGGTCCACGTGCTGGCAGGTAGGACTAGATTGGGTTGGGATATCTGGTCAGCATGGACGGGTTAGACCGAAGGTCTGTTTCCATGCTGTACATCTCTGTGACTCTATGACTCTATGACTCTATGACTCTCCACCTTCCTACTCCCACCCTAGACCCAGCCATACGTACAGCCCTCACACTCCCACTCCATTTCCATGAGGTCTATACGTCCATCATACACCCTAAGCCCCATTCATCCCAACATCCCTAATAAGCCCTTTGTCACATTACCCACAATCTACCACCCCAACCTGCAGGGTGCTCAATTCTGTCCATATCCCTGACATTCCATACTCCCCATCATCCAGAGCCCTACTCATCCCAATGGTCCCACATAACCCCTAACCCCATTCATCCTGACATCCAGGCCCCATTCACTTCAGATTTCTGCAAATGACACACTCCCATACCCCCAAGCTTCATACCCTATCCATATTCAAGAACTCCATGACCCCTGTTTCTCTTCCTGTACCCCTGCATCCTCAGCCTCATGCACCCAAGCCCCGTAAGTCTCACACATCCCCCATCCCTCCACAACTGCAATGACATCCCCCCAACTACACACCATCCTCGTCCATAACCCTCAGTTTCATTAACCCAAAATCCTCCATTTACATATCACCAATTCCATATCCCTGTATTCCCCGATCCATATGCCCATGTACCTCCAGATCCATAACCCCCATACCCCCCCACACCCTTACTCTGCATTTCACCCAGCCTCCTTCCCCCACTCCCCCAAAACCCATTTTCCCTAGCCACTGTCCCTCCACAATCCCAATCCCCCTCATTTACACCCCACCTCATTCCCCACCTTTCAGTTCCCCATGTCTCCCCATGCACACTAAATCCAAGTCTATCTAAAACCAGGTCCATTCCCTGCCAGATTCAAAGTGACCACACCACCTACCCCCCTTCCCCCACCCCCATACTCTCCAGGCCTGTATCCTCCTCTAGCTCTATACCCCAAGTCCATAGCTCCCAGCCCTATACCCGATAGCCCTCAGGTCTCAACCCCACTTGTCACACCCCTATCCCCATTCCCCCCGGCCCCACACACCCACAGCTGCATACCATCCTAATCCATGACCAAACAGTTCCATAACACTTCGTGCTCCTCAGCTTAGTACCCTCCAGATCCAAAAGCCCCATACCCTTCACTCCATATCCTCCAATACCCTTCTAGCTCTATACGCCTGCTAAAGCTGCCTATAATACCCGATATCCCCCAGCCCCATGCCCTGCAATACACTTCAGCCTAAAGCCCACAACTATCCCCCTGCCTTGGTACCTGCAACAGCCCAGAACTCTCAATAGCCCTCAGCCCCAAACCCCAAGTCCCATATTTCCATACACCCCAGCTACATGTTACCCACTCTGTCATCTCCAGCTCCATAAACACCCGCCCACCCACACACCAGCGCCATACCCATTCCTAATCCCCAAATCCTCCAGATCCATACCACCAACACTTTCCAGCCCCACACATTTCACCCCATAACCCCCAGCCCTTTACCCAGCACACATCCAGTCCACATTTCTCCTGAGCCCATTCACCCCAACACCACCATATAACCCCGGGATACATACACCCTGCAAACCCAGGAACTTCATTCTATCCATACCCACCACCCCACCCGTTACATCCCCAGCTCAAACAATAAATGGTTATAGCGATTTCTGAGAAGACTTGTCTACAGGTTGATGGGAAGTATCTAAGTTTTCTCACTGAGCTGAAAGGTTTGTTTTCAGATGTTTTGTCACCATGACTAGGTAACCTCATCAGTGAGAGTCTCTGGTCAGGTGCTGGTGGTATGTCCCACCTCTCTGTGTATCAATCTTGGTTTCGTAAGGTAGGTGATGTCATTTCTGGTTCTTGTTGTCGCAGGAAGGTAAATGATATCTAAATCGATGTGTTTATTGATGGAGTTCTCTAAGAATTTTCATGCATGTCTTTGTTATGTCTGTCCTAGGATGCGTGTGTTTTCCCAGTCAAAGTGGTGTCCTTCTTTGTCTGTAGGTATGGCAACTAGTGATAGTGGGTCATGTCTTTTGGTGGCTAGTTGGTGTTCATGTATTCTGGTGGCAAGTTTCCTGCTAGTTTATCCCATGTAGTATATTTTACAATTCTTGCATGGTGTCTTGTAAATGACATTAGTTTTGCTGGTAGTAGCTAATGGATCCTTTCGGTTCATTAGTCGCTGATTAAGTGTGTTGGTAGGGTAGTGGGCTACCATGACGCCAAAGGATCTGAGTAATCTGGAAGTCATTTCTGATACATCTTTGATGTAAAGTAATGTGGTTATAGTTTTTGATTGCATTGTGTCTGCTTGTTTGGGTTTGTTTCTGAGGAATCAGCAGATTGTGTTTATTTGGTACCCGTTCTTTTTGAAAATGTTGTATGGATATTTTTCTTCTGCTGTTTGTAGTTCTTGGCTGCTGCAGTGTGATGGATCTCATTGAAATAATGTCATGATACAGCTCCAGTTGTGGGTGTTGGGATGATTGCTTCTGAAGTTATGTATTTGGTCTGTGTTTGTTATTTTTCTGTAGATGTTGGTTTGAAGCTCTCCGGTAACTGTACATTCAACTGTCACGTCTAGGAATGGGATTCTGTTGTCGTTCTCCTCCTGTTTTATTGGTGTAGTGGACAAACAAGAAGGTTCCTTTTGAGTACAATGGGATCTTGATCAGATGAGCCAATGGGCTGAGGAGTGGCAGATGGAGTTTAATTTAGATAAATGTGAGGTGCTGCATTCTAGAAAGGCAAATCAGGGCAGGATTTATCCACCTTACGGTGAGGTCCTGGGGAGTGTTGCCAAACAAACAGACCTTGGAGTGCAAGTTCACAATTTGTTGAAAGTGGAATCACAGGCAAATCCATCAAGTTAGTGAGACATGACTTCCCACACACAAAGTCAAGTTAACTTTCAGCTTTCAGTTCTTGCCTTTCCAAATACATGTGAATCTTATCCCTCAGAATTCTTTCCAACAATGTGCCTACTATTGATATGAGGCTCACCGTTCTATAGTTCCCTGCTTTTGCCTTACCACCATTCTAATATAGTGGCACCACGTTAATCAACCTCCAGTCTTCCGGCACCTCACCTGTGATTACATATGATCCAAGTATCTCAGCAAGGCTCCAGCAAGCACTCTCATAGCTTCCCACAGAGTTCTCGAATATACCTGATCCGAGCAAAGGGATTTATCCACCTTTATGTGTTTTAAGATATCCAGCACCTCCTCCTCAGTAATATGGACATTTTCCAAATATCATGATCTGTTTCCCCACATTCTGTATCTTCCATGTCCTTCTACTCATTTAGATTTCCCTCATTGTTCGAAGAAAACCTACCCTGTATAAACAGGCCCTTTGGCCCAACAAGTCCACACTGAACCTCCAAAGAATAACCCACTCAGATCCATTCCCCTACCCTATATTTACCCCTGACATTGTACCTAACCTACACATCTCTGAACACTATGGGCAATTTGGCACAGCCAATTTCACTACCCTGTACATCTCTAGACTGTGGGAGGAAACCAAAGCACCTGGAGAAAACCCACGCAGACACAGGAAGAAGGCACAAACTCCACACAGACTGTTGCCCGAAGCTGGATTCGAACCCAGGTTCCTAGCGCTGTGAGGCAGCAGTGCTAATCACTCAGCCACCGCTCCACAATTCCACATAGAGCCTGCCTTGGTGATCGTTAAGACCATAAGGCCAAAAGACATAGGAGTGGAAATAAGGCCATTCGGCCCATCGGGTCCACTCCGCCATTCAGTCATGGCTGATGGGCATTTCAACTCCACTTACCTGCATTCTCCCCATAGCCCTTAATTCCTTGTGAAATCAGGAATTTATCAATCTCTGCCTTGAAGACATTTAGCATCCCGCCCTCCACTGCACTATGCGGCAATGAATTCCACAGGCCCACCACTCTCTGGCTGAAGAAATGTCTCCGCATTTCGGTTCTGAATTTACCCCCTCTAATTCTAAGACTGTGTCCATGGGTCCTAGTCTCCTTGCCTAACGGAAACAATTTCCTAGCGTCCACCCTCTCCAAGCCATGTATTATCTTGTAATTTTCTATTAGATCTCCCCTTAATCTTCTAAACTCCAATGAATACAATCCCAGGATCCTCAGCCATTCCTAATTTATTAGACCAACCATTCCAGAGATCATCCGTGTGAATCTCCGCTGGACACGGTCCAGTGCCAGTATGTCCTTCCTGAGGTGTGGGGACCAAAACTGGACACAGTACCCCAAATGGGGCCTAACCAGAGCTTTATAAAGTCTCAGTAGCACATCGCTGCTTTTATATTCCAACCCTCTTGAGATAATTGACAACATTGCATTCACTTTCTTAATCATGGACTCAACCTGCATGTTTACCTTTAGAGAATCCTCGACTAGCACTTTCAGATCCCTTTGTACTTTGGCTTTATGAATTTTCTCTCCATTTAGAAAGTAGTTCATGCTTGTATTCTTTTTTCCAAAGTGCAAGACCTCGCATTTGCTCACAATGAATTCCATCAGCCATTTTCTGGACCACTCTCCCAAACTGTCTAGATCCTTCTGCAGCCTCCCCACTTCCTCAGTACTAACTGCCTGTCCACCTAACTTTGTATCATCGGCAAGAATGCCCCCAGTCCCTTCATCCAGATCATTAATATATAACGTGAACAGCTGCGGTCCCAACACTGAACCTTGCGGGACACCGCTTGACACCAGCTGCCATTCCGAAAAAGAACCTTTTATCCCAACTCTCTGCCTTCTGTCAGACAGTCAATCCTCAATCCATACCAGTCGGTCACCTCGAACACCGTGGGCCCTCACCTTGCTCAACAGCCTCCCGTGAGGCACCTTATCAAAGGCCTTTTGGAAGTCTAGATAGACCACATCCACTGGGTTTCCCTGGTTTAACCTACTTGTCACCTCTTCAAAGAATTCCAACAGGTTTGTCAGGCATGACCTTCCTTTTCTAATCCGACCTTGCTCTTCCAAGAATTTAGAAACCTCATCCTTAATGATGGATTCTAGAATTTTACCAACAACCAAGGTTAGGCTAATTGGCCTATAATTTTCCATCTTTTGTCTTGATTCTTTCTTGAACAAGGGGGTTACAACAGAAATCTTCCAATCATCCGGGACTTTCCCTGACTCCAGTGACTTTTGAAAGATCTCAACCAATGCCTCCGTAATTTCCTCAGCCACATCCCTCAGAACTCTAGGATGTAGCCCATTGGGGCCAGGAGATTTGTCAATTTTAAGACCTTTTAGCTTTTCTAGCACTTTCTCTTTTGTAATGGCAACCATTCTCAACTCAGCCCCCTGACTCCCTTTAATTGTTGGGATATTACTCATGTCTTCTGCTGTGAAGACTGTCGCAGAGTACTTATTAAGTTCTCCAGCTATTTCATTATCTCCCATCACTAGGTTCCAGGATCAGTTTGAAGTGGCCCAATGTCTACTTTTGCCTGTCGTTTGTTTCTTATGTACTGAAAGAAACTTTTACTATCATTTCTAATATTACTGGCTAGCCTACCTTCATATTTGATCCTCTCCTGCCTTATTTCTCTCTTTGTTATTCTCTGTTTGTTTTTGTAGCCTTTGTTGTATTCTCTCCCTAGTTATCCTTTTGTTCCTAATGTATTCATAAAATCCCTTTGGATTATCCTTAACCCTGTTTGCCGAAGCTATCTCATGTACCCTTTTTATCATCCTGATTTCCACATTAAGTATGCTCCTAGTGCCTTTGTACTCTTCTAAGGATTCACTCGATCTCTGCTGTCTGTACCTGACAAATGCTTCCTTCTTTTACTTGACCAAACCTTAATTCCTCCAGTTATTCAGCATTCCTTGAATCTACCAGCCTTTCCTTTCACCCTAACAAAACCATACTTTCTCTGGACTCTCGTCATCTCATGTTTGTAGGCTCCCCATTTTCCAGCCCTGTGTAGCTCTGAGTGTGAGTTTAGAGACACAAACTGGATGGAGCGAAGGGCCACCTCTGTTCTGGATGATGTCATCATTCTCTGATTTTGGTCTGAAGGTTCTGATTATTGTTGTCTTTGTTTGGAGAAAATGTGACTGAGTGGAAGTTCCAGCTGTTGGTGTGGTCGGTATCAGCTTCAGGTTCGGTATTAGAGTGCTCATTCACAGAGAGAATTTCCCAAATCAGTCAGATAACTGAATGACCAAGGAAAGCTGTGAGATAACAGTGTGCAGAAGAACAGATCTTAAGGAGCTCGACAACATGAGGTATTGAATGTCTGAATAGCCTCAGAAAAACGAAGGTCATCGCTGAAAAGAATATCAAAAGACATTTAGATGTTGAGGGGACTGATAGTGAGTGAAATACTGTAAGGATTGTTGTTTGAAGCCAAATTGGAATGAACACTTCAGAACTAATTGGATCAGATTAATCCAGTATTCAATTACCAATGTAAATCTCAGTGATATCACATCATTAAAATAAACCTGTTGTCATAACTTGTTTGTTCAAAATGATAATAAAACAGTTGAAGACGTAATCACGGTTTCCCAGTGGAGATACCACACAATATAAAACAAAGTCTCTGGAACTTGTCAGCTCAATCTCCGAGAGAATTCTCCAATTCCGACAGATTGCCAGCAGCAGGAAGGGAAAGGTTGTGTCACAAACAACCAAATGGATCTTCTCAAGGAAAGGATCGATAGAGTATACAACACCATCCTCGCTGTCGTTGGTGTTCCTGGTAAGTCTTGTAACAACTTAACTTATATAAACCTCTGCATTGAATCATCCTCATTTCTACCAACAACTGACAGTTATTATACTTCCACTGAGCAAGGCAAATCCTGATGTCAGACAATAGTGTCCTCACTGACTGAGTTTAAAGTGAATAGTTTGTCAGTTCAGAGGCTCCTCAGTAATGAGCAGCATTGTGTGTTTCCTTATACTGTGCAGAATGGGTTTACACTGAGGCCACATTGATGGAGTTTGGCTGAGCACCGGTCCTGGCTGGTCTAGAAAGGGTTTCGGAAGACCACCCTCTCTCTGTGGTAGTTCACAGCCTGCTATCGGTCAGATGGGTTTTGTAACAACCCACCTCGCAGTGATACCTGGTGTTTCCCATTCCTTGATGGAAAGGGATTGTGTTGGTGGGTCTTGCTCAGGCAGCTCGCTCCAAATGGGAGCCCAGATACAACAGGGTAATGGGTGGGTTCAGCAGGTCATTAGGGATGAGGAGACATTGGGGGCTGCAGATGCTGGAGAAATCAGAGTTGATAGAGTATTGTGTTGGAAAAAAGCACAGCAGGTCAGGCAGCATCTGGGCAGCAAGAGAGTTGACTTTTCAGGCAGGACCCTTTTTCAGGACCGTTACAATGACCAATGTTGCATGGATTCAGGTTTTATTTGTGTGAGGAGATCATGGAGAGAGGGGGAGGAGTCGTTTCAAATGTTGAAGAGGGGTCGTGCCCGAAACATCGAGTCTCTTGCTCCTGGGATGCTGCCTGACCTGCTGTACCTGTTCCAGCACCACGCTCTACCAACTCACATCATCCGGAGTGATAAGTGATGGTCAGCATGGATGACTTTAACCGTTTAGTGTGTTTTTGTCAGTCTGTGGATGTGAGGGACCGTGATATTTGTGAGGACAGATCACCAGGAGGGGTGTTGAGCACAGGGTTCCAGTTATGATATGTATTGTTCATAGAGTCATAGAGTTATAGAGATGTACAGCATGGAAACAGACCCTTCGGTCCAACCTGTCCACGCCGTCCAGATATCGCATCCCACTCTAGTCCCACCTGCCAGCACCCTCCAAACCATTTCTATTCATATACCCATCCAAATGCCTCTTAAATGTTGCAATTGTACTGGCCTCCACTACATCCTCTGGCAGCTCATTCCATACATGTACCACCCTCTGCGTGAAAAAGTTGCCCCTTAGGTGTCTTCTTTATCTTTCCCCTCTCACACAAAACCTATGCCCTCTAGTACTAGATTCCCCGATCCCAGGGAAAAGACTTTGTCCATTTATCCTATCCATGACCCTCATAATTTTGTAAACCTCTGTAAGGTAACCCCTCAGCCTCTGACGCTCCAGGGAAAACAGTCTCTCCCTATAGCTCAAATCCTCCAACCCTGGCAACATCCTTGGAAATTTTTTCTGAGCCTTTCAAGTTTCACAACATCTTTCTGATAGGAAGGAGACCAGAATTTCATGCAATATTCCAACAGTGGCCCAACCAATGTCCTCTATAGCCGCAAAATGACCTGCCAACTCCTGTACTCAATACTCTGACCAATAAAGGAAAGCATACCAAACGCCTTCTTCACTATCCTATCTACCTGCGACTCCACTTTCAAGGAGCTATGAACCTGCACTCCAAGATCTCTTTTTTTTTATTTCAAAATATACTTTATTCATGTAAATAAATCTCTGGTACTTGTACAATTTTTCCATGTTGTTCATAGTTATATACATTGCATGTCTTAACATTACAAAGAACAAATTGAATTAATCGAATTCACACTTATCCTATTAACAGTTACCTTTATTAACTCTCCAGTCTCTTGGTATTTGGCTGTGGCTTCAGCGGAACCCACCTACTGAGTGGGTCCCCTGTTATATGAAAGCAAAGGAAACTTCTTTAACCCCCAGTTTATGGGGTTCCCATTGTCCATTTGACTGTCCTGTCTCTGGGGTAGCTTGTCTACATCCCCATGGTAAGGACGAACTGCTGGACCTTCTCTGGGCTGAGGTAGCTATCCAGCTCCTCACTGGGGTCATTTACCCGCTCTGGTGTCATTGAGCCAAGGCAAGGGTCCTCACTGTCCAGTTCTGTGTCTGACAATGGGACTGTCAGAGGATCACAGCTCTCGGTTGCCTGTAGTTGTGGGGCAGTGGGTACCCCCTGGTTCTCACTGGGTGGAGGGTGGACGTCGGGGGGTCCGTTGTTTCCTGGTTGGGAGGAAATGCCCTCCTCTTTACCGACGGCGCTCTGCCTCTTCTTCTGGTGGTGATGACCTTCTTTGCGTCCATCTTTCCCCTCCGAAGAGCTGGCCGTCCCTCCCTTGTGCAGCTGTCTTTTCCCCTTTTGCTGGGGGGCTTTGGGAGCCTGGCAAGATTTCCTCTTCCTGTTTTTAACAGGTCTCCACTCCTCTGCCTGCTTGATTACCTCCTCCTCCATTTCTTCCATCTGCCCGGCTAGAGCTAGGATCAGCTGCTGTGTCTCTCCGCTGGCTGCTGCCTCCTCCACTCCAGCCTGTTCTTCTTTCTGGGTGCCACCAGACTCCGTTTCCCTGCTGTCTGGGTGGACCTTACTGGTCTTTGGGGGTCCACAGCTCACATTGCCACCTCCCGCCATCTGTGCGTAAGTGGACCCCCCCCCCCCCCCCCGTCTTGGGCAGGTCTTATACATATGGCCTGCCTCTCCGCACAGGTTGCAGCTCTTTTCTTCCTGACAGTCCTTGGTCAAGTGACCCTCCTGTTTGCAGTTCCTGCAGATGGTCACTTTGCAATCCGCCGCCACGTGTCCCGACTTCCCGCAGGTTCGGCACACTTTCGGCTGCCCTGCATATGTCAGGTAGCCTCTGCTCCCTCCAATTGCGAAGCTCGAGGGTGGGTGGAGGATGTTCCCACTATCATCGGCCCTCAGAGTTACCCTGACCTGCCGCTTACTGGTCCAGATCCCAAAGGGGTCGATCACATCAGTGGCTTCTCCCTCAACTTGGGCGTACCGTCCCAGGAAAGTCAGGACATCAGCCACTGGAACATAAGGGTTGTACGTATGGATTGTAACAACCCGATTCCTCTGTGCAGGAAGCACACACAATGGGGTCGCTGACAAGATGGAAAACAGCGGCTCCCCTTCCTTCTCCTTGAAGACCTTCAGGAGCTGTTCACACTGCTTCACGCTTCTGAAGGTCACATCGAAGTAGCCTGCCCCAGGGAAATGCTGCAGGCAGTACACGTTTTTTTTAATTTCAAAATATACTTTATTCATGTAAATAAATCTTTGGTACTTGTACAATTTTCCATGTCGTTCATAGATATATACATTGCATGTCTTAACATTACAAAGAACAAATTGAATTAATTTAATTCACAGTTATCCTATTCACAGTTCCCTTTATTAACTATCCAGTCTCTTGGTATTTGGCTGTGGCTTCAGCGGAACCCACCTACTGAGTGGGTGCCCTGTTATATGAAAGCAAATGAAACTTCTTTAACCCCCAGTTTATGGGGTTACCATTGTCCATATTCTGCTGGAGTGTTGTGGGCTTGCAGCAGCGGATGTGTACACCTGGCAGGGGAGATACCATGATCACCAAGGTGGTTCTCCCAGGACGAGGTTAGGATCAAGTATCTGTTCTTATAAGGACAGGTTGCGAATCATCAGAGCTAGTGAAGAGATCTTCGTTGGATCATAACTGGACGTTGGAGGATCGTTTGGTTGTACTGACCTGCTCTTGGTGGATCTTTATGCTGGCTTTGGCCTAACGCCAATTCAGGGACCAGCCAACCTCAGAGCTATGGCCTCGACAGCTGCCCGCAGCCCTGGGCAGGGGGTTCGAAACACAGTCAGGGTGACTGTGAAGAAGATTGAGGATCATACACCACTTGACCGCACCCTGTTTATTAAGAAGGTACTGTTGGGATGCTGTGGGTTTGTGGTAGCGGACGTGTACTGCCTGCAGGATTTCCCTGGGGCAGGCTACTTTGATGTGACTTTCAGAAGCGTGAAGCAGTGTGAACAGCTCCTGAAGGTCTTCAAGGAGAAGGAAGGGGAGCTGCTGTTTTCCATCTTGTCGGCGACCCCATTGTGTGTGCTTCCTGCACAAAGGAATCGGGTTGTTACAATCCATATGTACAACCCCTACGTTCCAGTGACTGATGTCCTGACCTTCCTGGGAAGGTACGTCCAAGTTGAGGGAGAAGCCACTGATGTGATCGACCCCTTGGGATCTGGACCAGTAAGCGGCAGGTCAGGGTAACTCTGAGGGCTGATGATAGTGGGAACATCCTTCACCCATCCTCGAGCTTCGCAATTGGAGGGAGCAGAGGCTACCTGACATATGCAGGGGAGCCGAAAGTGTGCCGAACCTGCGGGAAGTCGGGACACGTGGCGGCGGATTGCAAAGTGACCATCTGCAGGAACTGCAAACAGGAGGGTCACTTGACTAAGGACTGTCAGGAAGAAAAGAGCTGCAACCTGTGCTGAGAGGTGGGCCACATGTATAAGACCTGCCCAAAACGTGGGGGGGGGGCCCCACTTATGCACAGATGGCTGGAGGTGGCAATGTGAGCCGTGGACCCCCAAAGACCAGTAAGGTCCACCCAGACAGCAGGGAAACGGAGTCTGGTGGCACCCAGAAAGAAGAACAGGCTGGAGTGGAGGAGGCAGCAGCCAGCGGAGAGACACAGCAGCTGATCCTAGCTCTAGCCGGGCAGATGGAAGAAATGGAGGAGGAGGTAATCAAGCAGGCAGAGGAGTGGAGACCTGTTAAAAACAGGAAGAGGAAATCTTGCCAGGCTCCCAAAGCCCCCCAGCAAAAGGGGAAAAGACAGCTGCACGAGGGAGGAAAGGCCAGCTCTTCGGAGGGGGAAGATGGACGCAAAGAAGGCCATCACCACCAGAAGAAGAGACAGAGCGCCGTCGGTAAAGAGGAGGGCATTTCCTCCCAACCAGGAAACAACGGACCCCCCGAAGTCCACCCTCCACCCAGTGAGAACCAGGGGGTACCCACTGCCCCACAACGACAGGCAACCGAGATCTGTGATCCTCTGACAGTCCCATTGTCAGACACAGAACTGGACAGGGAGGACCCTTGCCTTGGCTCAATGACACCAGAGCGGGTAAATGACCCCAGTGAGGAGCTGGATAAGCTACCTCAGCCCAGCGAAGGTCCAGCAGTTCATGCTTACCATGGGGATGTAGACTGCAGGCAGTACACGTTTTTTTTTATTATTTCAAAAATATACTTTATTCATAAAATGATTTGATGGTCTGTACATTTGATCATGCCATACATATGTCCACATTTACAAACACAGATTCGAATTTATCCTTGTCATATACAGGTCTGTGCATTTTTCAATCTTATACATATATTTGGCTGAGGCATCAGCAGAGCCCAAAAAACGTCCGCATGGGCCCCCTGTTCTTCTTTAGGCAGGCCGATCTTACACGGTGGTCTTTCCCCACCGTGCCTTGGCGGCAGCTGCCCCAAGCTTCAGCGCGTCCCTCAACACGTAGTCTTGGACCTTGGAATGTGCCAGTCTGCAACACTCGGTCGGGGTCAACTCCTTCAGCTGGAAGATCAACAGGTTTCGGACCGCCCAGAGAGCGTCCTTCACCGAGTTGATGATCCTCCAGGCGCAGTTAATGTTCGTCTCGGTGTGAGTCCCGGGGAACAGGCCGTAGAGCACGGAGTCCCGCGTCACGGCGCTGCTCGGGACGAACCTCGACAAGCACCACTGCATTCCTCTCCAGACTTCCTCTGCATAGGCACATTCCAGAAGGAGGTGTGTGACAGTCTCGTCCCCCCCGCAGCCACTTCGAGGGCAGCGTGCGGTGCGGCAGAGAGTCCGGGCGTGCATGAAGGATCTCACAGGCAGAGCCCTTCTCACCACCAGCCAAGCCACGTCTTGGTGCTTGTTGGAAAGTTGTGGCGATGAGGCATTCTGCCAAATGGCTTTGACAGTCTGCTCAGGGAACCGCTCGACAGGATCCGCCCTCTCCTTTTCCCGAAGGGTCTCAAGGACGCTACGTGCTGACCACTTCCTGATGGACTTGTGGTCAAAGGTGTTTTTCCTCATAAATTTCTCCACGAAGGACAGGTGATACGGAACGGTCCAACTACTCGGAGCGTTCCGCGGCAGCGAGGCCAGGCCCATCCTTCGCAACACCAGGGACAGGTAGAACCTCAGTACGTAGTGACACTTGGTGTTTGCGTACCGGGGATCCACGCCCAGCTTGATGCAGCCACACACAAAGGTGACCATCAGGGTGAGGGTGGCATTGGGCGTGTTTTTTCCCCCATTGCACCGGTCTTTGTACATTGAGTCTCTTCGGACCCGGTCCATCTTTGATCTCCAAATGAATTGGAAGATGGCCCGGGTGACTGCAGCGGCACAGGTCCTGGGGATAGGCCAGACCTGTGCCACATATAGCAATACTGAGAGTACCTCACACCTGATGACCAGGTTTTTTCCCACGATGGAGAGCGACCGTTGCCCCCATCTGCCTAGTTTCTGTCTCATCTTCCTGATCTGCTCCTCCCAGGTCTTGGCGCACGCCCCAGCCCCCCCGAACCAAATACCCAGCACCTTCAGGTGGTCAGTCCTGACGGTGAAGGGGATAGAGGATTGGTTGGCCCAGTTCCCGAAGAGCGTGGCCTCGCTCTTGCCTCGGTTTACCTTGGCCCCCGAGGCCCGTTCGAACTAGTCACAGATGCACACGAGTCTGTGCACGGACAGCGGATCCGAGCAGAAAACAACGACGTCATCCATGTACAGGGAGGCCTTAACCTGCAGGCCCCCGCTGCCAGGAATAGTTACCCCTCTCAGGCTCGCATTCTTCCTGATGGATTCGGCAAATGGCTCTATGCAACACACAAACAAGGCGGGTGAGAGGGGGCATCCCTGCCTGACTCCAGATCTTACAGGGAAGCTATCTGATTCCCACCCATTGATTGAGACTGCACTGACAATGTTGGTGTAGAGCAGTCTGACCCAATTTCCGATTCACTCCCCAAAGCCCATTTTGGAGAGGACATCCCTCATATATGTATGCGATATCCGGTCAAAGGCTTTCTCCTGGTCCAGGCTGATGAGGCAGGTGTCCACCCCCCTGTCCTGCACGTAGGCGATCGTATCCCTGAGGAGTGCAAGACTCTCAGAGATCTTCCTGCCCGGTACAGCACAGGTTTGGTCCGGGTGGATCACCGATCCCAGAGCAGACCTGACCCGGTTGGCGATGACCTTTGACAAGATTTTGTAGTCTGCATTTAACAGTGAGATCGGTCTCCAATTTCTAATTTCCTCTCTCTCCCCCTTCCACTTGTAGACGAGGGTGATGATGCCTTTCCTCATGGATTCACTCATGGTACCTGCCCGAAGCATACTGACATACACCTCCAGCAGGTCCTGGCCGATCAAGTCCCAAAGAGCGGAATAAACCTCGACCGGTAAGCCCTCGCTTCCGGGAGTTTTATTCTTTTCGAAGGACTCGAGGGCCTTGGTCAGTTCATCCAGAGATAGCGGCTGGTCCAGCCTCTCTCGTGTTCCGTCATCTCGGACCTCCGTGTTAGTGGACAGGAACGACTGGGAGGCCGTGCTGTCGGTTGGCTTCGAGTCATACAGGCTGGCGT
The DNA here is from genome assembly GCF_047496795.1 of Chiloscyllium punctatum. Taxonomy (NCBI): domain Eukaryota; kingdom Metazoa; phylum Chordata; class Chondrichthyes; order Orectolobiformes; family Hemiscylliidae; genus Chiloscyllium; species Chiloscyllium punctatum. The sequence goes on from NC_092767.1 coordinate 55,864,388, forward strand.
AGAAGGATTTGCTGATCCTCATGACGTCAGCCTGAGATGACGTTACCGAGCCATCTTCTTTCTTCAGGCTGCTGAGCACGGAGCTCTCTTTGTGCACCTTCTGGAAGAAGAAACGTGAGCACGTCTCGTCCTGCTCCACCGAGCGGACCCTGGACCGGAAGATTATCCTGGAGGCCTCCGAGGCAAAGTGCGAGGCTTGCTGGCCCTTCACCTCCTTGAGGTCCTCCGTGACATCGACCCCCATCGTCTGCAGCAGGAGCAGGTTCTGCATACTTTCCTGGAGCTGGGACAGTTTTCCCCGCCTCTCTCTCACCTCCTGGACACCTTTGAGGATAAAGAACCTCTTGATGTTCCCTTTTACCGTTTCCCACCAGTCCGCTGGAGACTCAAAGAGGGGCTTCACGGTTCTCCAACCTGTGTAATCCCTCTTGAGCTCTTCGATGTTTCCCGGGGTCAACAGCTTAGTGTTCAGTTTCCACGTTCCCTTGCCCGCCCGCTGTTCGTCCTGTAGGTGACGGTCGGACAGCAGGAGGCAGTGGTCATAGAGGAACACCGGCTTGATGTTGGTGGGTCTGACCGAGAGCGTTCGGGAGGGGCCGGAACCTTTTCCTCCTGCTCCTCCTCCTCCTCCTCCTCCTCCTCCTCCTTGATGGGCCACAGTGTTTGAAGCTCAGAGTCCAGCTCATCAACTCTGAGCCGGAGTACCTCCAGCAAACAACACTTGCCGCAAATGTGGTGACTGCAGCTCGCATTGGGATCAGCCAGCTCCCGCAGCACACAGCTACAACACATCACCTGCCCTGCCATCTCTACTGAATTAGTTAACTTATTAGTTAGTTTATCCCTGGTTAGTTAATCTAGTTCATTTTGGAGAGTTTTTTTTTCAAATGTCAGAAGGATTTTCTATCAGCCAATCAGATCACAGTTCTCCTGTGATGCCACCTTTTCAGTTTGCTTTCAGTTACTCCCCGTGTTCCCCGCAGTCAGTCAGTTATTTACTTTTAGCTGTACGTTACCCTCCACCCCTGAAAACAAGGCCGTGAATCCCCATGGTCAGTTCGTTATATACTTACAGCTCTGCTCCCGCCTCTGACCCTGAAAACAAGGCCATGAATCCCCGTGGTCAGTTAGTTATATACTTACAGCCCTGCTCCACCCTCTGACCCTGAAAACAAGGCCGTGAATCCCCGCAGTCAGTTAGCTATATACTTACAGCTCTGCTCCACCCTCCACCCCTGAAAACAAGGCCATGAATCCCCGCGGTCAGTTAATTATATACTTACAGCTCTGCTCCACCCTCCACCCCTGAAAACAAGGCCATGAATCCCCACGGTCAGTTAGTTATATCCTTACAGCTCTGCTCCACCCTCTGACCCTGAAAATAAGCCCGCGAATCCCCACGGTCAGTTAGTTATATACTTACAGCTCTGCTCCACCCTCCACCCCTGAAAACAAGGCCGTGAATCCCCACAGTCAGTTAGCTATATACTTACAGCTCTGCTCCACCCTCCACCCCTGAAAACAAGGCCGTGATTCCCCGCAGTCAGTTAGTTATATACTTACAGCTCTGCTCCACCCTCCACCCCTGAAAACAAGGCCATGAATCCCCGCAGTAGTTAGTTATATACTTACAGCTCTGCTCCACCCTCCACCCCTGAAAACAAGGCCATGAATCCCCGCAGTCAGTTAGTTATATACTTACAGCTCTGCTCCTGAAAACAAGGCCGTGAATCCCCACAGTCAGTTAGTTATATACTTACAGCTCTGCTCCACCCTCCACCCCTGAAAACAAGGCCGTGATTCCCCGCAGTCAGTTAGTTATATACTTACAGCTCTGCTCCACCCTCCACCCCTGAAAACAAGGCCATGAATCCCCGCAGTCAGTTAGTTATATACTTACAGCTCTGCTCCACCCTCCACCCCTGAAAACAAGGCCATGAATCCCCGCAGTCAGTTAGTTATATACTTACAGCTCTGCTCCTGAAAACAAGGCCGTGAATCCCCACAGTCAGTTAGTTATATACTTACAGCTCTGCTCCACCCTCTGACCCTGAAAATAAGCCCGCGAATCCCCACGGTCAGTTAGTTATATACTTACAGCTCTGCTCCACCCTCTGACCCTGAAAACAAGGCCGTGAATCCCCACAGTCAGTTCGTTATATACTGACAGCTCTGCTCCACCCTCCACCCCTGAAAACAAGGCCGTGAATCCCCACGGTCAGTTAGTTATATACTTATAGCTCTGCTCCAGCCTCTGACCCTGAAAACAAGGCCATGAATCCCCACGGTCAGTTAGTTATATACTTACAGCTCTGCTCCACCCTCTGACCCTGAAAACAAGGCCGTGAATCCCCACGGTCAGTTAGTTATATACTTACAGCTCTGCTCCACCCTCTGAACCTGAAAACAAGGCCGTGAATCCCCACGGTCAGTTAGTTATATACTTACAGCTCTGCTCCACCTTCTGACCGTGAAAACAAGGCCGTGAATCCTCACAGTCAGTTAGTTGTATACTTACAGCTCTGCTCCTCCCTCTGAACCTGAAAACAAGGCCGTGAATCCCCACGGTCAGTTAGTTATATACTTACAGCTCTGCTCCACCTTCTGACCGTGAAAACAAGGCCGTGAATCCTCGCAGTCAGTTAGTTATATACTTACAGCTCTGCTCCACCCTCCACCCCTGAAAACAAGTAATAATAACACACTTCCCTATCCATATAATCTTCACCAGAACCTGTACACTTCCATGTATCTGTATAACCCCAAAACACCACCTTATCATTGCAACCATTCCAGATCACTCGTTTCTTTTATTGCTTCTTTTTCAATCGTCTCTCTGGGAATTTAGAATAGTGAGAATGGAGGTTGAGGCAGTTGAATGTTCCTCCTGCAGAATGTGGGAGGTAAGTGTCCCCACGAGTGTCCCTGCTGACTACATCTGCGGGAAGTGCACTCAACTCCAGCATCTCGAAAACCACGTCAGGGAACTGAGGCTGGAGCTGGATGAACTTCGGATCATTCAGGAGGCGGTGGGAGTTATTGAGAGGAGTTACAGGGAGGTAGCTGCACCTCAGGTACAAGAAGGAAGCAGGTGGATTACTCTCAAGGGATGACAAGGGACCAGGCAGACAGTGCAGGAAACTCCTGTGGCCATTCCCCTCAATAACAAGTATAAAACTTTGGATACTGTTGGGGGGGAAACGACTTACCAAGGGTAAGCCATGGGGTACAGATCCCTGGCACAGAGTCTGTTCCTGTTGCTCAGAAGGGAAGCGGGGAGATGAGCAGAGCATTAGTCACTGGGGACTCCATAGCTAGGAGGACAGATTGGAGGTTCCAATGGAGAGAGACTCACAGTTGGTGTGATGCCTCGCAGGTGCCAAGGTTTGGGATGTCTCGGATCATGTTTTTGGGATCCTTGAGGGGGAGGGGTAGCAGCCCCCAAGGTGGTCCACATAAGCACTAACAGGATGGTCTCCACCTGAAACAGAGGGGTACCAATATCCTGGGCGGGGGAGGAGGGCGGTGTGTGGAAATTTGCTAATGCTTGTTGGGAGGGTTTAAACTAATTCAACAGGGGGATGGGACCCTGAACTGTAGTTCCACTGTCCAAGAGGTTGAGAGTGGTGAGGTCAGAAATATGGTTTCAAGGTTGCAAGAGTGCATCGGCATGCAAGAAGTTGTTTGAAGTGTGTCTACTTCAGTGCCAGGAGCATCCTGAATAAGGTGGGCGAACTTGCAGCATGGGTTGGTACCTGGGACTTCGATGTTATGGCCATTTCGGAGACATGGATAGAGCAGGGACAGGAATGGTTTGTGCACGTTCCGGGATTTAGATGGTTCAGTAAGAACAGAGAAGATGGTAAAAGAGTGGGAGGTGTGGCATTGTTAGTCAAGGACAGTACTACGGTGGCAGAAGGTACATTTGAGGACCCGTCTACTAAGGTAGTATGGGCTGAGGTTAGAAACAGGAAAGGAGATGACACCTTGTTGGGACTTTTCTACTGGCCTCTAAATAGTTCCAGAGATGTAGAGGAAAGGAGAGCAGATTCTGGATAGGAGAGAGAGTAATAGAGTAGTTGTTATGGGGTCTTTAACTTTCCAAACATTGACTGGAAATATTATAGTTTGAGTAGTTTAGATGGGTCAGTTTTTGTCCAATATGTGCAGAAGGTTTTCCTGACACAGTATGTAGACAGGCCAACAAGGGACGAGACCATATTGGATTTGGTACTGGGTAAGGAACACAGCCAGGTATTAGATTCAGAGGTTAGTGAGCATTTGGTGATAGTGCCCACATTTGGTTGTGTTTGCTTTAGCAATGGAAAGGGTTAGGTATATACCATGGGGCAAGAGTCATAGCAGTGGTATAACTGTTGCAATTAGGATGCAATTAGGAAAGATTTAGGATGCAGAGGATGGGAAAGGAAACTTCAGGGGATGGGCACAATTGAAATGTGGAGCTTATTCATGGAACAGCTCCTGCGTGTCCTTGATAAGTATGTACCTGTCAGGCAGGGAGGAAGTGGTTGAGTAAGGGAGTCACGGTCTACAAAAGAAGTTGAATCTCTTGTCAAGAGGAAGAAGAAGGTTCATGTTAGGATGAGATGTCAAGGCTCAGTTAGGGTGTTTGAGAGTTATAGGTTAGCCAGGAAAGACCTAAAGAAAGAGCTAAGAAGAGCCAGGAGGGGATGTGAAAAGTCATTGGCAGGTAGGATCAAGGAAAAACCTAAAGGTTTCTACAGGTATATCAAGAATAAAAGAATGACTAGAGTGAGTTTGGGGCCAAACAAGGACAGTAGTGGGAGGTTGTACGTGGAGTCCAAGGAGATAGGAGAAGTGCTAACTGAATTCTTTTCAATGTACTCGCATAGGAAAATGACTGCGTTGTCTTGGAGAATACTGAGATGCAGATGACTAGACTAGACAGGATTGAGGTTCACAAGGAGGTGTTGTTAGCAATTCTGGAAAGTGGGAAAATAAATAAGTCCCTTAGGGCAGCTGGTATTTACCCTCGGATTCTCTGGGAAGCCAGGAAGGAGATTGCAGAGCCATTGGTTTTGAACTTTATGTCGTCATTGTCGATAGGGATAGTGCCAGAAGACTGGAGGATAGCAACTATTGTCCCCTTGTACAAGAAGGGGAGTAGAGACAACCCTGATATTTATCTCCCAGTAAGCCTTACTTCGGTTGTGGGTAAAGTCTTGGAAACGATTAGAAGAGATAGGATTTATAATTATCTCGAAAGGAATAGATTGATTACGGATAGTCAACATGGTTTTGTGAAGGGTAGGTCATGCCACACAAACCTTATAGAGTTCTTTGAGAAAGTGACCAAACAGCTGGATGAGGGTAAAGTGGTTGATCTGGTGCATATGGATTTCAGTTCGAAAAGGTTCCCCACGTTAGGCTATTGCATAAAATACGGAGGCGTGGGATTGTCAGTGATTTAGCAGTTTGGATCAGACATTGGCCAGCTGAAAGAAGACAGAGGTTGGTGGTTGATGGGAAATGTTCACCCTAGAGTTCAGTTACTAGTGGGGTACTGCAAGGCCTGTTTTGGGGCCATTTCTGTTTGTCTTTTATATAAATGAACTGGATGAGGGCATAGAAGGATGGGTTAGTAAATTTGCGGATGACACTAAGGTAGGTGGAGTTGTTGTGGTTCTGTTCGCCGAGCTGGGAATTTGTGTTGCAGACGTTTCGTCCCCTGTCTCGGTGACATACTCAGTGCTTGGGAGCCTCCTGTGAAGCGCTTCTGTGATCTTTCCTCTGGCATTTGTAGTGGTTTGTCGATAGAGGTGAACAGTGCCATTACATCGAATGAGACCATGGTTTCTTCCTCGTCGATATGTGTATATGTGTATATTTCTGGGACAACTGGGACAACACTACTATTATAGAACAAGCCAAACAGAGAACAGCCAGGGAATTCCTCGAGGCATGGCACTCATTCGCAGATTCAATTAATAAGCACATCGACCTGGACCCAATATACCGACCACTGCAACAGACAGCTGGAACTGACAACCGGAAGCGGCAGATTGAAACCACTACAAATGCCGGAGGCAAGATCACAGAAGTGCTTCACAGGAGGCTCCCAAGCACTGAGGATGTCACCTAGACAAGGAATGAAACGTCTGCAACACAAATTCCCAGCTCGGCGAACAGGACCACAACAACGAGCACCCGAGCTGCAAATCTTCTCACAAACTTTGAGACCTGTCAGATAATCAGAGGGTTAGATAGAGTGGGCATCCTTTTTTTTCTTGAATGTTGATGGTTAACATAAGGGGACATAGCTTTAAATTGAGGGATGGTAGATATAGGACAGATGTTAGGGGTAGTTTATTTACTCAGAATGCAGGAGGGGGCATGGAACACACTGCCTACAACAGTAGTAGACTCGCCAACTTTAAGGGCATTTAAATGTTCATTGGATAAACATGGGTGAAAATGGAATTGTGAAGGTGAGATGAGTTTCAGATTGATTTTCCACTTCGGCACATCGAGGGCCAAAGGGCCTGTACTGCGCTGTAATGTTCCATGTTCTATGTTCTGTCCTATCCCCATTCCCTATCCCTGTATCCTCCTCCAGCCCCTTCACTGCAAACTGTGTCTGTAATATTCAGTTCACAAATAGGAGACTCATCACATGCACAGAGATTGCTCATCAACACACACAGTCTGCCTTTGTTTAAGGCAGATGTCCCAGGAGAGCCCACTCCGCCATTCAATCATAGCTGATGGGCATTTCAACTCCACTTACCCGCATTCTCCCGTAGCCCTTAATTCTTTGTGAAATCAAGAATTTATCAATCTCTGTCTTGAGGACATTTAGCGTCCCAGCCTCCACTGCACTCTGCGGCAATGAATTCCACAGGCCCACACTCGCTGGCTGAAGAAATGTCTCCGCATTTCGGTTCTGAATTTACCCCCTCTAATTCTAAGGCTGTGTCCACGGGTCCTAGTCTCCTCACCTAAAGAAAACGATTTCCTAGCGTCCACCCTCTCCAAGCCCTGTATTATCTTGTAAGTTTCTATTAGATCTCCCCTTAATCTTCTAAACTCCAATGAATACAATCCCAGTATCCTCAGCCATTTCTCGTATGTTAGACCTACCATTCGAGGGGTCATCCGTGTGAATCTCCGCTGGACACGCTCCAGTGCCAGTATGTCCTTCCTGAGGTGTGGGGATCAAAGCTGGACAGAGTACTCCAAATGGGGCCTAACCAGAGCTTTATAAAGTCTCAGTAGTACAACGGTGCTTTTATATTCCAACCCTCTTGAGATAAATGACGACATTGCATTTGCTTTCTTAATCACGGAATCAACCGGCATGTTTACCTTTAGAGAATCCTCGATTAGCACTCCCAGATCCCTTTGTACTTTGGCTTTATGAATTTTCACACCGTTTAGAAAGTAGTCCATGCTTGTACTCTTTTTCCCAAAGTGCAAGACCTCGCATTTGCTCACATTGAATTCCATCAGCCATTTCCTGGACCACTCTCCCAAACTGTCTAGATCCTTCTGCAGCCTCCCCACTTCCTCAGTATTACCTGCCTGTCCACCTAACTTAGTATCATCGGCAAACTTTGCTAGAATGTCCCCAGTCCCTTCATCCAGATCATTAATATATAACGTGAACAGCTGTGGCCCCAACACTAAACCCTGTGGGACTCCACTTGTCACCAGCTGCCATTCTGAAAAAGAACATTTTATCCCAACTCTCTGCCTTCTGTCAGACAGTCAATCCTCAATCCATGCCAGTAGCTCACCTCGAGCACCATGGGCCCTCACCTTACTCAGCAGCCTCCCGTGTGGCACCTTATCAAAGGCCTTTTGGAAGTCTAGATAGACCACATCCACTGAGTTTCCCTGGTCTAACCTACTTGTCACCTTTTCAAAGAATTCCAACAGGTTTGTCAGGCACGACCTCCCCTTACTAAATCCATGTTGACTTGTTCTAATCCGACTCTGCTCATCCAAGAATTTAGAAACCTCATCCTTCATCCTTCATGATGGATTCTAGAGAAACCTCATCCTTAATGATGGATTTTTCAACAGAGAGAGGACATGTCCCTGTGGCTTCCCACTGAAGCTGGGCTGGAATGGAATTTCTGTCCAACAATGAATTGGCTGCTTGACTCCAGCTCCCTTTGCTGAAACAAGATACTTTAATATTGACAGTAACTGGCCATACACGAGTTGGTGATGAGAAACCAGGCAGAAGTCATTCAGAATCTGACAGTAACTGTGTACCCTGTAAACAATAACAAAGTCATGACAGAGTATCTCAAATTGTTATTTCTGTCACCATTTTCTTTCATTTTGATTGCTTTTGGACAACAGCTTTTGAAGATCCTGTCATTTACACCCTCAGCTTTTGTTTCTTCACTTATTGATTTCCCCCTGCCCACCTAGTCCTTGTACCATTTTGGTCATTCCATCATTGAAGTTTCTCCGGCCTTCCACCCATCACAGACTTTCCCTTCTGCTTTCCTTCCCGCCTTTCTCCTGAGATCCAAGGAATAATGCAGTGGTTCCTTCTCTCCTGCAGTCGGTACATTATCACTCACAGAGATACAGAGATACACAGAGATCATCAAACCACAGGCTCAAATAGAGACTGTGTCCAGTCCCACTCCGATCTCACAGTCCAGTGACATATTTATATTCTAACATTCAAACAGATCAACAGAGAAATAAGTCATTTCCAATTCTCTGCACACCAGTCTGTAGACAAATTCTAGGAGAAAGTGAGGACTGCAGATGCTGGAGATCAGAGCTTAAAAATGTGTTGCTAGAAAAGCGCAGCAGGTCAGGCAGCATCAAAGGAGAAGGAGAATCGACTTTTCGGGCATAAGCCCTTCTTCAGGAAACATTCCTGAAGAAGGGCTTATGCCCGAAACATTGATAGGATCCGCCCTCTTCTTTTCCCAAACGGTCTCAAGGAGACTACGTGCTGACCACTTCCTGATGGACTTCATAAACTTCACCAGGCCCATCCTTCGCAACACTGGGAACAAGTAGAACCTCAGTTCATAGTGACACTTGGTGTTTGCATACCAGGGATCCACGCACAGCTTAATGCAGCAATGCACTAATTAAACAGATATTCCCATAGAGTTCAGGTTGTTTATGATTGATATACGACAGAAATCTATTTGTACTTTACAATATTAAAGATACAATTACAAACACAAATGTGGAGATAAACATTAAATATATGAACATAATCCATCAGACATACAAAGAATAACAGAGATCTGAGTGCTGAGTGGTCTCACTTCATGTACAATATCAAAGATGGGAAACCAACTTGACACATCACATTTACAGGCTGGAATGTCCAGAGATTGAATTATTCCCACTGTCAATTCAAAAATCTCTAACTTTTGGATCAGGCTTATCCTTTTCCAAAGCTATTTTAAAACTGACAGAATTGTGGTAAGTGTTTCCCCACTAATATCTCAGTGACTTGCCCTGCCTTATTCCCCAAGAGGACGTTAAATTTTGCCCCTTCTCTCAGAGGACCATCTACATATCGATTGAGAAGGTTTTCTTGAATAAATTTAACAAATTCCTCCCATCCATTACTAGTCTATGTTTGGAAGGTTAAGATCTCTTTTCTATTATAACTTTATTACTCTTACAGCTATCAGCGACCTCCCTGCATATTTAGAACATAGACACAAGGTGGGTGGCACGGTATCTCAGTGGTTAGCACTGCACCCTCACAGCGCCAAAGACTCAGGTTCAATTCCCGCCTCAGGCGACTGTTTCTGTGGAGTTTGCACATTCTCCCTGTGTCTGTGTGTGTTTTCTCCGGGTGCTCCGGTTTCCTCCCACAGTCCAAAAATGTGCAGGTTAGGTGAATTGGCCATGCTAAATTGCCTGTAGTGTTAGGTGAAGGGGTAAAGGTAGGGGAATGGGTCTGAGTAGGTTGTGCTCATGCCGGTCGGTGTGGACTTTTTGGGCCAAAGGGCCTGTTTCCACGCTGTAAGTAATCTCATCTAATCTAAAAAAAAGTGCATCACAGAACAGGCCCTTAGACCACGATGTTGTGCCGAGATTTAATCCTAGTGTAAAATATAGTAACTTAACCTACGCACCCCTCAACTCACTGCTATCCATTTGCATGTCCAGCAGTCATTTAAATGTCCCCAATGCCTTCGCTTCCACCACCTCAAATGGCAATGCATTCCATGCATTTACAACTCTCTGCGTAAAGAACCAAACTCTGATGTCTCCTTTATACTTTCCTCCTAATATCTTCAAACTATGACTTCCCGTACCAGTCAATCATCAATTTGCTCCTCAATTTCCCGCTGACTACTGGGGAATCTATGTTACGACCCCATTAAAGTGATCAAACCTTTCTTTTTTCTCAGATCCACACACGTTACTTCACTGGGCGATCCTTCAGCAACATCCTCTCCAAGTCCTGTCATGATGTTTTCCCTAATCAAAATAGCCACTCCCCCTCTTCTCTTGCCTCCCCTTCCATCTTTCTTATGAATAGATCATTGAGCTCGATTTTGGAGTATCTGATCTTACTACTTCTGATGAAGAGTCACTGGACTTGAAATATTAACTGTGTTTTCTCTCCACAGATGTTGCCAGACCTGCTAAGTTTCTCTAGCAATTGTGCCTGCAGTTTACCCAGCTTCAGCAGCAAGTCATAGAACATAGAACATTGCAGGGCAGTACAGGCCCTTCGGCCCTTGATGTTGCGCCGACCTGTGAAACTAACCTGAAGCCTATTTATCCTACGCTATTCCATTTTCATCCATATGTTTATCCAATGACCATATAAATGCCCTTAAAGTTGGCGAGTCTACTACTGTTGCAGGCCGTGCATTCCAGGTCCCTCCTATTCTCTGAGTCAAGGAACTATATCTGCCATGTCCTATATATATATATATATATATATATAATATATGTATATATATCACCCCTCAGTTTAAAGCTATGTCCCCTCATGCTAGCCATCACCATTCAAAAAAAAACTCTCACTGTCCACCCTATCTAATCCTCCGATTATGTTATATGGTTCAATTAAGTCACCTTTCAACCTTCTCTCTACTGAAAACAGCCTCTCCTCATTAGACCTTCCCTCCATACCAGCCAACATCCTAGTACATCTTCTGAACCCTTTCCAAAGCTTCCACATCCTGCCTGTAATACGGTGACCAGAACTGTATGCAATACCCCAATGCAGCCGCACCAGAGTTTTGTACAGCTGCAGCATTACCTCATGGCTCCGAAACTCAATCCCTCTAACAATAAAAGCTCACACACCATATGCCTTCCTAACAACCCCATCAACCTGGGTGGCAACTTTCAGGGATTCTATTCCAAGTTAGATCTTCATGCTCTTTCTTCTACTATGACTGTCATGTTAGGAAATTCCTCGTATGAGCCTTTTTTGATTTTAATGACATCACTGTCCTGTTTGAAGCCATCCCCAGATGCTATCTCCCTCCTCCTCTCTTCCAGGTTGTGATTGAAGAAATATTTGCAGCTGTCTGGGCTGTTATTTCCAAATGCCTTATCTTAATGGTCAGAGTAACAATGGGACACAGTTCTCCAATACAGTGTTTAAGTTCTGATCTATCTGCTCTCAATGCAGTTCTTTGATTTAAGGAAAATTTGTACTTCAATACCACGGAGGGTGGTGTGTGTATGGAATGAGCTGCCAGAGGAAGTGGTGGGGGCTGGTACAATTACAGCATTTAAAAGGTATCTGGATGATGCCTGAGACAAATCTTTCACATTGGTCTTCACCACATCAGATTTATATTCATGAGTATGGAATAAATCACAAACACAGTGACATGATTCACTGTGATTAAAGTAATAATACAAGAAGCAATACATTGGATTATGTGTGTCTGTAGATTAGATTACTTACAGTGTGGAAACAGGCCCTTCGGCCCAACAAGTCAACACCACCCCGCCGAAGCGCAACCCACCCATACCCCTACATCTACCCCTTACCTAACACTATGGGCAATTTAGTATGGCCAATTCACCTGACCTGCACATCTTTGGATTGTGGGAGGAAACCGGAGCACCCGGAGGAAACCCACGCAGACACGGGGAGAATGTGCAAACTCCACACAGAGAGTCACCTGAGGCGGGAATTGAACCTGGGTCTCTGGCGCTGTGAGACAGCAGTGCTAACTACTGTGCCACCGTGCCGCCCATGTGTATTAGTGTGCGAATGTGCATAGGCAACATTAATCATCTTGCACTTCTTTGACACCCCTATCATTTTCATAGTTATCTTTATGGTCTTAATCAACTGATAAACCATTTCTTTTCCTGTCGATTTTACCCATTAACAATTTCCCTGTGCTTCCTTGGCCTTTCTGAGTTTTGTTTTAGTTTTCAGTTCACTCCTTTAGGTTCTAGGCTGAGCTTCCACTGTTTTTTAATTGTTTTGTCAGGATCAGTATCTTTCTTTCACTGTTTCATGTCACCCTGTATGCTTGGGGACACCTATGGAGCACGAGATGTGGAAATATAATGATATCTGTTGTTGGATCATGTTTACTCTGTTTCTTTAGAATCTCACTTTTGAGATTCCCCCACTGATTTGTCATTATTTTATCTTCAAATCCCTGCATCCAGTCCAACTTCGTCAGATTATCTCTCAGATTAAGAACATAGAACATAGAAACATACAGCACAGAACAGGCCCTTTGGCACAAGATGTTGTGCAGAGGATTAATCCTAATTTCAAATAAAAAAACTAACCTACACACCCCTCAATTCACTGTTGTCCATGTACAAGTCCAGCAGTCACTTCAATGTCCATAATGAATCTGCTTCCACCAACACCACTGGCAATGCATTCCATTTGCTCACAACTCTCTGCGTAAAGAACTTAATTCTGATGTCTCCTCTATACCTTCCTCCTAACACCTTAAAACTATGGCAGACTCATGTGATTTGTTCCCCCTGACATCAACGGTTTAACCTTGTTGTCTTTGTCTTGTTCCATATTTATGCTCAATGTAAATATATTAATGTCAGCAGCTCAAAAATAGTCCCTCTCTCTTAGTTCATCCAGAAGACCAGCTTCATTACAGAATTGCTTTTCCTCTCACTGAGCTCTTATGTGCTAATGAGGTCAGTTAAATATGACACAATAATCTTTTTGCTCTCAGTGTCTTTTACACTGTTCATATTGAGAGATATTTGAGAGATGAAATCCCCAAATACTCTAGTACTTCAAAATATTCAAAAATGTCTGACATACTACTCTTCTGTTTTCCTCAGAGGATTTGGTCATCACCTGTAAACTACTAGCAGTGTGGCTGCCACCTTTTTTAAATGATCTCAGCTGAATCCTTATCGTGTCTTTAGTAAATTCATTGAGTATATCAATGAAGGCCCTGTTAACCAGAGTGGAGGAGGAGAGTTGAGGATAAAGGGATGCATAGTCATAGAGATGTCCAGTATGGAAACAGACCCTTAATTCCAATTGTCCATGTTGACCAGATATCCTGAAGACATCTAGTCCCATTTGCTAGCATTTGTCTCATATCCCTCTAAACTCTTCCTGTTCATGGACCCATCCAGATGCCTTTTACGTGTATTTACACGAGCACCGCTCCCCCCCCACCACCCGACTCTCTCTGGCAACTCATTCCATACACACAACAACCTGTGTGAAAAAGTTGCTCTTTAGGTCCCTTTTAAAACTTTTCCCTCTCGACTATGCCTTCAGTTTTCGTTTCCCCTACCCTGGGGAAGGATCTTGGCTATTCACCATATCCACGCCTCTCATGATTTTATAAACCTCGATAAGGTCACCCTCCCACCCCACCCCCCCACCCCACCCCAGTCTCCAAGCTCCAGGCACAATAGCCCTATTTGCAAGGAACTATGAATCATTCTTTTGCTAATTATCTTAGCTGTGTTCTCTATTAATGGTCTCCCTGTCAGTCTAAAGAGAGACAGTAATTGCTTCCAGCACGAGGGAGGGAGAAGCCCATATTAGATACACGCTGGTGGAAGGTGACATCGAGTCATAGGGTGGTACAACATGGTACAACTTGTCCATGCTGACCAGATGTCATAAATTAATCTAGTCCTTTTGCCAGCATTAGCACCAAATCCCTCTCAACCCTTCCTAATCATATACACATTCAGATGGCATTTAAATGTCGTAATTGTACCAGCCTCCACCACCTCCTCTGGCAGCTCATTCCATACACACATCAACCTCTGCATGAAAATGTTGCCCCTTAGGTCCCTTTGAAATGTTTCCCCTCAAACCATAAATCTATACACTCCAGTTCTGGACTCCCCCACTCCAGGGCAAATACCTTGTCTATTTACCCTATCCATGCCCCTCAGGATTTTATAAACCTCGATAAGGTCACTCCTCAGCCTCTGATGGTCCAGGGAGAACAGCCCCATCCTATTCAGCCTCTCCCTTTCACTCCAACCCACCAACCCTGGCAATATCCTTCTAAATCTTTTCTGAACCCTTTCAAGTTTGACAACATTCTTCCTATAGCAGAGAGACCAGAATTGAATGTGGTATCCAAAAATGGTCTAACCAATGTCCCGTACAGCCACACCATGACCTCCCAACCCCTACTCATTGCACTGACCAATAAAGGAAAGCAGACCAAATGTTTTCTTCACTATCCTGTCAACCTGCAACTCCAAGGTCTATTTGTTCAGGGACACACTCCAGCACTTTACCATTAAGTGTATAATTCCTGCTCTGATTTGCCTTTCCAAAACGCAGCACCTCACATTCATCTCAAATCCATCTGCCACCCCTCAGCCTATTGGTCCATCTGATCAAGGTCCCACTTTACTCTGAGGTGACCTTGTTCACTATCGACTGCACCTACAAATTTGTTGTCATTGTAAACTGTCTAATCACACCTCCTATATTCACATCTAAATCATTTATATAAATGACAAAAGATAGTGGACTCAACACCAGTCCCTGAGGCACACTGCTCATCACAGGCCTCCAGTCTGAAAAACAACCCTCCATCACTACCTCTGTCTTCCATCTTCAAGACAGTTCTGTATCCAAATGGCTTCTTCCTGTATTCCATGTGAACTAACTGTGCTAACCAGGCTACTATGAGGAACCTTGTCAAACACCTTACTGAAGTTCATATAGAACATGTTCACTGCTCTTCGTTATTTCTTAAATAACGCAATCAAGTCGGTGAGACATGATTTTCCACACACAAAGCCATATTGACTATCCCTAATCAGTCCTTGCCTTTCCAAACACATGTAAATCCTGTCCTTCAGGATTCTCTCCAGCAACTCGCTCACCTCCAACGTCAGGCTTATTGGTCTATAGTTTCCCAGCTTTTCCTTACCACCTTTCTTAAATACTGACACCACATTAGCCAGTCTTCCGGCACCTCACCTGTAGCTATTGATGATACATTTATCTCAGAAAGGGACCCAGCAATCACTTTGCTGGATTCTCACAGACATCTCGGGTACACTTGACTAGGTCCTCGAGAGTTGTCCACTTTTAAGGATTTTAAGCCATCCAGCACCTCCTCCTCTGTAATATGGACATGTTTCAAGATATCACTAGTTATTTTCCCATGTTCTATATCTTCCATGTTCCTTTCCACAGTAAACACTGATGCTAAACAATAATTTATTATCTCCCCCATTCTCTCATGGTTCCACACATAGGCTGTCTTGCTGATCTTTGAGGGACCCTATTGTCTCCCTGGTTACTTCTTGTCCTTAACGTATTTGTAAAGCCCCTTTGGATTTTCCTTAACCCTGTTTGCCAAAGCTATCTCATGTTCCCTTTATGTCCTCCTGATTTTCCTCTTAAATATAATTCTATAGCCTTTATCCTCTTCTAAGGACTCACATGATCTCTGCAGTCTATGTCTGACATCTGCTTCCTTCTTTTTCTTGACTAAAACCTCCATTTCTCGAGTCATCCAGCATTTCCTCCACCTACCACCTTGCCCTACACCCTCACAGGAACATACCTTCTCTGGAGTTCCATTATTTCATTTTTGAAGGCATCTTATTTTCCAGCCATCACTTTACCTGCAAACATCTGCCTGACCCCAAACAACTTTTGAAAGTTCTTGCCTAATACCATTAAAATTAGCCTTCCTCCAATTTAGAACTTTAATCTTTAGATCAGGTCAGTGCTTTTCCATGACTATTTTAAAACTAATACAATTATGCTCATTTGCCCCAAAGTGCTCCCCCACTGACACCACAGTCATCGCAGACTGCCTTATTTCCCAAAACGACATCAGGTTTTACACCTTCTCTAGTTGGTATATCCACACACTGAATCAGAAAATTTTCTTGTACACACTTAAGAACTTCCTTTCCATCCAAGCCCATACTGTTCAATTTATCAAATGTATATTATTCTAAGACATTAGTTTTCACATTCAACACCCAGCTGCAATTTGCTATTTATGATAGAACCCATGTGATTTGAATTCCATTGAATTCAGAGAACACGTAGACATCTACTCTTCCATATAGACAATGAAACTTGTTCTGATTCCCAACTGATGGTAATACTGGACCAGAATCAAACCTGGCTTGATGGATCATAGGTTTAATTTTCTGTTGCTAAGTTAGTTAACGTGGTGGTTAGTCACTGAGGCAGATTTGGTCCAACTGGGAAGGACATACTATATGGTCACTGTTAGTGTCAGGGTCAATATTGTAGATGAATTGGAACAGCTTCACTTCAATACCTTAGGGCAGACTTGATAACATATGAAGATTATGCCATGATCTTCAGAATTGCTAATATTTTTGGAGTTGTAAGTGTCTTAATTGAAATTTAAAGGTAGTTATGGTTGTGTAGATGATTATAATCCTGTGATCAAACAGTTTTGATCAGGTGTGAGTTGGTGACAGCCTGTTTGAGTGTTCATACTGTCCCTTGGTTGGTTGTTGGTTCAGAGTCATCATCAGCTAATGATCACGAGGTGATGGTCAGAATACCCATGTGCAGCACAATGCACCGAATGGCCTCCTGCTGAATTATGCCAATTCTGTGATTTTGTTTTCCTCATTGTTTGGATGTGAACATTGATCACGTGTTTCAACACAATAACAAAACTGAGATTGGGAATTTAGTAACAATCAATCACAATATCTGAACATGTTCCATTGTTTTAACTCACTGTGTTCTGTTATACTGTATAGTTTCTCCCCCATACCCTCTCCAGCTCACTTCACTCTCATTCACAAGACTCATCCTGGCTATTCAACTTGAAAAAGAATGATTTGCATTGATAGAATGATAGGTGTCACAATGATAGGTCGTTTCAAACTGCTTTACGGTCAATGAATCCTCCAAAGTATAGTTTCAGTAAGAAATGTGACATTGAGTGTTCACAAACACAATGTGGTAATGACCAAATCACTGGTTTCTGCATTAATACCTGGGTGTAAATATTGAACAGAACTCTGGGCATAACATCCCCACTCTTCATCCCAGGCTGCAAAAGGATCAGGATGTGAACATAGGAGATGGCTCATTGTGAATTTCCAGTCTTCACTTGATTCAGGGAGGATGCTCCAGAATCAGACATTTCCAATCCTTGCTCAAAAAGATGTGAGCTCAGTCCTAGTAATGGTAGGCCAGTCAGTTTAATGTCAGTGATGAGGCAGGTTTTATAAGTAATAATCTGGGCAAAAATTGATAAACACTGGGATATTTCTAGTTAATCACAGAGCCAAGACACATTGTAAAAGGCGGATTTTGCTTCACTATTTTAATGGAATTTTTTGATGAAGTAACAGTGAAGGTTGATGAAGGGAATATATTGGATGCTGTTTTAGAAAACATTTGACAAAAATGCCACATAAAAGGCTCCTGACAATGTTGAAGTTCACAAAGTAGTACAGTCGGTATTAGTTTGGATGAAATCATTGGCTACAGGACTGAACAGCAATATTACATCTTTCCTGTTGTATATTGACCATAACTATATTCTGTACTCCAGCTGTAGCCTAACCTATCAATAAAACCTCCAATGCTTCAGCTAATAAGAAAATGTATGATTTTGTGACCACTGTATAATCCTCCCACTCACCTTCAAGGACTTGTGGACATTCACTCCAAGGTCCTATCTCTCATTATGTCACTCTCTGTTCCCAGTTCAGTGTATTGTCACACGCTCTGTCTCCCTGTGTTCACCGGTCAGTGTGTTATCTCTCCACCTTTCTTTCTTCCCAATTGTGTGTTCTCCGCTTGTCTCTCACTTTTTCCAGTTGTGTGGTCTCTGTTTTTCTCTCTCTCTGTTCCCAATTCAGTGTGTTGTCTCTCTGTCTTTCTCTATTGCCAGTTCAGTGTATTATCACACGCTCTGTCCTCTCTATTCTCAGTTCAGTGTTTTATCTTTCTGTTTCTCTCTATTTTTAGCTGTATACTCTCTGTTTCTCTCTTTCTCCATTTCCAGTTCAGTGTTTTGTCAGTTTATCTTACTCTATTCTCAGTTCAATGTGTTGTCTCTTTGTCTCTCTCCATTTGCAGTTCACTGTGGGTGTCTCTCAATCTCTATTCCCAGTTCAGGGTGTTCTCTATCTCTCTCTATTGCCAGTTCTGTCACTCCCTGTTCCAGTTCAGTGTGTTGTCTCTCTCAAATCCAAGTTGTGTTCTCAGTTTTTCTCTCACCTCTCCCAGTTCAATGCATTCTCTGTTTCTCTCTCTCCGTTCCCAGTTCATTGTGATGTTAGTTTATCTCCTTCTATTCCCACTTCAGTGTGTTATCATCTTTTGTCTATGTTGTCGGTCTATCTCTCACTATTTCCACTTCAGTGTCTTGTACACTGTTTCCCTCTTTTCCCAGTTCAGAGTGTTGTATCTCTGTTGCTATTGCCAGTTCTGTGTCGTCACTCCATCTCTCTCTGCATTCCCAATTCAGTGAGTTGTCTCTCTGTCTCTCATTTTCAAGTTCATTGTGCTGCCACTCTGTCTCTCTCGAATCCCAAATCACTGTCTCTCATTACCTGGTGGTCTAGTGCTTTGGATTCGGTGCTTTCACCATCTTGGCCTAGGTTCGATTCCCAGCCAGGGAATGGGTGCATTTAATTTTTTTTTTGGGTGGCACGGTAGCTCAGTGCTCAGCACTGCTGCCTCATAGTGCCAGAGATCCGGTTTCAATTCCCGCCTCAGGCAACTGTCCCCGTGTCTACGTGGGTTTCCTCTGGGTGCTCCGGTTTCCTCCTACAATAGGTGAACTGGCCATGCTAAATTGCCCGTAGTGTTAGGTGAAGGGGTAAATGTAGGGGAATCTGTTTGGGTGGGTTGCTCTTCAGAGGGTCGGTGTGGATTTGTTATACGGAAGGGCCTGTTTTCACACTGTTAGTACTGTAATCTAATCATTAAGTCTCTATATTACCAATTCAGTGTGATGTCTCTCTCTGTCTCTAATCCAAGTTCATTGCCTTGTCACTGTCTCTTCCCATTCCCAGGTCACGGTCTTGTCACTGTTTCTCCCCATTCCCGGGTCAGGAAGCTTTTCTAACGCAGTATGTAGATTGTCCAACCAGAGGGGAGGCCATATTGGATTTGGTACTCGGTAACGAACCGGGACAAGTGGTGGGCTTGTTAGTGGGTGAACATTTTGGTGATGGCGACCACAATTCTGTCACTTTCACCTTGGTTATGGAGAGGGATAGGTGCACACAACAAGGAAGTTTTTACAATTGGGGGAAGGGAAATTACGATGCTGTAAGACAGGATTTGAGGAGCATACGTTGGGAGCATAGGCTGTCAGGGAAGGATGTGGTGGAAATGTGGGACTTTTTCAAGGAGCAGATACGACGTGTCCTTGATATGTATGTACCGATCAGGCAGGAAAGAAATGGTCGTGTGAGGGAGCCTTGGTTGACGAGGGAGGTTGAATGTCTAGTAAAGAGGAAGAAGGAGGCTTACATAAGGTTGAGGAAACAAGGTTCAGACAGAGCAGTGGAGGGATACAGGATAGCCAGAAGGGACCTGAAGAAAGGGATTAGGAGAGCTAAGAGAGGGCATGAAAAATCCCTGGCGGATAGGATCAAGGATAACCCCAAGGCATTCTATGCGTATGTGAGAAACCTGAGAATGACGAGAACGAGGGTAGGTCCGATCAAGGACAGTGGTGGGAGACTGTGTATTGAGTCGGAAGAGATAGGAGAGGTCTTGAACAAGTACTTCTCTTCAGTATTTACGAACGAGAGGGACTGTATTGTTGAAGAGGAGAGTGTGAAACGGACTGATAAGCTAGAAGAGATATCTGTTAGGAAGGAAGATGTGTTGGACATTTTGAACAACTTGAGGATAGACAAGTCCCCCGGGCCTGACGGGATATATCCTAGGATTATGTGGGAAGCAAGAGAGGAAATTGCAGTACCGTTGGCAATGATCTTCTCGTCTTCACTGGCAACGGGGGTGGTACCAGGGGACTGGAGAGTAGCGAATGTTGTGCCCCTGTTCAAAAAAGGGAATAGGGATAACCCCGGGAATTACAGGCCAGTTAGTCTTACTTCTGTGGTAGGCAAAGTAATGGAAAGGGTACTGAGGGATAGGATTTACGAGTATCTGGAACGGCACTGCTTGATTAGGGACAGCCAGCATGGATTTGTGAAGGGTAGGTCTTGCCTTACAAGTCTTATTGAATTCTTCGAGGAGGTGACCAAGCATGTGGATGAGGGTAGAGCAGTGGATGTAGTGTACATGGATTTTAGTAAGGCATTTGATAAGGTTCCCCATGGTAGGCTTATGCGGAAAGTCAGGAGGCATGGGATAGAGGGAAATTTGGCCAATTGGATAGAAAACTGGCTAACCGGTCGAAGTCAGAGAGTGGTGGTAGATGGTAAATATTCAGCATGGAGTCCAGTTACAAGTGGAGTTCCGCAGGGATCAGTTCTGGGCCCTCTGCTGTTTGTAATTTTTATTAATGACTTAGATGAGGGAGTCGAAGGGTGGGTCAGTAAATTTGCAGATGATACAAAGATAGGTGGAGTTGTGGACAGTGAGGAGGGCTGTTGTCGGCTGCAGAGGGACTTAGATATGATGCAGAGCTGGGCTGAGGAGTGGCAGATGGAGTTCAACCCTGCCAAGTGTGAAGTTGTCCATTTTGGAAGAACAAATAAGAATGCGGAATACAGGGTTAATGGTAGGGTTCTTGGTCAGGTGGAGGAACAGAGGGATCTTGGGGTCTATGTACATAGATCTTTGAAGGTTGCCACTCAGGTGGATAGAGTTTGTAAGAAGGCCTATGGAGTATTATCGTTCATTAGCAGAGGGATTGAATTCAAGAGTCGTGAGGTGATGTTGCAGCTGTACAGGACTTTGGTTAGGCCACATTTGGAGTACTGTGTGCAGTTCTGGTCGCCTCACTTTAGGAAAGATGTGGAAGCTTTGGAGAGGGTGCAGAGAAGATTTACCAGGATGTTGCCTGGAATGGAGAGTAGGTCATACGAGGATAGGTTGAGAGTTCTCGGCCTTTTCTCGTTGGAACGGCGAAGGATGAGGGGTGACTTGATAGAGGTTTATAAGATGATCAGAGGAATAGATAGAGTAGACAGTCAGAAACTTTTTCCCCGGGTACAACAGAGTGTTACAAGGGGACATAAATTTAAGGTGAAGGGTGGAAGGTATAGGGGAGATGTCAGGGGTGGGTTCTTCACCCAGAGAGTGGTGGGGGCATGGAATGCGCTGCCCGTGGGAGTGGTAGAGTCAGATTCATTGGCGACCTTTAAGCGGCATTTGGATAGGTACATGGATGGGTGCTTAATCTAGGATAGAAGTTCGGCACAACATCGTGGGCCGAAGGGCCTGTTCTGTGCTGTATTGTTCTATGTTCTATGTTCTATGTTCTATGTCTTGTCACTGTTTCTCCCCATTCCCAGGTCAATGTCTTGTCACTGTCTCTCTCCATTCCCAGGTCAGTGTCTTGTCACTGTCTCTCCCCATTCCCGGGTCAATGTCTTGATGCTGTCTCTCCCCATTCCCAGTTTAGTATGCTCCCTCACGATCTATCTCTATTGCCAGTTCATTCTGATGTCCATCATTGTCCATCCTTAATTGTGCAGAGGGCAGTTAAGAGTCAATTTGCTGATGACATAAAGGTGGGTAGGAAAATGAGTTGTAAAGACAAACCATCTGGCAAATGGAGCACAATGTGGCAAAGTGTGAAATGGTGCATTTTGGCAGAAAGAATAATAAGGCAACATATTACTGCAATACTATGGCTGAAGAGCTCAGGGATGGAGAGGAATCTGGGAGTCTTCGTACACAAATCACAGAAAGGTAATCTATAGGTATAGCAAGTAATCAGGAAGGCTAATCGTGTCACATTTTATTGTGAGAGGAATTGAAAGCAAGAGTGTGAAGGCTTTGCTTCACTTACCCAGGATGTGGGTAAGGGGTCATGTGGAATGCTGTGTACAGTACCAGTCACCGTACTTACGTTAATGTGTTGGAAGAAGAACAGGTTTACTAGGCTAATACTCGGAAGGAGCGGATTGTTCCTTATATTTTTCTCGGGATTTACTCAATCCCTGCTGTTAATACCTGACATCTGCTTCCTTCTTTTTCTTGACCAGAAACACAATTACTCTAGTTATCAGCATTCCCTACCCCTACCAGCCTTGCCCTTCAACCGAGTAGGAACATACAGTATATTAGACCCCATTATCTCATTTTGAAAGTTTGACATTCCCCAGCTGTGCCTTTACCTGTGAGTATTCACCCACAATCAACTTTCAAAAGTTCTTGACTAATACCATCAAAATATGCTTTCCTTCAATTTTGAATGTTAACTTTTAGATCTGGTCTATCCTTTTACATCAGTATTTTAAAACTAACAGAATGATGTTCGCTCCCCCATTGATACCTAATTCACTTGCCCTGTCTTATCCCGAAAAGGTCAAGTTTTGCACTTTCTCTCGTCGGTATATCTACATACTGAATCAGAAACATTTCTTGCACACACTTAACAAATTCCTCTCCATCCAAGCCCTTAGCAGTATGGTAGTCCCAGTCAATGCTTGGAAAGTTAAAATCCCCTACCATAACCACCCTATTATTCTTACAGATAACAGATATCTCCTTACAAATTTGTTTCTCAATTTCCTGCTGACTATTGGGGGTTTAAGGTCTCTATTGTACATTTCCCAATAAGGTGATCATCCTTTTCTTATTTCTCAGTTCTGCCTAAATAACTTTCCTGTGTGCATTCCTAGGAATATCCTCCTGAAGTACAGCAGTACTGTTATTCCTAATCAAAAACGCCACTCCCCCACTTCTCTTGCCCCTTTCTATCCTTCCTATAGTATCTATAAACTGGAATATGAAGCTGCCAGTCGTGTCCATCCCTGAGCCCCATCTCTATAATTGCTGTGATATCCCAATCCCTTTTTCCTAACCATACCGAGTTCATCCGCCTTCCCTGTTACGCCTCTTGCATTGAAACAAATGCAGCTTAATTTATCAGTCCTACCTCATTCTCTGCTTTGTTCCTGCCTACCCTATTTGACTTGCTCCTTTCCCCAACTGTACTAGTCTCAGACTGATCTCTTTTCTCACTATCTCCCGAGGTCTTCCCCTTACACCCCCCTCACACCCCACCTCTGCACCCTTTCCCACCCAGCACTAGTTGAAATCCTCCTGAGCAGCTCGAAGAAATCTCCCTGCCAGTATATTAGGAGAGGTTGGAAATCTTACAACCTTTAAAAATATTTGAATGAGCACATGAAATAACATAATATTCAAGACTATGTGACGAGTACAGGGATTTGGGATGACCATGCCTTTGGTGATAGTTAATGTCAGTGAGGACTCAATAGGACAAAGGGCCTTTTCTGAACTGTCTAACTATGACTTTATTAAAGGGCCTACATAACTTTTAAAGCAAAGCATTCCAAATTTGCCAGAACATTTTTGAATTCAATAATGTATTGGTGGTAGAAACTTCAAATCGTTCAAGAATCTTTCGAAAATCAAATCTATAAAGCCCCCCAAAACATGATATTTATCTAAAATATGCCACGAATTTCAGATATCTGATGGAGTACTTGGGTCATTTGGGCTCAGCACTAACCTGGCGCATAACAGCCTTTACAAAAGAACACACAAACTTTGATCTGAGGAGTAAAAGTAAATAGGAACACAAAAGCATATGATGTCATTTCATGTGGTACCATCCCATTACTTCAGGTTATCCCCAAGAGTCTTCACCATGAACTAATTCCTTTTGAACTGCAGTCATTACTATTATCTTTGCAAAACATACCCATCAATTTGCACATAGCAAATCCCATAAAATGTAAGAGGGAATCGGTTTTGATGATATTGATTAAAGGATGAATGCAACCTTGGTCCCTCAGGACTCCCAGCTCCTATTTAATGAATGACTCAAGTCTCCGTTGTGCCCTCATTTGATTGTTCTTTGATCACAGGTTAAATTACAGCCTCAACTTCATCTTAGGACTTAACACACAAACTTTCCTTTAGAGGAAATATGATGATGAAGAATGTCGTTTAATTCACTGTTTCCTTTTATTTTGTTCAGAAGCTGAAGTTCCTGACTCATGGTCCACGGACCACAGTTGCCTTCCGGTACCTCACTGTTATTGAGCAGTATTCAATAATGGAAGGAAATAAAGCAAAATCCTTTCTTCACTGAAATTCATAAACCCCAAGGCTACAGGGAAGTCATTGCCTTGTGATTGGAAGAGGGAAGACCAACGGATTTCCAATAGTCACTCATTAAACATCACTGAAGTTGATCACTGTCGATAATAAGATTACTCAGCATCAATCAAGGATGAAACCATTGATCTTCCTGCTCTGTAAGACTGAAAGAATGGACTGAAAGAAGTGAGCATGAAGGTTATTAATAACTCCAGTGATATTAGGTAGATGAGAACACTCACAGATGATCCAATAGAAACTAGGAACAAATACCCTGGGATGTCACTTCATCCTCTGTACTGACTTCACAGGGAAATATCTTCAATGGCAGAAGTGTGGACCTCTCCCAATGCCATGCCATAATAGATGGTGTCACCAATCACTGTAACCATTGGCATTGTATTAGTGGTGAACCTGGCTGCCCACTTCCCTGTGTTGTTGGTGACTATGACTCCATCAGTACTCCATCATCCAGTCCTCAGGTACTGAAGCCCAGCATCAGCTGTCTCTTCTGTAGACATGCCTAATGTTTGGGGTCGGGTGGGGTTGAAACAGATAATAATACAAATTACACAAACTTTCTTTTTTTTTATTGAAAAGAATATATGAATGATTGACTTTGAAGTTTATTAGGCTCAGCTGCTCTGTTCAGTCTTCAAGCTTCAGAAGGGGCCCATTCACTCCGTTCCATCTCACCCTCTGGACATCCTTCAGGTTTTCATTTTCTTCTCATGGACTTGATGAACACCACCTTAAACGGCACTGATAATATTCCTCTCAACTACATGTGGCATTGAACGCCACATTCTGAAAGCTCTTTGGAGAAGACATTTCTCCCAAATTCTTTATTGGCCTTAATTGTGACCATCTTATATTGATGTCATCTAATTTTTATTCCTCATGTGCAGACACCATGTTTTTACACCCACATCATCAAATCCCCTCAATTTTAAACATACATCGAAGTAGCTTCCTCCTTCTCCTTCCTATGTGAATACACCACCTCTTAAAATTATTTTCCACTGTCTTGCCCATTCTGCTCACCTTTCTGGACTCTGCTATTTTACCACAACCTTCCTCAGTATTAGCCATAATCACCAATTTCCTGTCATCCACATAATTGTTATACCCCTGATCTCCAGGCACAATTACTTTCAGGACTAGTACCCTGTGGAACAACACATTCTGTCAGTCTGAACAACTAACTTTTAGCTTTAATTTCTGTTTCTAACCCTATTGTTATCCATTCTGCTACTTCTTCCCTGCATCCATGTTGTAACTCTCGTTTACTATTAACATATCTTTTAAAAATCCAGACATAAACACACCCTCCCCAATACCTTTACATATACTGTTTTGTCATCAAACAATTCAATAAGGTTAGACACCAATGCTGACTGTTCTTTATTGAATTCTCAGTTCTGGATATTTTACCATTATGGCTTTGAGTAAAAATTGCAATATATTTCCTACAACCAACTTTAAACTAGCTGGTCTGCAGACCCATGTTGCATTATTACTATGATTGTGATCCGGTAGCTGAAGATGAAGCAATAAAGCCAAATACTTTCATCAATTAATTAATTATCAAATTTATACAAAATCAGTTAGCTCAATGAGCTCCCCTTGAACTTAAGGTGTCCAAAAGTTTAAAAAAAAATTTAAATATCTGCCAAAATACTCACTGTTTTGATATGAATGCATTGTCTTTCATTTAGGAGGAGGCAATGGCCTAGCCGTATTATCACCAGACCATTTACCCAGAGACTTTAATAAGCACACAACTCTAATTTCACAAAGCAATATATCCTTTTTAACAAGGCATTTTTCAATGATCTTTGTCTTCTCAATGCTGTCATTCCTACCCGAATGACTGTTTTTATGGGGTCGAGGTATAGAAATATATATATTTTAATATATATATATACAAAACGTGATCTGGGACACTACCCAATTCGGCACTGCAGCATGGGGGAGGTGCAATACAGAATCAGCAGAATGATTCTGAGATTTTAAAAAGTTTCAACGAGGCCAGATTATACAATATACATTTGTATCAGCTTGATCAATATTTAAGGTAAAGATAGTTAAAGAGAGATTATTTCCCTGGGAAAAGGTCAGGGGAGAACAGCCCAGAAATAAGAGAGAAGCGTGAAAATTCAAGGAATACCTTTCAGGGTGATCAACGGATGTGCTTTCTATACAACACCACAGAGGGCTTTAAGAAAATTCAATGCCGAGACAGATCGACTTTAATCAATAAGGGAATCAGGCATTATGGGAAAAGGCAGGCAAGTAGAGTTGAGGGTTATCAGATCAGCCATGATTTCATTAACTGGCAACTTTTATCAGAATCAATGCAAGGTTACAATCTGAAATGTGAACTCTGTTTCTCTGTCCACTGATGCCTTCTGATGTGCTAAATGTTTCCAGAATTTTCTGTTTTGATCCCTGGCATCCTAAGGCCATGTTAAACAATCCATTGGTTTGTTTTGTTCGGTTCCTTTGACACTATACTTGACTCAATAGTCTTGGTGTTGAGAACAATTATTCTCACATTTCCTCTCAATTTTCCCTCAGCCCATTGAGGCTATGATGAAACTGGGAGTTCAATAATTCCAACAGAAGGTAAACAAAGATTTACTGACCTGGTCATTGGAGAGTAGAAGCTGCCAGATGGTACTCGAGACAGAGACATAGAACATACAGCATGACAACAAACTCTTCAGTCCAACCTGTCCATGCCAACCAAATATCCTAAATTCATCGAGTCCCACTTGCCAGCACTTGGACCATATTCCTCTAAACCCTTCTTATTCATATACTCATCCAGATGCCTTTTAAATATTGTAATTGTACCAACCTCCACCACTTCTTCTGGCAACTCATTCCATTCACACACCACCCTCAGCATGAAAAGCTTGCCCCTTAGGTCCCTTTTAATATCCAATAAACCTCCAATAAACCACCTCATCTGTAAACCACAATCACTGTTTGGTCAGACATCCCATGGGATAATCAGTGCAATTATGTCCAATGCTAAGGGGCAAAGAACTGAAAATGTGTTGCTGGAAAAGCGCAGCAGGTCAGGCAGCATCCAAGGAGCAGGAGAATCGACGTTTCGGGCATAAGCCTGAAGAAGGGCTTATGCCTGAAACGTCGATTCTCAATTTTGTAGATGACGTTTTTTTTTGCATGCTGTCTGGTTCATTAGCTACTGTTTAAGTGTGTTGTTGGGTTTGTGGGCTATCATGCTGCCAACAGGTCTGAGTAGGCTGGCAGTCATTTCAGAGATGTCTTTGATGCAGCGTAAAGTGCCTAAGGCTTCTGGGCCTGTTTTGTCTGTTTGTTTGGGTTTGTTGCTGAGAAATCGGCGGAATGTGTTTATTGGGTTCCTGTTCTTCTTGAATACACTGTATGGGTGGTTTTCTTCTGCTCTTTGAAGTTCTACAATGCTGCAGCGTGTGGTGGCTCATTGAAATACTGTCCTAATGCAGCTTTGTTTGTGGGTTCAAGGTTTGGGAGAAGATTTGTAGCTCGGGTGCTCGTTGTTGTGGTTCTGTTCGCCGAGCTGGGAATTTGTCTTGCAAACATTTCGTCCCCTGTCTAGGTGACATCTTCAGTGCTTGGGAGCCTCCTGTGAAGCGCTTCTGTGCTGTTTCCTCTGGCATTTATAGTGGCCTGTCTCTGCCGCTTCCGGTTGTCAGTTCCTCTGTCCGCTGTAGTGGCCGGTATATTGGGTCCAGGTCGATGAGCTTGTTGGTAGAGTCTGTCGATGAGTGCCATGCCTCTAGGAATGCCCTGGGTGATCTCTGTTTGGCTTGCCCTATAATGCCCTACCATTATAGGGCAAGCCAAACAGAGAACAGCCAGGGCATTCCTACAGGCATGGCACTCATCTACAGACTCTACCAACAAGCACATCAATCTGGACCCAATATACCGGCCACTACAGTGGACAGCTGGAACTGACAACTGGAAATGCCAGAGGAGGCAGCACTGAAGCGCTTCACAGGAGGCTCCCAAGCACTGAGGATGTCACCTAGACAGGGGACGAAATGTTTGCAAGACAAATTTGTTTGTGGGTCTTGGGATGATTGCTTCTGTAGTTCAGTATTTGGTCCGGATGTGTTGTTTTCCTGTGGATGCTCATTTGAAGGTCTCCATTGGCTGTCTGCTCCACTGTGACATCTAGAAATGGCAGGTTATTGTTGTTTTCCTCATCCTTTGTGAATTTTATGCCAGTAAGGATACTATTGATGATCTTGAAGGTTTCCTCTAAATTGTTTTGTTCAGTGATCACAAAGGTGCCATCCACGCAGCGGACTCAAAGTGTGGCTTGGATGGTTGGGAGAGTTGTTTGTTTGAGTCTCTGCGTTACTGTTTCTGCGAGGAATTCTGATATCGGTGATCCCACTGATTTGCTTAAGGGTCCTGCTATTGAAAGTGAAGTGGGTGGTGAGGCATAGTTCCACCAGCTTGATGATGTTGTCCTTGTTGATGAAGTTGGTGGTGTTTGGTGTATGTGTCTTTGGTTTTTCTAATAGCGTAGTCAGTGTTTCTTTGGCCAGGTTGATGTTGATGGATGGGAACAGGGCTGTTATGTCAAAGGAGACCATTATTTCATCCACTTCTTTCTTGGTGTCTTTAATGAGGTTCAGGAGTTCTTAGGTGCAGTGGTAGGAGTACTCTACAAAGTGCTTTAGACTCTTGTGGAGTTCCTTGGCTAGTCTGTATATTGGTGTTCCTGGTAGTGAGACTGTGGGTCTGAGGGGGACTCCTAGTTTGTGAACTTTGGGTAGTCCATAGAAGCATGCTGTGTTGGATCTGTCTGGTTTCATTTTTTGGAAGTCTGTCTTGTTTAATTCTCCTGATTTCTTAAGTTTTCTGAGTAAGGCTATGATTCAGTTCTCCAGCTGAAACCCTCCAACCCTGGCAAACATCCTTGTAAATCTTTTCTGAACCCTTTCTGCACTCCAAGCAACACTCATCAGGACCTTACCATTAAGTGTATAAGTCCTGCCCTGATTTACTTTTCCAAAATGCAGCACCTCACATTTATCTAAATTACATTCCATCTGCCACTCCTTGGCCTATTGGTCTATCTGATCAGGATCCCATTGTACTCTGAAGGTGCAGTGTATAGTAAAGAAATTTACCTCAAATTTTGGTATCATCTGAAAACGTGCTAATTATACCTCCTGAGTTCACATCCAAATCAATTATATAAATGATGAAAAGCAGTGGACTCAGCTCCGATATTTGTGGCACACCACTGGTCCAGGCCTCCAGTCTGCAAAAGCAACCCTCCATCACTACCCTGTGTCTTCTGCCTTCGAGCCAGTTCTGTATCCAAATGGCTGGTTGATATGTACTACTTGACGACTACTGCTGTGTTATGGTATTTTGCAGGAGAATAAAAGGATTAGGTTAAAGATAATCTTTTTTATCTGAGTAGAACTTAACTTGCTTAGTCTCTACATTGCTGGGTGGATGCCAGGGGTATAAAAACACTAGAATACATTGAATAAGAAGGAGGCAATGCAATGGATCGGTCTTGAACATTGCAGCCAAGATATTATCAGAACCTGTAGTCTTCAATTTATCAATGCTCCCAGCCACAACTTGCTATCAGTTGGCGTGAACTGAATTGATTATTACAGCAGGTTCATGTTTTGTATCTCTGTATCTCCTTGAACATGAACTGTTCACTCAGAATCTTAGAATCCCTACAGTGTGGGAAAACGCCCTTCGGCCCAACAAGTCTACACTGATCCTCCAAACCCATATCCCATTACTCTACATTTACCATTGACTAATACACTTAAGCTACACATCCCTGAACACAATGAGCAATTTAACATGGCCAATTCACCTAACCTGCACATCTTTGGATTGGGGACAAAACCAGAGCACCCAGAGGGAACCCACGCAGACACAGGGAAGATGTGCAAACTCCACACAGTCACCCGAGGCTGGAATCAAACCCAGGTCCCTGGCACTGTGAGGCTGCAGCGCTAACCAGTTGTTGCTTTGGACTATGTTCACATCTTTAAAGGTGCAGCACCATACAGTTAAAACTGGCAGAGAATCATGTGAAAGCAATGTGCTATCCAACTCTAATCCATGCTATGCCTGATGGTTCACATTCTAATTCACCACATTTGATATCTTTGGCCCAAAAGCACACTCTTCTCTGCTGCAGCTTCTTGCTAAGTTTCTCCACTGACTGTAACCCTGTTACCATTTGACTGACAGTTCCACAAACTTTCATATTATCTGGCCACACTTCTTAAAGTCTTCATTCTTGCAGCAGTGCATGGACTGATCCCCTAAATTTCACTGAACCCATG
Organism: Chiloscyllium punctatum; assembly: GCF_047496795.1. Taxonomy (NCBI): domain Eukaryota; kingdom Metazoa; phylum Chordata; class Chondrichthyes; order Orectolobiformes; family Hemiscylliidae; genus Chiloscyllium; species Chiloscyllium punctatum. The sequence continues at coordinate 55,895,426 of NC_092767.1, forward strand.
CTTTTCTTTGACAACCATATTCTGCTTCTTGAATTCTTCCAGGAGAATTTCTTAGCATCCTGTTCAAGTCTAATTAGCTTTTTATCCTTGGTTCCTTTCTTGTTCCTAAACAGGTTGTTTCTCAAATTAATTGGTTTTGTACATGTTGATACTAATTGGCTTAGACTATTAGGGTCTTTTATTCATTTAATCCTTGGTCAGTTTCCATTCACAGATGAGACACCCTTGTCTCTGATCCCTGCCTTTTTGAAATTAGTATAGTTTTAGCAGTGAACCCTGATTAATATCAATTAGTTTTACAGTTTGACCATTACATCTGTTAATCCTTGCAGTAAGACACAGCAGAAGGTGGTCATGCCGTCCCTTAAGTCCATTTTGCCATTCAATGAAATCATGACCGTTTTGATATAATGCTTCCCTTAAAAATCGCTTAGTATTGAATGTCCTTATACAGCCAATACAGTCCTCTGTGATAAATAATTCCAGATTCATTACGGTCAGAGGAGAAATTCTACCTCATCTGTCTTAGATAGCTGAGAGATTATTCAGAGATTATGCCCTCTGCTCCTGCAAGAGGAACCAATCTTTCTGCATCGACCCTGACAAGTCCTCTGGGAATCTCGGATGTCTCAAGAAGGTTGTATCTCATGTGGAAAGGTCCTGACCTGTACCAAACTGTTTCTCTCTACAGATACGGTCTGATCACATGTGCTTTCCTGGCATTTTGTGTTTTTAATTTCAGATTTCCAGCATTGGCAACATTTTGCCTTTCTCTCGGGACATCAGGCTCAGCGGTTTGCACTGCTGCCTCACAGTGCCAGGGATCCAGCTTCAATTCCAGCCTTGGGTGACAGTCTGTGTGGAGTTTGTACTGTCTCCCAATGTTCTGCATGGGTTTCCGTCATGTGTTCCAGTGTCCTCCCACAGTCCAAAAATGTCCCGTTAGGTGGATTAAACATAGCAAATGTGTGATTACAGTGTAGGGTAGGGAGCGGGGTCTGAGGAGAAAGCTCTTGGGAGGGTCAGCACATACTCAATGGGCCAAATGGTCTTTCTCCACATTGTAGGGATTCTATGATCAGGAGTTTTTCCAGGTGGCATCCCCATCTTGCCCATTTTCAGCTGTTCCTTCAACAATCTTCCATTTATCATATAAAGTCATAGCGATGTTCATGAGCAATTTTACATCATTCAGCTCCATTCCCAATTCCTTCCAGAATAAGGCAGCTCACAAGGCTCCTACAGCACGACCTGTACAACATCGTGTGGCAGGTAGTACTTACTAATGAAGAAATCACCATTTCCAGCAAGAAAATATTCAACCGCCTGATTATTACAAATGTGGATTTGAGAATGTGGCAGAGACTAGATACTGAGTGACTGTCAAATTCTATTCACCATTTATAAATTAGAAGGTAGATGCAAGTGATGGAAGTTTCCTTCCACAAACAGACATCGATATCTGATCAATTGTTTACTCTTAAGCAAAAACTAAGATTTCTGTTAAGCAGAAGTACTGGGAGTGAGAGTACTTCTGTCTCTCAGTACTCCAGACACAGGAAGATCCGAAGACAAGAATCTACAGCTGCCTGGTTCTGAGATAAGAAGTGTTGTTTAGTAAATCTTAACTGGGAGTTTTATTGGACTAGTATTATAGAAGGGAAGGTAGAATGTAGGTTAGAGAAAGAAATTGTAAATAGTAGTTAATTATTCTCTGTTATACTTTAAGTAATAAAGCCATTAATTTTATTTTAAATATTCCTTGGCCATTCGAATTTTTACAGATTACTGCACAGGATCAATCTTTTCTGTGTTGCTGGTTTTAAATTAAGCAGGAGGGTTTACCTCGTGTCGTAACAAGGGTTACCGTAGAAATCGCCCTAGTTCTAGTTCCATATGGCTGCTCTCTCATAGAGAGAGAGAGAGAGAGAGAGAGAGTCAACTGGTGGTGAGCTTAACCTAAGGATCACTTCTCCTCTTTACATCTCACACCAGCCGTCCAGCCAACTGTGCTAACTGACTCCCTGTGGCAATGGTGGCTGGACAACTGGTTCATGATGCAGAGTGACACCGACAGCACAGGTTCAATCCCCATACACCAGTTGAGATCATCATGAAGGTCCCATCTTCTCAACCTCACCCCTCCCCTGGGGCATGGTGACACTCAGGTTAAGCTCACGATCAGTCATGTCTCGCTAATGGGAGAACAGCCTGTAGTTCACTATGACTATGGGGACATGGAAGGAATATATATCCAAGACACGATACTAAGTGGCTTGGAAGGGAACATGTAGGTAGTGGTGTTCTCATGCATCTACTGCCTTTGTCTTCAGGAAGATATGGTCGTACATTTGGAAGATGCTGTCTAAGGAGCATTGGTGAATTTCTGGAGCACATCTAGTTGATGATACATAAGGCTGCTACAGAAGATTGGTGTTGGATTCACTGCATGTTTGTAGATATGGTGCCAATCAAACTGGCTACTTTGTCCTAAAAAAGCAAGAGCTGGAGAAATTCAGCAGGTCTGGTAGTATATGTTAAGAGAGAAAGAGAATTAATGTTTCTAGTCCTACATGACTCCTCCTCAGTCCTGTTCTGAAGAGGAGTTATATTGGAATCAAAAGGTTAATTCTGTATTTCTCTCCACCAATGCTGCCAGGCTTGTTGACTTTCTCCAGCACTTTCCGGTTTCATTTCAGGCTTCAAGTGTCTACAGCATTTTGTGTTTATCATGATGGTGTCCAATTTCTTGACTGTTGTTGGAGATACATTTCATCCAGTCAAATGGGCTGTATTCCATCATATCCCCTGATGTGTGCCTTGTAGATAGCAGAGAGGCGTTTGGTGTCATGAACTGCATCACTCACAGCAGTATTTTTGATCTCTGACCTGCCCTTCTATCCACAGTGAGCAGGACTTATCTCATAAGTCCAGTTCATTTTCAGCTCAATGGTAACTCCGATACTGTTGATTGTAGGGGATTCACCAACAGCAAAGACTTAAGTGTCCAGAAGCATTATTTAGGTGATCTCTTATTGAAGGTGGTAATTGCTTCCCATTTGTCTCACGTGAATGTTAATTGCCAATTGTCAGCCCAGGCTGGAATTTTCAGGGGTCTTGTGACAGAGTGACATGGAGTGCTTCAGTATCTGAGGGTGTAAGAATGATTTGAACATTGTGCAAGTATTAGCGAACCCTCTGATTTATGGCATTCTGCTTGAGAGAAGGTCAGTTATACAGTCACTAAAGATAGTTAGGGCTAGGACACAATCTTGAGGACCTCCTGCTGTGAGGTCTTGGAGCTTAGATGGCTGACCTCCATAAACCACACCAATTTCTGTGGGTCTGGAGTCACATGTAGTCCAGACCAGGTAAAGACAGTAGTTATCTTTCCTTAAAGGATATTAATGAACCAGGTGCATTTTCTTTGACAACTGACATTAGTTTCATGGTTGACATTAGAGTTATAATCCACATACTTATGAAATTGAAGTTTTATCATGCTGGGATTTGACCTAATTCCATGATCGTAGCTCTGAAGTATCTGAATATGAGCTAATTCAATGGCTGGCTTCCTGGCTGAGTTGGAACCCAACTTGATTTTTTTTAGATTGGATTACTTACAGTGTGGAAACAGGCTCTTCGGCCCAACAAGTCCACACCGACCCGCTGAAGCGCAACCCACCCAGACCCATTCCCCGACACTTACCCCTTGACCTAACACTATGGGCAATTTAGCATGGCCAATTCACCAAACCTGCACATTTTTGGACTGTGGGAGGAAACCGGAGCACCCAGAGGAAACCCACGCAGACACAGGGAGAATGTGCAAACTCCACAAAGACAGTCGCCTGAGGCGGGAATTGAACCCGAGTCTCTGGCGCTGTGAGGCAGCAGTGCTAACCACTGTTCCAATTACCCAATAAAGTTTTAAGACTTTTTTTACCATTTAGTGATAAGTTAATTTGTTTCTATTTGATCCCGAAAAGTGGAAATACGACAGACTAAGTGATAGTGGTCAACTACATGAATTTGTCTTGACTGTGACCAATTGTGAGAATATACAGTTTGCATCAGGGCAAGATAGGTTTGTGTATTTGCTCAGTGGGAGTTATAATGGAACGATGGATGATTAGAGGGAATTATTTTACCATACAGAGGGAGGTATTGAGTAGAAAGGTAAAAGAATAATTTAGCTGTGTGTGAGGTAAATGTGGTGTGTGTGTGTGTGTGTGTGTGCATGTGCACACATGTGTATGTGTCTTTCTGTGTCTCTGTGTGAAATACCTCAGAAATTCTTCTGCATGAATAAGAACTCTTTCTTCCCCTTAGTCTTAAAGTACTTTGGAATGTGCTTATCTGAAAAATTGGAATTTGAAACCCAGGGTCCTAAGAACACATGTTGCCCCCACCTCAGTAAGGATGGGAACAGCATTGGGAAGGAAACATGCAAAATGCAAAACAACAATCTCACTCTCAGTCTCTCTTCAGCAGATTTATATATGATGAGAACAGTTATTGAAGACTGGGGAGCTTCAAAGTACACAAATCCTGAGGTCTGGAAGAATTGTAACCAAGGAGACAAGGGAAGAAATTACAGGGACTCTGACCCAAATGTTTTATTCCTCTCCGGCCACAGGGGAAGTGTCATAGAACTGGAGGACAGCTGATGTGTTTTCACTTTTTGAGAAATGTGGTAGACGTAGACCAGGAATAACAGACTAGTGAGTGTCCATCAATGTTAGAGAAATTATTGGAGAAAACTCCAAAAGAAAGGATTCATCTCCAATTGAAGAAACAAGGTTTGGTCATGGACAGTCAGCACAGCTTTGTCAGATGGAGGTCATGCCTAACAAATCTGGTGGAGTTTTTGAGGAGGTGACCATGTCTGTGGATGTGGCTAGGACAATTGAAGTAGTTTACATGGGTTTTAGCAAAGTCTTTGACAAGGTCCAACATGGGGGATTGAGAATGAAGGTAAAAGCATATGGCAGCTGGAGTAACTTGGCAAGTTGGCTGGGAAATTGGCTCAGTCAGAGGAAGCAGCGAATATTGTCAGAAGGCTGTTTGTGTAATTAGAGGCTTATGTACAGTGTGCATCACAGGGATCAGTGCTGAATCCCTTATTGTTTGTCATATTCATAAATAATATAGACCAGTCAGATGGGCAGATCAGTGGCAGATGCAATTTAACTCTGACAAATGTGAGATGATGCACTTTAGTTGAAGTCACAACATAACGCAATGAGTGGTGGGACACCAGGAAGCTCAGAGAAACAGAAGGACCTTGAGGTGCTTGTTAACAGATCCCCAAAGGCAACAACACAGGGTAATAGGATAGTTAAGGCATACAAGATATGTGTCTTTACCATTCCAGGCATAGATAAAGTCATAGAGATTCTCAGCATGGCCCAAATTGCTCTGCCACCCAGTTTTCACAATTAAACTAGTCCCATTTGCCTGGGTTTGGTCCATATCCCTCCATACCTATCCCATTCATGTACCTATTTAAATGTTTCTTCGGACGGCACGGTGGCTCGGTGGTTAGCACTGCTGCCTCAGAGCGCCAGGGACCCGGTTTCAATTCCCGTCTCGGGCAACTGTCTGTGTGGAGTTTGCACATTCTCCCTGTGTCTGTTTGGGTTTCCTCTGGGTGCTCTGGTTTCCTCCCACAGTCCAAAGATGCGCAGGTTAGGTGAATTGGCCATGCTAAATTGTCCATAGGGTGTAGGGGAATGGGTCTGGGTGGGCAACAAGTGTGGACTTGTTGGGCTGAAGGGCCTATTTCCACACTGTAGGGAACCTCATCTAATCAAATCACAAAATTGTACTTGCCTCTAGCAGCCTGTTACAAGCACTCACCACCGTCTGAACAAAGTGTCCCTCTGAATCCTTTTGTATCTCTCCACTCTCACCTTAACCTATGCCCTCTAATTTTTGACTCTCCTATACTGGTGAAAATCTGTTGGCTATCTATCTTATATGTATCTCACAAGATTTAATAGACCTCAATAAGGTTGCCTCTCAGTCTCCTACGTTCCCGGGGAAAAAAAGTCCCAATCTATTCAACCCCGTCTTAAAGCTCAAAACTTCCAGTCCAGGTAGCATCCTATTAAGCAGAGGGCCAGTACTGAGGTGTAGCTGAAAGGCAGGAGGTTTAGAGGGAACATGACATCCGGAGTGTGGCAGGGGCCTACAGTGAATTGCCCAGGAGGGTAACTGAGGAGGAAATCCTCAAAACCTTTAAAAAGTACTTGAATGAGCACTTGAAATGTCATAACATTCAAGACTGTGGACTAAGTGCTGGGGAGTGGGACTTGTGCAGCTTTTCATGTAATCTTTGGAGGGATAATCTTTGTGGATCGATCGGTCACCTCTGTCCTATATGGTGCTCTCATTCTATAATTTTGAAGTTATGGTTCTGATTTATTTTTGTCTTTGTTTTGAGAAATTATTACCAAGTGTAAGTTCCAGTTATTGTTGTGGTCAGTATTAGTTTCAGCTTCGGTATTCAAGTGCTGAATCAGACAGACTTTCCCAAATGAGTCATGGAACTGAATTAACAAGTGGTATAACAGTGTGCAGTAGAACAGCTGTCAAGGTACAACATGAGGTATTGAATGATTGAATATCCTCAGTAAAATAAAAGTCATCACAGTAAAGAATATCAAAAGATATTCAGATGTTGATGGGACTATTAGTGTGTGAAACACTGCAAGCATTCTTGTTTGATGACAAGTTGCAAGGAGCGGTTGTGACCAAATAAGATTAGATTCATCCAGTCTTTGGGGTATTCAAATGTAGACTTAAATTTCAATGACATTACATCAAAATAAACCTGTTGTCGTAATCTCTTTGTTCAAAATGATATTAAAAAGGTGAATGTGTAATCATATTTTCCCAGGAGGGACACAACAAAATATAAAATGAATCACAAAATATAAAATCATGTCTCTGGATATGTCTCATCCCTAATTTTGAGACAATTCGGACAGATGCCAGCAGCAGGAAGGGAGAGGTTGTTTCACAAACAACAAAATGTATTTTCCAAACATAATGATCTCAAAAATATGCGACACCATCCTTGTCATTGTTGGTGTACCCGGTAAGTCTTGGAACAACTTAAGTTACATAAGTCTATATTTCCGATCTGCATTTCCTGATGATTTAATTTCCATTGAGCAAGGCAAATCCCAATGCCAGATGAAAGTGCTCTCACTTACAGAGTTTAAAGTGAATTGGTTGTCGATTCGGAAGTTTCTCAGTAACATGTAGCAGTGTCTGTTTCTCTGTCCTGTGCAGAATGGGCTTACACTGAGGCTTCAGTGATGAAGTTTGGCTGAGCACCGGCTCCAGCTTGTCTAGAAAGGGTTTAGCAAGACCATTCTCTCTCCATGGTCACTTAAAGCCTGCTCTCAGTCAGCTGGATTAGATTAGGTTCCCTGTGACATGGTGGCTCAGTGGTTAGCATTGCTGCCTCACAGCACCAGTGACCTGGGTTCAATTCCTGCCTCTGGTGATTGTCTGCATGGAGTTTGCATGTTCTCCCTGTGTCTGTGTAGGTTTCCTCCCACAATCTAAACATGTGTAGGTCAAGTGAATTGACCATGTTAAATTGCGTACATTGTTAGGTCCATTAATTAGTGTCAGTGTGGACCTTTTGGGCCAAATGTTTCCACCCTGGAGAAAATCTAATCATGATAAGGGTGGATCAGCCTAGATGGCTTTGACCATCTTGAGTTTTTGTCAGTCAGTGGATGCCTGGGGTTATGATATTTGTGAGGACAGATCATTGGGAAGGTTATTGAACACAAGGTTCCAACTACAATGGTATATTGTTGAAATTATATGAATGCCATCCATGTGAGGTGTGCCATTTGTAAAATGATACACAGTGCTGTGGTGCAGAGCCCAATTGGATAAGCGCTGAGGTCTGGAGTTTTAGGTGCCTCAGAGGATCAAATTGTCCAACAGGATGTTTTCTATCTTGCCTTTTTTTGCTTTATCCTTTGATGTTCCCCAAATGATAATGTGAAGGTCCTCCAATTTGTGTTCATTTGGGATTATTATGGAGACTTTAGCTGTCAGTTTAAACATGTAATTGCTATCATTATTATTCACATTATTGTTATAACATTATTATTGTGACTATTTTGTCAGTACTGATGTTTTAGAGACTAAAACCCCTGGATATATTTTGAGATGGATTCACATTGAGGCTAGAGTGTTACACCATGTACTGCAGTACTCCATCAACTTTGTGAAACCTCTGTCATTGTACCGGCTCAGAACGGTGGAGATTGGGTGGTACAACATAATTTTTTGTAGATGAAAGACATTTTGGTTTGGGGTGACTGATGTGCAATTTCGGATATTTGATATAGTTGTGCTGCTCCGAGGCTCCAATCAGGATCAAGAACATCCGGCCATATGGAGTGAAAGTCAGCCCTGCTACTGTGACACCCAACTGACCTGATGTTCAGTATTGAGGGACTTGCTGCGTTAGATACTGTATCAGGATCACCAATTGAATCATAGTTCATCAACAGCACACTGCTGAACAGATATGAAAATAAACTATTGGAGATGATTCTTAGGGATAGGGTTTACAGGCATTTGGAAATGCAGGGCCTAATTAGGGACAGTCAGCATGGCATTATGCAAGGCAGGTCATGTCTTACGAACTTGACTGAATCTTTTGAGGAAGTGATAAAGGTAATCGATGAGGGTAGAGCAGTGGATGTTGTCTGCATGGATTTCAGTAAAGGTGCCCGATATGGTCCCTCATGGTGGGCTCATCCTGAAGATTACACTACATGGGATCCATGGTGAAGTGGCAGCTTCGATTCCCATAGAAAGCAGAGGACAGTGAGGAAAGGTGTTTTTCTGGCTGCAGGTTCGTGACTCGTGATGTTCCTCAAGGTTCCATAATGGGACCTCTGCCCTTTGTTTATTTGCAGATGATAGAATGATCAGTGAAGTTGTGGATAAGGTTGTCAAAGATACAGTGGAGATCAATTGCTGAGAGGGGTGGAAAGGTGGCAGATGGAGTTTAATCTGGGTAAGTATGAGGCGCTGCACTTTAGGAGATTGAAAGTTAGGGAAAAGATATATAGTTAATGGCAGAATCCTGAACAGCATTGATGTACAGTGATCTTGGTGTTCAAGTCCATAGCTCCCTGCAAGTGACCATGCAAGTAAATAGGGTAGCAAAGAAGATGTATGGTCAGCTTGCCTTTATTGGCTGATAAATTGAGTACAAGAGTCAAGATGTCATGTTTCAGCTTTATAAAGCCTGTTCCTGTGCTGTACAGTTCGATGTTCTGTGTTCTCATGTGAATCACCTGTCGACCCTGATTTACATGATGCTCTTTGTCTCATGGTGTGGGATATCATTGCACCGATTGTCACATAGGATGTCTGTCCATACAGTAATTGTGGTTTATACCATCGAGACAGATTTGCATAGACATATCAGTTCCTACAGTTATAAGGTGAGATGTTACATCAATGCTATTCAAGATCTTGCTGATCAATTTGAGCCAATCTGCTCTTAGAAAAGTTGTCATATTTTCTTCCCATTCTGAATGGTTGGAAAGCTGAGGTGAGTGGGAATGACTGCTCACCTGTATTCACTTTGTGGGAAGTCACTCATGTCTTGACCCTGGCCATTCAGGGAACTGACCCCACACAGGGCAGTTCAGTGCATTCAGACCCTTCTGGTTGGATAAAAGTTTCCATGTTGATTGAATCTCTATATCAATATGAGGTGGTTTATTGGAGATCACACGTAGGTGCTGAGTAATCTCAGACTGTTTAGTGGCTATTGAGGAATCAAATTTAAATTGGGAGTGGATGAGAGATAGTATAGAAGGGTCTTGCTGATGCCAGCTAGCACTTGGAAGTTTAGAACTGTTTTCAGTAACAGTAACACCAAGCTGAATGTTCCCACAGTACATTGTAAATGTCAAGGCTGCTTCATCAACACTGCTGCCTGGGGCATGTCTGGAACAGTGTGTTTTACATCAGGGAAGTAATACAGTGGGTCAAACTCTTTCATGCAATAATGACATCGTTCTTCAATTCCATAATGATTCACTTGAAGGAAAATAGAGTGTTCGATATATTATGTCACCATAGTCTTACCAGACCACAGGGCTCTCATTAGAGAGAAGAGGCTGCTGGTGATTTAACTTGAGGGCCACCAGACCTCAGATGAGGGAAGAGGTTGCGAAGGAGAGTCCTTCATGGTAACCTCAAGCCAGTGATGAGAATTGAGCTGATGCTGTTAGCATCATACTGCTCTGCAAACCAACAATCCAACTGAGCTCAACCCATTCCCATGGAATATTGGATGACAAGATATTAAACAAATTTCATTTGACAGCCAAGGGAACGATGTCAGATTCAGAGAACATGTGTTGCTGCTATAATGCCAGAGGTTAGTACAATACAGAAGACTGAATGTTCTGGGGTACAAGCATTCTGTGATGGGCTCTCTTCAAATATTTATTTCTTCTCTTCAAGTTCAGTCTTTACCTCCCCAGAGGATCCACCTCTCAGATGTGGGGTACTCTCTGAATGCTGATCCATGACGAATACATTTAACCCTCGACTTACTGGCTCCTGAACTGGGCAGAACAAATTCCTAAGGTATGATATCAATGTACACATTTAACATTTTCAAACTAATCCTGTGGTGTAATTCGTCAACTGAGAACAACAAAAAAAAGGTTTTATTGCCCACAGGCGCTCTTCATTGCCACTGATTTACTGGATTGATGTGTGATACTGAGTCAAGTCTCCAGAAATCACTCTGAATGAAGGCATTAATGATCATGGAACTGAACTGTATTGGGATCACTAACATCAGGCTGGACCCTCTGATTGCAATGGTGTCTTGTTGTTGGGAGAATCCATCACTGTAGAACTGAATTGCAGAGCTGATTTCCAGAAATGTGGTGACAGTGATTACCTTTGACATCAAGACCACACTCATTCAAGTGTGGCATCAGGAGCCCAGGCAAAACTGGAATGAATGGGGTATCAGGAAGCAAACTCCGATGGATGGAGTCAAAACTGGCACAGAGTAGTTCTTAGAGGTCAGTCTTCTCATCTCCTGGTCATTTCTGCAGCAGTTCCTCAGAGTAGTGCTCTAGGCCCAACCATCTTCAGCTGCTTCATCAATGACGTGCCCTCCGTCAGAATGTCAAAAGTGGGGATGTTTGCCAATAATTGTACAATGTTCAGCACCATTCGCAACTCATCTGATACTGAAGAAATCAATGTTTGAAGGGAGCAAGATCTCAACAATATCATGGAATTGTAGAATCCCTACTCTGCAGACAGAGGCCATTCAGCCCATTGGGTCAGCACCAACCCTCCGAAGATCATCCCACACCACCACCCTACTGGCGTAATTCTGCATTTACCTACCAAGCCTGCACAGCTTTGGACTGCGAGATGAAACCATTGAAACCAAAACCAAACATACAGGTAAACTCCATGCAGACGGTCCTTCAAGGCTAGAACCTAAACTTGGGCGCCTGGTGCCGTGAGGCAGCACTGATTACCACTGTGCTGCCAGATATGCTGCGTATCTGGGCTTGGGCTGAAAAATGGCAGTTAAGATTCACGCCATACAAATGCAAGGCAATGACTATCTGTGATAAGAGATGACCTTCCCACCACACCTTGACATTCAATGGTGTTAACATCAGTGAATCTCCCATTATCAATATTGGCCAGACATTCAACTGGCCTCACCCCATCAATACAGTGGCTGGGACAAGTTAGGGGTGTGACGGAATACTCCCCAATTGCTTGGATGAGTGAAACTTCAACAAAACTGATGGATCTTGACACCATCCTAAACAAAGCAGTGCATTTGATTATCACTGCATCCACAAACAGCCACTATCTTCACCACTGACAGCAGTGTGTTCAGTCTACAGGATACGTGCAGAAATTCACTAAAGGTCCTTAAACAGCACTGTCCAAAACTATGATTAGTACCATCTAGAAGAACAAGGACAGTGGATACTTGGGAACACCACCACCTGAAAGTTCCTCTCCAAGCCACTTTCCATCTTGACTTGGAATATATCACCATGCCTTCAATGTCAGACTGGGTCAAAATCCTGGAATCCATTCCCTTATGGCATTGTAGGGCAACCTACAGCACATGGACTGCAGCAGTTCAAGAACGCAGCTCACATCACCTCTCAAGGGCAACTGAGGTTGACTAATAAATGCTGGCCAGCCAACAATTCTATGTGTCAGTAAACAAAAAGAATTGGTCATGAGGAATTTGTGACCCAGTGTTCGCGCTTCCTGTGGGTATCTGTAAAAGCAGCATTGTAGTCAATGTGGACCATGAATAGGAAAATGCCCTCAATCGCTAATATCTTTCATTGTAGAACTGTTTTGCATGTGAGTCAATAGCCTGAAGGGAACATCTAATTCCAGTGACATTGTGATTCAGTTAGCATCTTTTAATTAGAATTTCACGGAGTGTGGGTTCCTAGCTAAAGGGGAACAACTTACCCCAGTGTTCAGGTGTCACTGGGAGCATCTCCCAAAGCAAAATTAGACTGAGTGTGGGTAACTAACTGGAGGGGAACAACTTCACCAGTGGCCTTGCGTAAGTAGGAGTATCTCTGACTATCTCTGACATGCCTTTCCCATTACGAAGTGTTCGAAAGCTGAATGAATATTCTAACAAAACAAACTCTAGTTGTCATCACCCTTATTCATGGAAATCCCATCTCCATATCTTGCATCACTAAATCTTTTTAAAGTTTCGTATCCCAACTTTAGCTGTACTCATCTTTCAAGAAGCAGAGGCATACTTCTTTTTGGATGTGGTACTGTAGGGAGTATTCCATCGCATTCCTGACTCGTGCCTTCTAGCTGGTGGACAGACTTTGAGGAGTCAAAAGTGAAGATGTAGTACATTTGGATTTCAAAGGTTTTTTTTAAGTGCTGCATGGAAGGTTAATGCTCAAGACAGGAGCTCACAGTGTTGAGTGTAATGTATTAGAATGGATTGAGACTGGATTAACGCACAGAAGATGGAGAGTTGAGATTAATAGACATTTTGTTGGAAAGATGTAATTTGTGAAGTGCCATCAGAACCTGTCCCAGCATCTCAATTCCTTGCTATCTACGTTCATGACTCGAAGAAGGAAATAGAGTATAATGTATTCAAATTTACTGATGATATTAGATTAGACTTACAGTGTGGAAACAGGCCCTTCGGCCCAACAAGTCCACACCGACCCGCCGAAGCGCAGCCCACCCATTCCCCTACATTTACCCCTTCCCTAACACTATGGGCAATTTAGCATGGCCAATTCACCTGACCCTGCACATCTTTGGACTGTGGGAGGAAACCGGAGCACCCGGAGGAAACCCACGCAGACACGGGGAGAACGTGCAAACTCCACACAGTCAGTCGCCTGAGGCGGGAACTGAACCCGGGTCTCTGACGCTATGAGGCAGCAGTGCTAACCACTGTGCCACCGTGCCGCCCACAAATATATAAATAGCTGTGGTGGGGGAGGGGGGGGTACATTCTGGTAAGAACATAAGGAATCTGCAAGGGGATGTAGATACATGGAGTGAATGGGCAAAAACTTGGAAGCTGGAGCTTTAATGCTGGGAAGTGTAAGGTCAAACACTTTGCTCGGAAGAATCAAAAAGCAAACAATTATAAATGGAGGAAGATTTCAAAAAGGTCAGCAAAGTGAGATTTGTGTGCAAAACAAAAGGTTAGCATGCATGTTCATCAAGTAATTCAGGATGCAAGTGGAATTTGGGCTTTGTTACCATGGGTTTGAAGTGTAAATATAGGGAAGTCTTATTACAACTGTACAGATTGTTGAGACTGCACCTTTAGTACTGTGTATGATTCTGGTTTCCATATTTATGAAAGGAGATGATGGTGTTGGAGGCAGTTCAAAAGATTCACTGGACTGATTCCTGATGACTTAGGAAAAATGATAACCAGATTAGGTCTTTCCTCATTAGCATTTTGATCTTATTGAAATATACATAATTCTGAGGGGGTTTGACAGGGTCGATGTTGAGATGATGTTTCCACTTCTGTAGGAGTCTTGAACGAGGGAACATAGTTGCAGAAGAAGGAGACCCTTACAGCCAGTTCCGCGATAATGTGGTAATTCCATTCTTGTGCAATCCCGTGTTATAAGAAAATGGAGTAATAAGAGCACCATTTGAACTAATGGGGCTGGAATAGTATTATAACTAAGACACACCTTAACATTCTGCACTTTAGAAACAGTGTCTTCAATTTGTCAATTGCATTATAGCGATTTTGTGTTAACGAAACACATTGTGACAGAACAACCTGTACATGAAATATTGAAAAGTATGACTGATTAATTTTAACTTCAACATAACGAGTTATTTCTGCCTGCCCTTGGTATACATGTTATTAAGACAGCTCACAATTCCCACTTCCAGAATTGGGAGTATTTCAATCCCTTTAGTGTGATAATGACAAACATTCTGACTTTTCCTGGGCATTCAAACTGTGTCAAACATTGACCTGTTTTTTCCCTCAGCCTTTGACCTTCTATATTCTAGTGTGACAAACTCAGGATCGTTTGACTTGGATTTACAGAGGTATTGATTGTATTTATCTCAATCAGATGCTTCTCTTTTTACAGTTAAATTTTAATTACTAACAACAAATGTTCAGCTCTTAAACATATACATTGTGAACACATATTCACAATAAGGACTCCTTGAAAAACTGAACTCACCAAGATTTCAACTCTCTTGCATTTCATCCTGACCACAGATGAAGATAGTTACGGTTGATGGCGGTCAATCATCTCAGCCGTCACACATCTCTGCAGGAGTTCTTCACACTTGTACCTTGGCCTTAAAATCTGCAGCTGCCTCATCAATGCCTTTCCCTCCATTGCCATTTCCAAAGTCGAAGGTTTGTTCATGGTTGCACAATATTCAGCACCATTTACATCTCCTTAGATAATGAAAAGATCTGTGTCATGATACAGTGAGATAACATCTAGCTTGGTCTGGTAATTGACAAGTAACATTCGTATCCCACAAGCACAAGGGAATAGCCATCCCTAAGAAGTCAGAATCTACCAATATGCCATTGGCTTACAGTGACATTACTGTCACTGAATGCATGGCAAACAATAACCTGGCCCAACCATTGACAAGAAAATGATCTGGTCCAGCCATGCAAGTGCTGTGGACACAGGAGTATGTCAGATATTGATTACAGCAGGAATAAGCTCCCTGTCTGTCTCTCCAATCCATGTCTACCATCCAGAAAGTATAGCTTGGGTGGGATGGATTGCTTTCCATCCTCACTGAAAGCATCTCCAACAACATTTACAAAGCACCACGTTGTGCAGTACAAACAGCTGATTGATCACCATGCCAATTACCACATTCCGTACTCACTCTCTTCACTAATGGCATGAATGACCCACAATGAATACCACCCACAGATGCAAAACGTTACACTCCAACTGTTTTTTGACAGCACCTCGCAGAACCATGACCTCTAATAGCTAGAAGAACAAGAGCAGGAGTTGCATAGAAACACCATCACATGCTACTTCCCTTTCAGGATGGATTTCATTCTGACTTGGAAATACATCATTGTTCCATTACTATTGCTGTCTAAAAATTATGAAACTCTGCTCCAAAATATACAGGGTTTTCCTATCCACCAGATAATGCAGGTGTTCAAAAATGTTGCTCTCCAGTACCATCTCAAAGGCAATTAGAATTGGGCAAGAATTATTGGTCCAGGCAACAAAACTCACATTTTGTGAGTACATTTAAAATTAACCAATATTCCTGCATCTGAAAGAAGATAGCTCTGAACCTGAGCTGTGGTTATTGTTCAAAAGAATGTCCTACATGGGAGACAGCAGGAGAAATAACCAAGGGGAAAGTAGGGAAGCTTGGTGCTGATATATTGCTGGATTCAGGATGTCAGCTATTCCAGTGAATGGTCCATGTCAAAGCTTATTTTGTCTTGTCCAACGAAATTCCCAACTACTACTGGTCTATAAGCCAGAAGACAGATCCTTTTCCCTGTGGTCTATGGGTTTATGCATTGGTGTTCCTTACTTTAGAAAATTACACTGAATCAAATTCAGGATCTCTTATCTTTAAAACTGGGTCGATTTTGGGAGTTGCACGCTTATGAAAATGAATATCCCATAAGGATATCCTATCATAAGACATGATCTAAAAAAGGGAGCAATCATCTTAGAGTCACCAGATTGTGGTGAGTCTAGTATTTGATCATGAGCCCATCATCTCCCCTAACCTTTAATATTGGCCTGAATTCAGATTGAGCCTCTGAAGCCAGGCAATGGAACAATGTTTGGGTCTCCCACAACAAGCTTTAGTACAATTCTCGTAATTTCCAAGTTGTGTGTTGGGTAACCTATGGACATTCTTAGTCCCAGCATGTGCTCTGAATCTGGGAGGAGGATCTCTGTTCACAAGGAGAGGAGCTTGTGTGAGAGAGTCTGGACATCAGGCAGGAAGCTTTGCTTCATCCCAGGTAAAAAGTGTGAATTCTAAACTAGAAAGTTGCAATAACCAATGCTGCATGGATTTGGGTGGGAGCAGTCGAGTACAGTCTCAGACAGGTCAGGGACTCCGTGCCAAATATTGAAATTCTTATGATTGTGGTCGGCACCTAAGCTGGGGTATGGTGCTTGGATTTACTGCTGAATACTTCCATGGATAAAATTGTTGGTATGTTCAATCCTGTACACGTGGGATGGACTCAAAATTTTATCATTTTTTAAAAATTTCATATTGTGGAGTGCATCCACTCCCGGCCACTGTGAAGTGATTTAATATCCCATATTATAGTTCATACAGTGTGGACCTAAAATTGTAGACACAATCTGAGCTGTGGAAACTCCAAAACTGATTGCAAGAATTTTCCAATCAATGTTTGTGCTAAATATACAACATTGTTGATTTACTCATGTTGGGTGCCTTTGTGTAAATGTTGCGGTCCTATAGGAAAATCCAACCAGTCAGAGTTACCTATAAAGCAGCTCAAATCAACCACTGCCAACCCGAACTAAACATTGAATATGTGACCATGTTGCTACAAATACACTGTCGCTCATGTTCTTACCTCTGTCTTTTAAAAGTGCAAATGATTCATTTAGAGAGAGTTTGCTACTGAGGTTCATATTCTCTAGACTTCATGTGGTTTGGAACAACAACGACCTTCTTGCCATTACTTACAATCTGGGCTCAGGCACAGAGAGTAACTTCAAGTCTCTTTTTCTCCTTTCTCTCTCTTACAGTGAGTCTAGTGGTGATTGCACTCTTGACATGGGGCAAGTGTGGTCTTTCTACATGCACCATTCGCTATCTGGTGGCCATGGCAACATCTGATCTACTGTTCATCATTTTTGATATCGTACTTGATAGATTTGTGTCTTATTATTATCCACACTGTTTCCTGAACATCACTCCTGTTTGCAGAGTTATCTATGTCCTGACCTGCTCAGCCATTGATTGTTCTGTCTGGTTCACTGCTGCTTTTTCTTTTGATCGATTTGTTGCCATCTGCTTTCACCAGATGAAAACTAAGTATTGCACAGAGAAAACTGCAATGAGGGTTCTCGCAACAATTTATATTTTCTTTTCCTTAAAGAACATTCCTAACTACTTCCGATTTAAAACTGGAAGGATCATCAACAACGTTCCATGGTACTGTTTTACCACACGCAGTTATTATAATGGCCGTCGGTGGGCAAGTTTCAAATATTTTGAACAATTTTTAACACCAATGTTCCCATTCACTTTTATTCTATTTATCAATGTCCTGACTGTCAGACACATCTTCGAGGCAATTAAGGTGCGTGTGGAACTGAAAGGTCAGAGAAAAATAGAGAATGACCTAGAGCTGGAGAGCAGAAAGAAATCTGCCATTTTACTCTTTGCCATATGTGCAAGCTTCATCCTTCTCTGGTTGGGGTACATTTTATATATGTTTAGTGCTGCTAATTCTTTGAATTACACTGCTTTTCGTACATTTGAAAGAATCGCATTCATGCTGCGGAACCTGAGTTGCTGCACAAATGCTTTTATTTATGTGGTGACACAGAGAGCATTCAGAGACCAGTTAATGTATGCAGTGAAATATCCAGTTATAAAAATAATTCAATTGAGGAATAAATCCAAGGAACTGAGAGCCAACATTAGATGCAGCAGATAATGGAACGAGGAGTCCACATGAGGAATGGAATGAAAGGAGAAAGAGGTGGAGCAACATGATAATACTACTTCATTCCCTTGCAATTTACCGGTCAGCAGAACAGGTCCACAGTGGACACAATTCCCTCGCCCTACATTTGTCCCTGGAACATCTAGATAATAAGGATACCTACATCAGGCTCCTACTAATCAACTGCAGCTCCGCCTTCAACATTATAATCCCAATTGAACTAATCTCAAAACTCCGAGACCTAGGGCATTTGAATAGCAATACATGCAACACATCTTCTGCATGAAAACTATCTTCTGCAACTGTATCCTCAGTTTCCTGACGCACAGACCGCAATCAGTGAAGGTAGCTAACTGCACCTCTTCTACAATAATTCTCAACACTGCGGCCCCGTAAGGATGCATCCTCAGCCCCCAAACACTCCCTATACACATGACTGATTGGCCACATTTCATACGAACATCTACAAGTTTGCTGATGACATCATGGCTGTAGGCTGCGTATCAAATAATGATGAGTCAGAATATAAGAAGTCGATAGCGTGCTTGGTTTCATAGTGCAATGATAACAATTTTTGTCTCAATGTCTGCAAAACAGAAGAACTGATCATTGACTTCAGGAAGCAAGATGGAGGGCAGACCCCTATCTACATCAATGGAGAGGGACGAAAGCATCAGGTTCCAATGAATAACGGTAACCAACAATGTGTCCTGGATCACAGTCAATAATTTGTTAACAATGTATAATTTTTGCGCCCTGAAGAATACTAAATATAGTTTTCAAGAAAATTGTTATGCTGTTGCATGTATTGCTATTCAAATTTTACCTGTCTGTGTTGTTCAGTTACCTGGCCATCGCTGGACACATTGGTCAGTTGTATAGTATGCTGTCCTGCTCAAGCCTGTTACAATAAGCATTAAAGGAAACTCTCACCTTTCACTGTCCTCACCATTCCAAATTGTTTGTGAACACTCAGTCCAGATCGATTGGTCACTTCCAACATTTATAAATAACGTTTATGATTATAAAACCTCAAAGTACTGACTTTTTGATTCTCAATTCTTGACAAAACTGGAGATATTTTGACATAACGTGATCTGATAATAATTGTGAGATATAGCTGGGTTTGATCATTGTGAATCTGTGCAGGACTTCTACTTTTGTGATTCAGGACATTGTACAATCAAAGCTGCAATTCAGCAAGTGGTACTGAGAGTGTATCTGAACAAATTATCTGGAATGCGTTCTAAGATAGTGAAAAAAGTTGCATGCTCATTAATGAGGAGCTGTTGCACTATTGGATGATCACTACAAAGGAAATGTTGCATTGCCTCAGTCATTTAAATGAAGTGTTCCATCTCTTCGCTCAGACCATTCTCACTATTGCAAAAGATACCAGAAATGTTTTGGTTCTGTTCGCTGAGGTGGGAATTTGTGTTGCGAACAGAACCACAACAACGAGCACCCGAGCTACAAATCTTCTCCCAAACTTTGAAGATACCAGAAATAGCCCATGTTTCTTCTGGCCAATAATTCTTTCTCACAACAGAGCACTCAAGAAACAAAAGATGATCTGGTTCCAATGATATTACTGTTTGTGGAAGTTTGTTGTGTGTAAAGTAGCTGCTGTTTCCCTACGTTACAATAGGGACTGCCACTTCAGCTGGCTTAATAAACTTTATCTTTGTAAATCCCTTTGGGATGTACTAAACTGAAAAAAATCCTTCTTTCTGAAGGAATGTGGACTGAAGGATGGACAGAAACCATGGGATTACTAAGGAGGAATTTCTGGGACGTTTTGATCAAATAACATTAATGGAATGCAGTATAGTTTAAATTCAAACTGGTGCGATATAGTCTATTGATGGGTTCCTCAGTGTCTATGGAATTTGCCCTTTTCAGTGACAGTGGTCTTTTTATTTTTGGAAGGTTACATCCACGGTGCTCTGGTTTGGAGCCTGAAGCAGCAAAAATCTCAGAGCCAAATTAAAACTGAGACTAAAAGTTCATATCCAGAGTTAAGCCTGAATCCTGTTAGGATGGATCCAGGAGCAAGCAGTGAAAGAAAAAGAGAGAAAGACAGACAGAAAGACGGAGAGAGAGGGGATTTGGTCTGTTACCCAAAACACCAAGCAGATTAGGACTGGTGATAGACTCGAGGAGACAGGGAGAAATCACAATGTGGGGACCTATTATAGATCAGGGCAGCACAGTGGTGAAGTGGTTAGCACTACTGTTTCATGGCGCTTGGAACTTGAATTTGATTCCACCCTCGGGTAACTGTCCGACTGGAGTTTATACATTCTCTCCATGCCTCCAAGCGCTCTATTTCCTCCCACAAAGATGTGCAGGCTAGATAGATTGACCATGAGAACAATATGGTGATGGAGTGGGTCTGCTTGGGATGCTCTTCGGAGGATACATGTGGACTTGATGGTCTGAATGGCCTGCTTCACACTTAATTAAAGATTAAATATGAACTGGAGTTTGGGTCGGGGAGAAGATTTGGAACACACAGTAATTTGTGCATCGATGCTCTGGGTTCAGAGCATCAAAGCTGAATCAGTTGAAGCTTGAGATGATCCACCTCATGAGGCAAATCCGTGAACTTGGATGGTGAAACAGAACATAAAATTTGGCAAAGAGGAAGACATAGGTGAGCTTCAATATTTCTTATTTTATAGAAAGAAGGTAAAATCATTCCATGGTTTATCCTGGGTCTGACTGGATGGCAATCAGAGCAGGATACATCGAGTGCACGGTGTAACCATTTGACTGATGAAAATGAATGAAGTCGCCAAATGTCAGTCTTTATGGTGACCACTGAAAGGTCAGGGGATCACAGAATGTCACAGGAATGACATCGAGCTGGGTGTTCATTCCAGCAGAGAGTGAACATCATGAAATTTTAAAAAAAGTGTCTGAATCAATCCCACAAAACACACATTCTCGTTCATCCTGGATATTACCACATTCAGCACTTCGTGTTAACAAATCTACACTGAATAAAGGGGGAGGAGTTTTCCTGAAACAGGAAAGACATCACTCTCCATGAAAATGCTGCTGTAATCTCCCTTTCATGAATGTGAACTGTGTCTGCAGGAAGAAGATAAAAATCACAACACCAGGTTATAGTCCAACAGATTGATTTGGAAGCACCAGCTTTCGAAATGCTGCTCCTTTATCACAACCACCTGATGAAGGAGCAGTGCTTCCAAATAAACCTGTTGGATATAAACTGGTGTTGTGTGGTTTTTAATTTTGTCCACTCCAGTCCACCACGGGCACCTCCAAGTCATGTCTGCAGGATGAGTTTCAAGAGAGCATGCGGATTTTCAAATCCACGATCAACTCCATCCAAGTAAATAACAAATCTCAAGATTGAGAGGAAAGATTTTTTTTTAAAAAGCTAATGAGGAATGTTGAGTACTATGGCCCCATGCTGAGAATGGTTAGCATCTCCACAAGTTCTTGAGATTGGCACCCTTGGTAATGTTGGTGGAATTGAGGGCAATGATGATGTGAAGCAGGGCATTATCTCTCCACAATACCCTCCCCTCTAATCTTCACCATCAGATTCCTCTCCCGCCCTAATCTCTCACAGGGAGCTCCACTTCAATCAATCCCTCTCCAACTCAATTTCTGACCCGTCTTCCTCTAAGTGACATGCATTGTCTCTGGGTTCTCCTCAAATTCTTGGCAGACCAGTTCTCTATTCAACGATTTTTACCACCCTTTTCAAAAGAACGAACATAGGTATTGGCCTAGGTCCGAGGAAAAGAGTGACATTTGAGACAGTTTCTGTCCCTCATTAAGAATCAGTTCTGTGTATCTCACCAGTTTCAATGAGCCCCAATCTTTCTCAGAATAAATCTCAAGAGCATTATTTCCCAATAGGGTTTTTACAAATACATTCAGGACAAAAAGGTTACTAGGTAGTGAATAGGGCCCCTGAAATAACTGCAAGGCGGCCTTTGTGTGGAACCACAGGAAATGGGGGAGATACTAAATTAATATTTTGCATCAGTATGTACTGTGGAAAAGGATATGGAAGATATAGACTATAGGGAAATAGATGATGACACCTTGCAAAATGTCCAGATTACAGAAGAGGAAGTGCTGGATGTCTTGAAATGGTTAAAGGTGGATAAATCCCCAGGACCTGATTAGGTGTACCCGAGAACATTGTGGGAAGCTTGAGAAGTAATTGCTGGGCTCTTGCTGAGATATTTGTATTATCGATAGTCACAGGTGAGGTGCAGGAAAGAAGGGCAGTAAAGACAAGCCAGGGAACTTTGACCAGTGGACCTGACCACAGTGGTGGGCAAGTTGTTGGAGGGAATCTGGAGGGACAGGATGTACATGTATTTGGAAAGGCAAGGACTGATTAGGGATAGTCAACACGGCTTTGTGCATGGGAAATCATGTCTCACAAACTTGATTGAGATTTTTGAAAAGTAACAAAGAAGATTGATGAGGTCAGAGCAGTAGATGTGATCCATATGGCGTTTGACAAGGTTCCCCATGGGACACTGATAGCAAGGTTAGATCTCATGGAATAAAGGGAGAACTAGCCATTTAGATACAGAACTGGCTCAAAGGTAGAAGACAGAGGGTGATGGTGGAGGGTTGTTTTTCAGACTGGAGGCATGCGACCTGTGGAGTGCCACAAGGATCGGTGCTGGGCCCTCTACTTTTTGTCATTTACATAAATGATTTGGATGCGAGCATAAAAGGTACAGTTAGTACATTTGCAGATGACACCAAAAATTGGAGGTGTAGTGGACAGCGAAGAGGGTTACCTCAGATTACAACAGATCTGGACCAGATGGGCCAATGGGCTGAGAAGAGGCAGATGGAGTTTAATTTAGATATATGCGAGGTGCTGCACTTTAGGAAATTAAATCCTAGCAGGACTTATACACTTAATGGTAAGGTCCTATGGAGTGTTGCTGAACAAAGAGACCTTGGAGTGCAGGTTCATAGCTCCTTGAAAGTGGAGTTGCAGGCAGATAGGAAAGTGAAGAAGGCATTTGGTATGCTTTCCTTTATTGGTCAGAGTATTGAGTACAGGAGTTGGAAGATCATGTTGCGGCTGTACAGGACATTGGTTAGGCCACTATTGGAATATTGTGAGCAATTCTGATCTCCTTTCTATCAGAAAGATGTTGTGAAACTTGAAAGGGTTCAGAAAAGATTTACAAGAATGTTGCCAGGGTTGGAGGATCTGAGCTATAGGGAGAGGATGAACAGGCTGGGGCTGTTTTCCCTGGAGCGTCGGAGGCTGAAGGGTGACCTTATAGAGGTTTACAAAATTATGAAGGGCATGGTTAGGATAAATAGACAGTCTTTTCCCTGGGATCGGGGAGTCCAGAACTAGAGGGCATAGGTTTAGGATTAGAGGGGAAAGATATAAAAGAGACTTAAGGGGCAACATTTTCACGCAGAGGGTAGTACGTGTATGGAATGAGCTGCCAGAGGATGTGGTGGTGGCTGGTACAAATGCAACATTTAAGAGGCTTTCGGATGGGTAAATGAATAGGAAGGGTTTGGAGGGATATGGGCTGGGTGCTGGCAGGTGGGACTAGATTGGGTTGGGATATCTGGTCGGTGTGGACAGGTTGGACCGAAGGGTCTGTTTCCATGCTGTACATCTCTATAACTCTATGACTCTATAATTACCCCCAAATCCTCAGTCAGTGCAAGAGGAAGAATTTTACACTAACCTTTCAAACTTCCCCATCTTCTGCCTGATCCGATTGCTGATGGTGTTTTCAAAGCTTTGTTTTCTCTTTGTAAAGTCCAGGTGTTTTGATGGTCTCTCTGATCACATTCACTCCCAGACAGATCAGCCCAAGACACGGTCAGTGCAGTGACCTAGCCTTCCCTGTGTTTCCTGACACAGCCTCCTGTCTCAGTTGAAGCCAGTTTACAAACCAGTTGTGATGTCTGAACTCTCTCTGTGATGTACACAGTGAGGTCACACTTATTCTGTGAGGTCACACTTTGACCTGTCCAATTCAAGTGGCCTCACTGCGATCAAACAGGGAGTAAGCCGGGGAGGACCGAAACCCTCACCTTTCTCAGGTTACAATGTGTTCATATTCCAGAATATACAAAGCAGTTCTAGACATAGACATTAGGGTGTACGGGTGATGCTCAATGACACGGAGTCAGAGACACACAGATACAGATTGAGACTGCCCAGGAGATGTCTCAGAGCTGACTCTGAGACACAAACGATCTGTACGGCAGCAAATGGGGGTGAATCACATTCTTTGTTCCCTGCAGTGTACTGGGCATGCTCAGTGTAGAAACCCAAAACAGCTGACTGATGATGGAGCAGTTTGAAGGGGGATGGAGGGGTAAGGCAAGGGAGGGTATGGGTCTGGGCCCACTATACAGAGAGGTGTGGGTTTCACTCCCTGTCTGTCATATCCTCTTGCTTCACTTTCTACATCAGTCTGCAGCCTTGTCCACTGTGGCATTTCAAAATATCATCCATATAATTCCGAATTGTCTTCAGGGTTCACACCTCTACCACCCATTAAAAGGTACCACTTTCCAGCTCTTTCTCTTATCCTCCAGCCATTTAGTTGTTGACACGCTACTCCTCTTCAACTAAAGGGTTCAGTTTCCTTCACTTAAATCTATGCCCCGGTCCTTAATCCCCCCCATCCATGGGAAATGTTCTCTTCCTGTATACCCTACGCCCATCATAGTTTTATACATCTCAGTCATGTCTCCTCTCCATCACCTCTGCTTTAATGAAAACAATCCCAGTCTGTCCAAACTCTCTTCAGAACTAAAACTCTCCAAGCCCAGGGAACGTCCTGGTCAATCTCCTCTGCACCCTCTCCAATGCACTCACATCCCTTCTAGAATGTGCAGAACTCCGTTGGCGAATATTTCAAGTGAGTTTGAGAACAGTCATGTCGAACCTTAGACATTGCTGGTAGCATCATGGACAGTTCTGGAGAGTTCTGTTCTGGATGGAATTCAATTGGTCAGAATATTGAGCTTTACACAAAATACACTTAATTCTTACACCACAATTAAAATGCAAACAATTAAAAAAAACACAACTTGAACCTGTTGGAATACAGAACAAAATAATATATTATTTAATTCTACCAATCAACTGTTCCAATACAGCCACGTCCTATAAACAGACCCATAGTAAAGGCAAATTCAGCAAAACAGACTTCCCTCACTTACTATCTCCTGATATCCAAAAGATAGGAACACAAAAACAAACAATCTCACAGCAGGGAGAGAGTTCAAGCTTTTTTCCTACAGCAGAGAGAGGTGATAGCTGTGACGAATAGCTTCAGCGCCAAATAATGCAACTTCAGTAACTGAAAGCAGCACTGAGCCCCTGGATCGGTAAGAGCCAGACTCCACTTCCTCATGCTGCTTTGGTCATAATTTAAGAAAACCCAAAGTTATTTACTCTGCTTTCCATGGAACATACACCTTGGCACCAGGTTGATAACATCCCTCATCAAGAGAAACAGAACACATCCTCCTTAAAGGGACAAGGTATCAGTCTGCTCTCCTTGGGGTCAGGGACACCGACACAGTGGGGTCAGGGACACCGACACAGTGGGGTCAGGGACACCGACACAGTGGGGTCAGGGACACCGACACAGTGGGGTCAGGGACACCGACACAGTGGGGTCAGGGACACCGTAACTATTTGATGAGAAATGCACAGTCCCATCCCAGCAGTTTCAGCAGAGTGAACCCTGTCGTAGATTAGATTCCCCTACAGTGCGGAAACAGGCCCTTTTGCCCAACCAGTCCACACCGACCCTCCGAAAAGTAACCCACCCAGACCGATTTCTGCACCTAATATTATGAGCACTTTAGCATGGCCAATCCACCTGACCCACTCATCTTTGGACAGTGGACGGAAACTGGAGCACCCAGAGGAAACCCACGCAGATACAGGGAGAATGTGCAAACTCCACACAGACAGTCACCCGAGGCTGGAATCGAACCTGGGGCCCTAGTGCTATGAGGCAGCAGTGCAAACCACTGAGCCACTGTGCTGCACCGGGGCACGAGATTATCCATTCCTTATTAATTTATCACCTTCCAATTTTACTGAAGAGTTCTGGTAAATTTGTAAACAAGTTTCACAGGAAAAGGAGGAGGCCATTCAGCCCCTAGATCTTGTTCCAATCCCTCAATAAGATTGGGGTTGATCTGTGGCCTCACTCCATTTGTCTGCCTTGACCCCATACACCGATTCATAAAAATAATTGCTTATGTCAAATATAAATTTAACAATTGAATTGGGATAGACTGCAGTTTGAGGTACAGAGTCCCAAACCCTACCAACTCTTCCCATCTCCAAGTTCTCTTTCTTTCCTCAGTCCCCGGGCATCCTCCTGCATCTGGAGCGTGTCCCAGCGGCAAAATAAAACGGTGTGGTCCTCGCCGTCGCGGGGTCAGCGATCCCTCTTCCTTCACCAGCATCAGCTCCCCACCATCACACAATATCCTCCAGTGTAAACAAAAACCCTTGGAGCTAAGCGAGAGGGAGGGGGGGGGGGGGGGTGGAATATAAAATAAAATTGGTAATGGTCACCCAGCCCCGCTTACCGGAAAGATGTCTCACTGTGGGGAAGGGACCAGGCTCAATCCCCTCCCCCTCAGCCCCCAGTGTCCACCATCATTACCTTCAGGACCAGGACTTTACTGACACAGTCCACTCTCCCTCCATCCCCCAATAACCACCATCGTTACCTTGAGAACAGAGACTTTGTTGACACAGTCCACTCTCCCTCCATCCCCCAATAACCACCATCGTTACCTTGAGAACAGGGACTTTGTTGACACAGTCCACTCTCCCTCCATCCCCCAATAACCACCATCGTTACCTTGAGAACAGAGACTTTGTTGACACAGTCCACTCTCCCTCCATCCCCCAATAACCACCATCGTTACCTTGAGAACAGAGACTTTGTTGACACAGTCCACTCTCCCTCCATCCCCCAATAACCACCATCGTTACCTTGAGAACAGGGACTTTACTGACACAGTCCACTCTCCCTCCATCCCCCAATAACCACCATCGTTACCTTGAGAACAGGGACTTTACTGACACAGTCCACTCTCCCTCCATCCCCCAATAACCACCATCGTTACCTTGAGAACAGAGACTTTGTTGACACAGTCCGCTCTCCCTCCATCCCCCAATAACCACCATCGTTACCTTGAGAACAGGGACTTTGTTGACACAGTCCACTCTCCCTCTGACCCTTGTCCTTTCTGGGTGGGACCGCCACCATTTTAGCTCCAGGCCCCGCCCCCCGCCGCGCGCGAGCTGGCGGTTAACGGCCGCCTCGTGCCCCGAGTGACCGTTAGCAGCTGCTTCAGAAAATAAACTCTTTAAAGAGAAATAACCCTTTCAGGAGAGAAAACAGAAACACAAAAGGGCGGACTTCGGTGTCGCCAAACAAAATAATATGTATCAGAATGAAAATACTCCCACAGGCAGGGAGGTGAAAGTGATGAAGAAATTGTGTGTGGCGGCATCAAGTCCCAAAGCGCGATCTTCCGAATAACGGCCGCCCCCGGACCCCAAACATTGTCTCAGCTTTATCTCTCTCTGGGCAGATACTGACAGACCTGAAGCACAAAGGGACTTGTTAGTCCGTGGTCAGGATTCTCTTCATGTTAAAATGCAGCTTCAGTTGTCAGTTAGGAAAGTAAATGCAATGTTAGGGCTTGTTTGAGAAGGTTAGAATAGGGATGTGTTGCTCAGGCTGTATAAGGTATTTGGAATATTGTGAGCAGTTTTGGGTCCCGTATCTAAGGAAGGATTCTTTTTATTTCAAAAATACACTTTATTCATGAAAAATATACAGATATCCAGAGTTACTAAAGAAGTTTGATTCTTTACAATAGCGAGTAAAGAAAACAAGACAAACATTGAAGTTGGACTCTATCCAATAAACAAACCAAAGGCATCTCTTACTTGTATAAGATTATATATATTTTTGAGGTACCCAAAGGGTCCGATAACTTAATGGATCTCCACTTGCCTTCAGCAGAAAGACCTCAAACAGTGGTCCTTCCCCAATGTGTCTTGATAGCAGCTGCCCCAAGCTTTAGTGCATCCCTCAGCACGTAGTCCTGGACCTTGGAACGTGCCAGTCTGCAACACTCGATGGGGGTCACCTCCTTGATTTGGAAGACCAACAAGTTTTGGGCAGAACAAAGAGCATCTTTAGCCATGTTGATGGTCCTCCAGGTACAGCCAATGTTTGTCTCAGTGTGTATCACAGAATCCTAGAATGTAGAGTTCTCTTCACTGAGCTGCTTGGGATGAACCTCAACAAAAACCACTGCATCTTCCTGCAGACTTCCTTTGCGAAGGTACATTCCAGAAGAGGATGTGACACAGTCTCTACTCAGTCTGCAGCAGCTTCAAGGGCAGAGTGTGGTGGCACACACAGTCGAGGAAGACAAGAGGGTCTCGCAGGTAGTGCCCTTCCCACCACCAGCCAAGCAACGCCTTGGTGTTTATTGGAAAGTTCTGGTGATGAGGCATTTTGCCAAGTTACTTTTGACAGTCTGCTCAGGGAACCATGTTACAGGATCTACCCTCTCCTTTTGAGAAAGTCTGTAGCCTTAAAACTTGTCCGTAAACATTTCGACTAAAATGTAATGTTGAATTATAGAACACGTTTGCTGCACACTAGAAAATAGACATGCAGGGAAGGTAAGGCAATTAAAAATATTTATCTTGACACCAATGAATCTGTGTAAACAGGACACAGAGTGATAACATTCATGGCTGTTCCGTTGTGAAATTAGGAACAGTGTTTGATTCTGACCTCTAAATGAAACTCTGTATCAATTAACTTCTCTCCTTAAATATTGTCCTTCACTGTTATCTTTCTAGTTAAGAACATGCAGTGTTTTTGTAAACTTGATTTGAATAAAGGAAGCCTGTTTGTGACAGTACAGCAGCGTAGCCTGCTAGGGCTGTAGAGGAGCTGATATCCTACACTCCTTAGTTATTAGAACCTAGTTAGCCTGGCTTATAGATATCAGTGTTATGTTGTGACAGGGATGCTATTGGTAATTAAAGGGGATGACTAAAATTAAACTAAACTGCCTGAAAGAGGTTTTTTTTAATTCCAGACTTCCAAAAAGTACAATCTCTGGGACTAAACAAGAGAGGCTGACAGTTTGAGTCCACAAGGGGTTCCCTGGGTCATGTCAAATCTGTACTTTATCAATTTGGTGCTGCGAGCAGGGTTCCAACAAGGTACACGTTTGAGTGAAACTGGAAAAGAGGAGCTTTACCTAAGGCGTAGGGCTCACAAGGGAAGATTATATCTTGATTGCTCTTTGTGTGCTGCTTCCCCCATTTCACTCTCACGGTACCCTGACGGAACCCTAAATGAGATAGTTTATCTAGAAGCAGAAAATTATGGGGTTAGAGGCCGCTGTGTTTTGTGGGGTTAAAGACCCCTGTAATAATTGGGGTTTGAGTCCCCTGTAGATCAGTAGTTTTGTGAAGGTTTAAAGTAAATAAGATAAATATGGTGCAACCCTAGATAAGATAGAAGACAAATGTCCCCTAACAAAAATAATAAGTCTGTATCCAAACTATGAGAAACAATTAAGGAGAATATTGACCACAGCTGCTCAACAGAATAGATTTGGGGAAAAAAGAAAGGGAACTAAGCAGAAAGAAGCCATATCAGTGTGGAAAAAGGTAGCTCAAGAAAAATGGGAAAAATCCATGCAATCATCATGGAGACCAAACTTTATTAAAAAGTGAATTAGTCCATTAACTGAGGAAGGATTGAACTGAATTGGACAGAACTAAAATGTAAATATGAAGCACATGATTTAGAAGCAGAATTAGAATTGGCGAGAGAGAAAATAAAAAAAAATAATAAAAAGGTTAAGCAAAGAATCACAGTCGAAGCTGAAATGTCAGGGGCCCAAAGAAAAGGGAAACAGATTGCAGCTGCAGCCGTGCAGGACTAGACGGACGACAAAGACTGTTCCTTATACCCCATCTCTCCCAAAGACCCATTACAAAAAAATCCTGATCCATCCGCAAATGAGTGATGGGACTCAGATTCAGAGGCGGAAATATTTTACGCCTTCCGTCCAGTCAGCTGATCTCCTCTGATTGCCCACCGGGTACCTCCTCAAACCTCACCCACAGTACGGCCAAGGTGAACACTTTTCATAAAAAAAGTCGGTTGAGGACCAATGTGCCAAGACGCATGCCCTTCCCTCAATGAATCATTTGTCCCTGTGTGTTTTAGGAGTGTTACAACCGCACTGATAAGTGAACTTAAGGCCAATGATTCTGATCAAATCTAACTGCTGCTTTTAAAACCCGAAAGAAAATAATGTACTGCTGAAAGAACCAAAACTTTGCTAGTTTTTCCAAAAAAAAGTATTTTAGTTTGACTTTAAAACAACCAGAAGTGCAAATTAGATACAAACTAATGCAATTTAAAATTCTGATTCGAATGATTAGGCCATCGTACAGGTTGGCAATTACAACTCTGCCTCCTAATTAGTATTTACAGACAGCCTGTGGCCTTCTACTGGGACCACATTTAATTCATTCAAGACGAAAGTACATGTGACTGCTACACGATTATTTTAAAATTCCACCCAAATTCTCCCCGCCATTCATACTATGGTAGCGGCTGTCCCTAATATAACTTCACATCAAAATATAGAAGTCTGTACATCCCATTCTGTGATATCCTTGCTTACCTCTAAACGTGCTAAACATCTCACTGTGGCTCGACTCTGTCGCTATGAGATTTCAATATTTCAGAATCCACTTCTCTCCTTCAGAGACTGCTCCAAAATTTACCCCGGTACATTCCTGCAGGAAGAACCTCTTGAACTGCCTGATCCTCCCCATGTTTGTGTTCTCATAAATGAACTTGTTATTAAACCATGTCCTGATGTTACAGATCAGGCTCTTGTTAACCTTGACCTTACACTTTATGTCGATGGTTCTTCTTCTACTTCTCCAAAGGACAAACGCATGTCAGGATATGCGATCGTCACTTTGTCCTAAACAATCGAAGCTTATTCTGTCGACCCACTCTGTTCTGCCTAACAAGCGGAACTCTTTGCTTTCACCCACGCCTGTACACTTACTAAAGGAAAGTCAGCTAATATCTAGACTGATTCCCACTACGCTTTGGATGTGCCCATGATTTTGGTCAACTCTAGCAGCAGCGCAGCTTCCTTGCCTCATCAGGAACTCCTATCCTCAATGCTGTCTGTTTTGCTAATCCCCTCAGTGCTATTCAACTTCCCTCTCAGCAATTATCAAATGTTTTGTTCACTCATAAAGTAATAGAGATGTAACAGCAGGGAAACAGACCCCTCGGTCCAACTCGTCCATGCCAAACAGACATCCCAACCCAATCCAGTCTGATTTGTTGCACCCAGCCCATATCCCTCTAAACCCTTCCTATTCATATACTCATCCAGATGCCTTTTAAGTGTTGCAATTGTACCAGCCGCCACCACATCCTCTGGCAGCTCATTCCACACACGTACCACCCTCTGCATGAAAAGGTTGCCCCTTAGGTCTCTTTTATATCTTTCCCCTCTCACCCTAAACCTATGTCCTCTAGTTCTGGACTCCCCGACTCCAGGGAAAAGACTTTGTCCATTTATCCTATCCATGCCCTTCATAATTTTATACACCTCTATAAGGTCACCCCTCAGCCTCCGACGCTCCAGGGAAAATAGCCCCAGCCTATTCAGCCTCTCCCTACAGCTCAAATTTTCCAGTCCTGGCAACATCCTTGTAAATCTTTTCTGAACCCTCTCTACATCCTTCCACTAGGAAGGAGACCAGAATTGCACGCAATATTCCAAAAATGGCCTAACCAATGTCCTGTACAGCCACAACATGACCTCCCAACTCCTGTACTCAATACTCTGACCAATAAAGGAAAGTATACCAAACGCCTTCTTCACCACTCCTCTGATGCTTCCGATGTCACCAAAAGCAACAACTCTGCTAAGCGGCTAAGAAAGCAGCTTTTGAGCAAAAAGACGTGGTTACTCAAATGACAAATACTCTTCTGACACCCTGACCATGCCTGACCTAGAGCAAATACGGACCCATCAGGGGGACACCTCTGATGAGGAGAAACAAAGATGGATAGACCATGGTTGTTATGTTACAATAAGCTTTGGGTTATGCTGGTAGGACAGACATGTCTGCCCAACACGACTTTGCCTATTCTAATTGATTATGTTCATACACGCACGCATATAGGTAAGGAAGGAATGGTGGACAGAATTCTCCAAATTTGGTGGAATCCCCACCTGCAAGAGAAAGCAAAGCAAGCAGCTGCAAATTGCCTAATTTGTTAAAAGCATAATTCCGGGGAAAGGAGTAAAGTGTCCACCAGATGAAACTCCCTTGCTAAGTGCACCTTTTGATACTATCCAGTTAGATTTTGTAGAGTTACCGAGATGTCATTGTTATAAATATTGCTCAGTGATAATCAATGTATTTAGTAAATGGATTGAAGCTTATCCCTGTACTGACTGCACAGCAACAACTACTTGTAAAATTCTACTAAGGGAAATCATACCCAGATTTGGAATACCAGTAACAGTCTCTTCCAACTGTGGCCCCCACTTCTGTGCGGAGCTAGCCAAGGCACTGTGTAAGAGGTTGAATATGAATAAAAAGTTCCATTGTGCCAACCACCCCCAAGCAGTGGGAATTGTAGAAAGAGCCAATGGTACCTGAAAAGGTCAGGTAAGAAAATTGGTAGAAAAAAGCTGATTGGAGGCAGATGTTTGCATGTAAAGGGATGGCTAGAAATGGTAAGCCTTCAGAAATGAGATAACAAGAATCCAGCGAAAGTATATTCCCATCAGGGTGGAAGGGAAGGCTGGTAAGTATAGTGAATGCTGGATGACTTAAGAAATTGAGGGTTTGGTTAAGAAAAAAGAAGGAGGCATATGTCAGGTATGGACAGAATAGATCGAGTGAATCCTTAGAAGAGTACAAAGAAAGTAGGAGTATACTTCAGAGGCAAATCAGGAGGGCAAAATGGGGACATGAGATGGCTTTGACAAATAGAAGTAAGAAGAATTGAAAGGGTTTTTACAAATATAGTAATGACAAAAGGGTAGTGGACAGCGAAGAGGGTTACCTCAGGTTACAGCAGGATTTGGACCAGATGGGCCAATGGGCTGAGAAGTGGCAGATGGAGTTTAATTCAGATAAATGTGAGGTGCTGCATTTTGGAAAAGCAAATCTTAGCAGGACTTATACACTTAATGGTAAGATCCTAGGGAGTGTTGCTGAACAAAGAGACCTTGGAGTACAGGTTCATAGATCCTTGAAAGTGGAGTCGCAGGTAGATAGGATAGTGAAAAAGGCATTTGGCATGCTTTCCTTTATTGGTCAGAGTATTGAGTACAGGGGTTGGGAGGTCATGTTGTGGCTGGACAAGACATTGGATAGGCCACTGTTGGAATATTGCGTGCAATTCTGGTCTCCATCCTATCGCAAAGATGTTGTGAAACCTGAAAGGGTTCAGAAAATATTTACAAGGATGTTGCCAGGGTTGGAGGATCTGAGCTACAGGGAGAGGCTGAACAGGCTGGGACAGTTTTCCCTGGAGTGTCGGAAGCTGAGGGGTGACCTTATAGAGGTTAACAAAATTATGAGGGGCATGGATAGGATAAATAGACAAAGCCTTTCCCTGAGGCCGAGGAGTCCAGAACTAGAGGGCATAGGTTTAGGGTGAGAGGGGAAAGATATAAAAGATACCTAAGGGGCAACGTTTTCACGCAGAGGGTGGTACGTGTATGGAATGAGCTGCCAGAGCATGTGGTGGAGGCTGGTACAATTGCAACATTTAAGAGGCATTTGGATGGGTATATGAATAGGAAGGGTTTGAAGGGATATGGGCTGGGTGCTTTCAGGTGGGACTAGATTGGGTTGGGATAACTGTTCGGCATGGATGGGTTGGACCGAACGGTCTGTTTCCATGCTTGACATCTCTATGACTCTAAACCAGTCTTAATTAGCTGCAAGTACTCCCAATTACCCTTTTAAATATGCCAACCATTACAGAGAAAAAGACGGGATTCTTAGCAGCTGAACTGATATATGGAAAACCTTTGAGGACTTGCTGGTCTGCACCATTAACTGCCCAACACCCTATTGATGTGCATGCCATGACAGAAGAGATGCACAGGTACCTGATTAAGCTAACCAAAGCATTGTAGTCTTATCATCAACAGGTCAAAGAAGCCTATCAGACACCAGGGAAGGAAGAAGAAAAAGCCCCAACGTTAAAATACATCAACCCTTGTGACTACCTTCTACTGAAAGACTTTAATCATGAAAAATTGGGCCTCTGCTGGAAAGATCCTTATGAAATTCTTCTGACAACTGAAACTACAGTAAAGCTAGAAGGATGTTCAACATGGGCGATGAAGGACATTGCAAGCTTGTATCTTCCTCACAGTCCTAATGTTAGTACTGATACAGGCATCTGATGAAAACCCAACCCAAGTACATGCGCCCAGCTGTAACCAATCCATCTGTGATATCTCAGACCGGCTAAACTTCAGTGTGACTGTATAAGTGAAACCTGTACTAAAACCATGGGAAGTTATGACTGCAGCCAGCCAGCTGAAACTCATTTAAACTACTCACATTGTGTAAGTAAATATCACTCTCGACCTTATTGTCATCCTCACAACACTTCTATGCCAGTCATCATGAGATGGTATAATTCCATAACCTCATCCGTTCTGTCAACCAAAAACCGTTACTTGAAATGTTTGTCTATTCCCCTCTCAAACTGAACTGTACAGATTGCAATATTGAGCACACAGTACCAAAATGAGACTGACCATCTACACTTTCTTAATGGAATCCTCTCCTATCCAACCTAACGCCACCGACAGCAATACCTTTACACGTTTCCTGTATTCAGTAGCTACAGTAATTGACAAGACAAGCTGGAAAGATGAACCGAGACCAAAAATACTATGCACTCCCAATCCTCCTCCTGTTACTAATGGTTTCTTGATTTAAGCTAAACCTCCTGATCCATGTGTTATCTACTCACTCTTCTATCATTCTGATGTACAGTGTGTAAATAGGACTCATCCACTTATGCAGTCCCTCATTTGTGATGGAAACACCCATTCAGTAGAAGAAGTGCGTCACTGTATAAAGTGTACAAACCTAAAGGATTCAATATTAACGTTGTTCTGCTGTTAAAATGGTGAACTGAAAGACCTTCTGGTACCCTCAATATGGGGCAAGTGAAACAAAAACTATGTAAAAATATGATCAAAGACACTGAACATACCCCTGTTCTCCATCCGTTAATACTCTTGGACAACTGAACATAACATTTGGTAGCACTCACTGTTTATAAGATTCAGCTCTTGCTCTGAGTGGACTCCTCATTCACTCACAGAAGCGCACCCTTGGAACTCCTTTTAGCCTTCATTGACTATGTGAAAACAAAGCCTACACATATTTACACAATGACTGGTTCGGAAGTTGTGCCGTACTACACACGTTGCCACATTTTACCCTCCACCATGAAATGTCTGAAATAGATAATGAATGGAACATCCACCAACATGTGAATCAGTACGGAATAAAAAGTAAAGGACAAACAAAACTTACACAACAAGCCTGGTGGTCCAGGTTGCTGGGAGGTCTTATTCCTGGCTGGTGTGTTGAGATGGCCCTAGATCAGATAAGTGACCTGGCATATGACATAGAAAAACTTGCCAACTCAACTGCCCATGCTCTGAAGCTGGTGAACAAAGAGTTACAGGAGATCCGGATGATGATGCTTCAGAATCAGCTCGTGCTAGATTTCCTTCTTGCTAAAGGAGGTTCTTGTTCAGTCATTGGCCCGCAACGTGGCACCTACTTTGATGATTTCTCGAAAAACATTTGGACAACACAGATATTATCAATAAATCGGGTCAAGACACAGGGAAGGTACCTGCCCCACCATTATCCGATTCATGTGGATGGAGTGTTAGTTGCTGGCTATGGTCGCTATATGTGTGGATCATATGGGACGTATTGATAGTCCTTTGTCTCATCTTAGGAATATACATTGTCATCCACCAATGCATGAAGCGGACCTTATATTGTTTTTTGCCTAAGCCAAAGAGGAATCTGGTTAATCGACCCTTGCCTACCCCAGTACCTCCATGCCCAAACTTCCATGCTGAAATCTAGTATCTTTCAGATGCTGCTCCTCTGGATGATGACTCGCCAGAGGAGGCACTTGACTTACTAAGAATGCAAATCGACTGAATGGACTAATTATACTTGTATAAGCTATGCAGTTGTCATGAAATAACCAAAGGAGAAAGGTAACTTTAATCAGCATGTTTAATGAGTTTGAGATTATACAAATTATGCTAAATACATTCTACAATTTAACATAAAGCAATTATACAAATGGACAAAATGTTTTTAAAAATTAACAGAAATGTATGATGAATTGAACATACATGCATTAAACAAAAGTACTTCATTCCTAGGAATTTGTAACTGAATGTTACAAGGCTGTTCCATTTTTCATCAATAGTTCATCTACAGTCAATGTTGGGAAATAGTTGCTTGACACAAATTGTATTAAAGATGTTGACACTCAAGGACAGTGTCAATTACAGAACATACACCACCAACAGCAATCTCCCTCTGCTAGATTCTGAATATCCAGGCCTCTCACACAGACAAACACATGATTCCCCCTCTACTGGTGACTGTACATGTTTTCCATAAGAGACAGGTGATATAGATATAGTTGTGACTTCTATAGACAAAATATAGTTCAAAGTTTGGGAGAAGATTTGTAGCTCAGGTGCTCGCCGAGCAGGGAATTTGTCTTGCAAATGTTTCGTCCCCTGTCTAGGTGACATCTTCAGTGCTTGGGAGCCTCCTGTGAAGCGCTTCTGTGATCTTTCCTCCGGCATTTATAGTGGTCTGTCTCTGCCGCTTCCGGTTGTCAGTTCAAGCTGTCCGCTGTAGTGGCCGGTATATTGGGTCCAGGTCGATGTGTTTGTTGATAGAGTCTGTGGATGAGTGCCATGCCTCTAGGAATTCCCTGGCTGTTCTCTGTTTGGCTTGCCCTATAATGGTAGTGTTGTCCCATTCGAATTCATGTTGCTTGTCGTCTGTGTGTGGCTACTAAGGATAGCTGGTCGTGTCGATTCGTGGTGAGTTGGTGTTCGTGTATACGTTTCGTTAACTGTCTTCCTGTTTGTCCGATGTAGTGTTTTGTGCAGTCCTTGCATGGGATTTTATACACTACATTAGTTTTGCTCATGTTGGGTATCGGGTCCTTTGTTCTGGTGAGTTGTTGTCTGAGAGTGGCTGTTGGTTTGTGTGCTGTTATGAGTCCTAGTGGTCGCAGTAGTCTGGCTGTCAGTTCAGAAATGCTCCTGATGTGTGGTAGTGTGGCTAGTCCTTTGGGTTGCGGCATGTCCTCGTTCCGTTGTCTCTCCCTTAGACATCTGTTGATGAAATTGCGAGGGTATCCGTTTTTGGCGAATACTTTGTATAGGTGTTCCTCTTCCTCTTTTTGTAGTTCTGGTGTGCTGCAGTGTGTTGTGGCCCTTTTGAATAGTGTCCTGATGCAACTTCGTTTGTGTGTGTTGGGGTGGTTGCTTTCATCGTTTAGGACTTGGTCTGTGTGTGTGGCTTTCCTGTATATCTTTGTGGTGAATTCTCCGTTCAGTGTTCTCTGTACCATCACGTCTAGGATTGGGAGTTGGTTGTCCTTTTCTTCCTCGCTAGTGAATCGGATTCCTGTGAGTGTGGCGTTGATGATCTGGTGTGTGTTCTCTATTTCTGTGTTTTTAATTATTACAAAGGTGTCATCCACGTATCTGGACCCAATATACCGGCCACTACAGCGGACAGCTCGAACTGACAACCGGAAGCGGCAGAGACAGACCACTATAAATGCCGGAGAAAACAGCACAGAAGCGCTTCACAGGAGGCTCCCAAGCACTGAGGATGTCACCTAGACAGGGGACGAAACGTTTGCAAGACAAATTCCCAGCTCGGCGAACAGAACCACAACAACAAAATATAGTCACATGCATGACTTTGAGCAGAAAACATACCAATCAATAGCCTTGTTCTAAATTAGTGTTTGGGACTGACTGCTAAGGAGAAAGTGAGGACTGCAGATGCTGGAGATCAGAGCTGAAAATGTGTTGCTTATGCCTGAAACGTCGATTCTCCTGTTCCTTGGATGCTGCCTGACCTGCTGTGCTTTTCTAGCAACACATTTTCAGCACTGACTGCTAGAGTTCAGACATTCTTGATGAAAACACAACTTTATTACAGTTAAGCAGGATAAACCATCCGAGTTGAATAAATGCTCCCTGAAGATAATAAAAGGTTAACATATTTAACTGAATCAAATTATATTGTATTGCTAACTGCATAATTAACTAATTTCTAATTAACTGTTCATAGGTGACATGTGATGTTCTAATTGGTCAGATGGTGCAAACCCAAGCCCTGACATCAGGACTTTGAGCCGAGGATTAAAGTCTTAGAACATAGAACATAGAATACAGCGCAGTACAGGCCCTTCGGCCCTCGATGTTGCGCCGATCAAAGCCCACCTAACCTACACTAACCCACTATCCTCCATATACCTATCCAATGCCCGCTTAAATACCCATAAAGAGGGAGAGTCCACTACTGCTACTGGCAGGGCATTCCATGAACTTACGACTCGCTGAGTGAAGAACCTACCCCTAACATCAGTCCTATATCTACCCCCCCTTAATTTAAAGCTATGCCCCCTTGTAATAGCTGACTCCATACGTGGAAAAAGGTTCTCACTGTCAACCCTATCTAACCCCCTTATCATCTTGTACACCTCTATCAAGTCACCCCTAAACCTTCTTTTCTCCAATGAAAACAACCCCAAGTGCCTCAGCCTTTCCTCATAGGATCTTCCTACCATACCAGGCAACATCCTGGTAAACTTCCTCTGCACCCGTTCCAGTGCCTCCACATCCTTCCTATAGTATGGCGACCAAAACTGCACACAATATTCCAGATGCGGCCGCACCAGAGTCTTATACAACTGCAGCATGACCTCAGGACTCCGGAACTC
This sequence comes from Chiloscyllium punctatum, assembly GCF_047496795.1. Taxonomy (NCBI): domain Eukaryota; kingdom Metazoa; phylum Chordata; class Chondrichthyes; order Orectolobiformes; family Hemiscylliidae; genus Chiloscyllium; species Chiloscyllium punctatum. The sequence goes on from NC_092767.1 coordinate 55,934,882, forward strand.
AATTCCTCTACCAATAAAAGCCAGTACGCCATATGCCTTCTTCACTGCACTATTTACCTGGGTGGCAACTTTCAGAGATCTGTGTACATGGACACCAAGATCCCTCTGCTCTTCCACACTACCAAGTAGTCTACCATTAGCCCAGTAATCCATCTTTTTATTACTCTTACCAAAGTGAATCACCTCACACTTAGCTACATTGAACTCCATTTGCCACCTTTCTGCCCAGCTCTGCAGCTTCTCTATATCCCGCTGTAACCTGCCATATCCTTCCTCACTGTCTACAACTCCTCCGACTTTCGTATCATCCGCAAACTTGCTCACCCAACCTTCTAACCCTTCCTCCAGGTCATTTATAAAAATGACAAACAGCAATGGTCCCAAAACAGATCCTTGCGGAACACCGCTAGTGACGGCACTCCAAGATGAACCTTTGCCATCAACTACTACCCTCTGTCTTCTTCCAGAGAGCCAATTCCTAATCCAAACCTCCAACTCACCCTCAATGCCATATCTCTGTATTTTCTGCAGTAGCCTACCATGGGGGACCTTATCAAACGCCTTACTAAAATCCATATATACCACATCTACCGCTTTCCCCTCATCTACCTCCTTAGTCACCTTCTCAAAGAATTCAATAAGGTTTGTGAGGCACGACCTACCCTTCACAAAACCATGCTGACTATCCTTGATCACATCATTCTTATCCAGATGTGCATAAATCCTATCCCTTACAATTCTCTCTAAGACTTTGCCCACAACAGAAGTGAGACTCACTGGCCTATAGTTACTAGGATTATCCCTACTCCCCTTCTTGAACAAGGGAACCACGTTTGCTAGCCTCCAGTCCTCTGGCACTATTCCTGTAGACAAAGAGGACACAAAAATCAAGGCCAATGGCTCTGCAATCTCCTCCCTTGCTTCCCAGAGAATCCTAGGATAAATGCCATCAGGCCCAGGGGACTTATCTATTTTCACCCTTGCCAGAATTTCCAACACCTCTTCTCTACATATCTCAAAGCCATCCATTCTACTTATTCATGCCTCAGTATTCATATCGACAACAATGTCCTGTTCCTGAGTGAATACTGACGAAAAGTATTCATTCAGCGCCTCCCCAATCTCTTCAGCCTCCACACACAACTTCCCATTACTATCCTTGATTGGACCTATTCCTTCCCTAGTCATTCTTTTATTCCTAACATACCTATAGAAAGCCTTAGAGTTTTCCCTAATCCTACCAACTAAGGACCTTTCATGTCCCCTCCTTGCTGCTCTTAGCTCTCTCTTCAGGTCGTTCCGGGCTACCTTATAACTCTCAATCGCCCCTATTGAACCTTCAGGCCTCATCTTTACAAAGGCCGCCCTCTTCCATTTAACAAGGGATTCCAACTCCTTATTAAACCACGGCTCCCTCACACAACCCTTTCCTCCCTGCCTGATAGGTACGTACTTATCAAGGACACTCAATAGTTGCTCCTTGAACAAGTTCCACATATCAATTACGCTCTTGCCTTGGAATCTACTTTTCCAATCCGCACATCCTAAGTCATGCCTCAACGCATCATAATTTCCCTGCCCCCAGCTATAACTCTTGCCCTGTAGTACACACTTATCCCTCTTCATCACAAGAGGGAAAATCACCGATTTGTGGTCACTGTCCCCAAAGTGCTCACCTACCTCTAGTTCTAATACCTGGCCTGGTTCGTTACCCAGAACCAAATCCAGTATGGCCTCACCTCTTGTTGGCTTATCTACATATTGTGTCAGGAAACTCTCCTGCACACATTGCACAAACACTGACCCATCTAACGAACTTGAGCTATAGCTTTCCCAATCAATATCAGGAAAGTTAAAGTCTCCCATAACAATCACCCTATTACTGTCACTCTTCTCCTGAATCATCTTCGCAATCCTTTCTTCAACGATTCTAGGACTATTAGGAGGCCTGTAAAAGACTCCTAACAGGGTGACCTCACCTCTCCTATTCCTAACCTCAACCCAAACTACCTCAGATGGCAAATCTTTGTCCATCTTCCTTTCCACCGCTGTAATACTATCTTTGACAAGCAAAGCCACACCCCCCCCCCCTCTTTTACCCCCACCTCTGACCCTACTAAAACATTTAAACCCTGGAACCTGCAACAGCCAATCCTGTCCCTGATCTAGCCACGTCTCCGTAATAGCCACAACATCGAAGTCCCAGGTACCAACCCACGCTGCGAGTTCACCTACCTTATTTTGTATACTTCTGGCATTAAAGTATACACACTTCAAGCCACTCTTCTGTTTACAGGCACCCTCCTTTAAGATTGATGCCATATTCCTAACCTCCCTACACTCCAGGTCCTGCACCCTAAAGCTACAGTCTGGGTTCCCATGCCCCTGCAGAGTTAGTTTAAACCCCCCCCAAGAGCACTAGCAAACCTCCCCCCAAGGATACTGGTGCCCCTCAGGTTCAGGTGCAGACCATCCTGTTTATAGAGGTCCCACCTTCCCCAGAAAGAACCCCAGTTATCCAAGTACCGAAATCCCTCCCTCCTGCACCATCCCTGAAGCCACGCATTTAACTGTTCTCTCTCCCTATTCCTCGACTCTCTATCACGTGGCATGGGTAACAAACCAGAGACAACAACTCTGTTCGTTCTAACTCTGAGCTTCCAACCTAGCTCCCTAAAAGCCTGTCTAACATCCTCAGCACTCCTCCTACCTATGTCATTGGTGCCAATATGGACCACGACTTCAGGCTGCTCCCCCTCCCCCTTAAGGACCCGGAAAACACGATCAGAGACATCACGTACCCTTGCACCTGGGAGGCAACATACCAAACGTGAGTCTCTCTCGTTCCCACAAAACCGCCTATCTGTGCCCCGAACTATCGAGTCCCCAATTATTATTGCTCTGCTCTTCTCCACCCTTCCCTTCTGAGTAGCGGGGACAGGCTCCGTGCCAGAGGCCTGAGCCCCGTTACTTATCCCTGGTAAGTCGTCCCCCCCACAAGTATCCAAAACGGTATACTTGTTCTTGAGGGGAACAACCACAGGGGGTCCCTGCACTGGCTGCTTCCTCCCAGTCCCCCTCACTGTCACCCATCTATCTGCCATCTTTGGAGTTACTACTTCCCTATAGCTCCGATCTATGACCCCCTCTGCCTCCCGAATGATCCGAAGTTCATCCAACTCCAGCTCCAGTTCCCTAACACTGTCTTGGAGGAGCTGGAGATGGGTGCACTTCCTGCATGTGTAATCAGCAGGGACGTCCATGGCATCCCTCACCTCATACATGTTGCAGGAGGAACATTGCACTGCCTTCACTGCCATCCCTCTAAAGCTAACCTTTATTTTTTAAAAAAACTGGGTCTAAAGAATACAACAAGCAAAATTCGGCACTTACCTACTTACCACAACGGATCTTATTATTAGGTTAGAGGAGGAGGGCGGGTGGGAGGCACTAACTCCGTAGTGCCTCGGGTTCTTCAGCTGCGTGCTTTTAAAGGGGAAACAAACCTACCCAGGTAAGCTTACGCTCTACCTGCTTCCGGGTCTCGGCTGCCTCTCTGGTCGTCGTCACTTCCCCCTACTGCTCCCGCTCTTTCTGTGAAGAGAGAGTGAAAAAAAACACCGCTGCCCGCTACCGGTAAGTACTTTTAAAACAAACAGTCTTACCTTAGCTGCTGCTCGCACTCAAAAATCTTCTGAGGATCTGCCAGCTGATTTAAATGGGTTTCAAGTTATTTCTTCGAACCTATGTCCAAGCTCTCCCACATTATCCATTGAATTAAAAATCACACAACATCAGGTTATAGTCTAACAGGTTCATTTAAAAGTGATAGCTTTCAGAGAGCTGCTCCTTCATCAGGTAGCTTGTGGGGTAGGATTTTTAACTGTGTCCACCCCAGTCCATCACCGGCACCTCCATATTATGTTATCCATTAGGAGTCATAAATACCATGTTGTATTGTGGCCTTTGTCTATCTGTTCTCTCTGAGACACCAACGTAAACCTTGCAGTCTCCTACCTTTACATCAACTATCGATTCATTTTCAACTGAAAACAAGCCCTAGCTGTTTCTCAATGGGGGAGACACACATGGGTTTTCATTGTGACTTTTCCTCCCTGTTCCTGTTGACCTATAGCCATGTGTCGTGTAGTCTTAATCCTGCACTCTTTCTATTCTAACCCCTTATATCATTGCCACCCCAACAATGTGAAAGTTGTTCTTCTCTTTTTTGTTCTAGCCCTGAAGAGTCTGAAACATTCACCCACGGATACAGTCAGTGCAGCTGTAGGTTCCTGTGCTGACTCCAATTGTCTCTGTCCCTTTGGCCTGAACTGATTCCCAAACAGCCGGAAACAGATTGAAGAGAAAACAGGAAATAAACAAATTGAACACAACCATAAATAAAACAGAGGTAATATTTTAATAATCCTTGATATATGCTACCGATAAAAGAGACTGGATCACATTATATTTTATATTAGCAAAAAGACAGACACTAACCCAATCTTTTCCAACCCTGCAGACATGTATGACATTGATAAATCTCCTGGCCCTGATGGGCTACATCCTAGAGTTCTGAAGGAGGTGGCTGAAGAAATAGCGGAGGCGTTGGTTGAGATCTTTCAAAAGTCACTGGAGTCAGGGAAAGTCCCGGATGATTGGAAGACCGCTGTTGTAACCCCCTTGTTCAAGAAAGGATCAAGACAAAAGATGGAAAATTAAAGGCCAATTAGCCTAACCTCAGTTGTTGGTAAAATTCTAGAATCCATCATTAAGGATGAGGTTTCTAAATTCTTGGAAGAGTAGGGTCGGATTAGAACAAGTCAACATGGATTTAGTAAGGGGAGGTCGTGCCTGACAAACCTGTTGGAATTATTTGAAGAGGTGACAAGTAGGTTAGACCAGGGAAACCCAGTGGATGTGGTCTATCTAGACTTCCAAAAGGCCTTTGATGAGGTGCCACACGGGAGGCTGCTGAGCAAGGTGAGGGCCCATGGTGTTCGAGGCGAGCTACTGGTATGGATTGAGGATTGACTGTCTGACAGAAGGCAGAGAGTTGGGATAAAAGGTTCTTTTTCGGAATGGCAGCTGGTGACAAGTGGTGTCCCACAGGGGCCACAGCTGTTCGCGTTATATATTAATGATCTGGATGAAGGGACTGAGGGCATTCTAGCAAAGTTTGTCAATGATACAAAGTTAGATGGACAGGCAGGTAGTACTGAGGAAGTGAGGAGGCTGCAGAAGGACCTAGACAGTTTAGGAGAGTGGTCCAGGAAATGGTTGATGGAATTCAATGTGAGCAAATGCGAGGTCTTGCACTTTGGAAAAAAGAACACAGCATCGACTACTTTCTAAACGGTGAGAAAATTCATAAAGCCAAAGTACAAAGGGATCTGGGAGTGCTAATCGAGGATTCTCTAAAGGTAAACATGCAAGTTGAGTCCGTGATTAAGAAAGCGAATGCAATGTTGTCATTTATCTCAAGAGGGTTGGAATATAAAAGCAGCAATGTGCTACTGAGACTTTATAAAGCTCTGGTTAGGCCCCATTTGGAGTACTGTGTCCAGCTTTGGTCCCCAAACCTCAGGAGGGACATACTGGCACTGGAGCGTGTCCAGCGGCGATTCACACGGATGATCCCTGGAATGGTAGGTCTAACATATGAGGAACGGATGAGGATCCTGGGATTGTATTCGTTGGAGTTTAGAAGATTAAGGGGACATCTAATAGAAACTTAGAAGATAATACATGGCTTGGAGAGGGTGGACGCTAGGAAATTGTTTCCGTTAGGCGAGGAGACTAGGACCCGTGGACACAGCCTTAGAATTAGAGGGGGTAAATTCAGAACAGAAATGCGGAGACATTTCTTCAGCCAGAGAGTGGTGGGCCTGTGGAATTCATTGCCGCAGAGTGCAATGGGGGATGGGACGCTAAATGTCTTCAAGGCAGAGATTGATAAATTCTTGATGTCACAAGGAATTAAGGGCTACGGGGAGAATGCGGGTAAGTGGAGTTGAAATACCCATCGGCCATGATTGAATGGCGGAGTGGACTCGATGGGCCGAATGGCCGTACTTCCACTCCTATGTCTTATGGTCTTATGTATGGGGCAGGAGACAGTGGGGACAAATTTATCTGTAAATGAATTTGATCTCAAATCTCGAACTTTCAGTGACTGGTTTTTACCAGCAAAGAACAAAAAGCAATACAGCACAGGAACAGGCCATTCAGTCCTCAATGCCTGTGCTGATACATTTTACCCTTCTATCCTAAAACTATCTTCACTTACAGGATCAAATATCCCTCTATTCTCTTCCTATTCATGTGTTGATACAGGTGCTTCTAAAATGCTGCTATTGTGTCTGCTTCCACTACCACCTCTGGCAGCGTGTTCCTGTCACTCACTACACTTCACGTGAAAAACGTGCCTCACACATCTCTTTTAAACACACCCCCACTGACACTTGGAACCTGTCTCTCTGAATAATTGGCACCTCCACCCTGGAAAAAAGGCTCATACTTTCCATTCTACCCATGCCATTCACAATCTTATAAACTTTTATCAGGTCACTTCCTGCATTCCACTGAAAACAAACTCAGTCTATCTAACCTTTCTTCATCGCTAAAATCCCCCAGGCCAGCCAACATTCTGGTAAATCTTTTCTGTACCCTCTCCAAAGCATCGACATCCTTCTGGTATTGTGGTGACTGAACTGTACACAATAACAGCAATGGAGAAATCTTTAGACCAAAAATCTGTGAGATCAACATTGTACAACCTGGATAGAATAGAAAGAAATATGAATAGAATCAAAGTCAACCCCCAATGTTTATTTTCACTGATAATAGTAATAATGTGCAGTGTTTATGAGTAATACGGATACTGATATCGTGAAGTGTCTACTAATAACAATTCTTGATTGCAATAATCATATACAGTACAGGTATCGACTGATAAAACACAATCTCACAGATTTTTGTCCTTAGATCAAATTTTGTGTTTTACAATGCAAATTCAACAAAGCGTCTGACAGTAGTTTCACTCCTAAATATTTCAGCATAAAATTGAAAAGCATATTTGTAAGGAGATTACAGTTATCTGTAACAATAATGGGGTGGTAACAGTAGAGGATTTTAACTTTCAAAAGTAGACTACGACTGCCATAGACAATATATACTAGACAATAGGTGAAGAAGTAGACCATTCTCCCCTTCAAGCCAGCACCACCATTCACTATAATCGTGGCTGATCATCCTCAATCAGTATCCTGTTCCTGCCTTATCCCCATAACCCTTGATTTCACTATCCTTAAGAGCTCTATCCAACTCTTTCTTGAAAGTATCCAGAGACTTGGCATCCACAGCCTTCTGGGGCAGAGCATTCCACACACCCACCACTCTCTGGGTGAAGTAGTTTCTCCTTAACTCTGTTCTAAATGGCCTACCCCTTATTTTTAAACTGTGTCCTCTGGTACGGGACTCACCCATCAGCGGAAACATGCTTTCTGCCTCCAGAGTGTCCAATTCTTTAATAATCTTATACTTCTCAATCAGATCCCCTCTCAGCCTTCTAAACTCAAGCGTATACAAGCCCAGTCGCTCCAATCTTTCAGCATAAGATAGTCCCGCCATTCCGGGAATTGACCTCATGACCCTATGCTGCACTCCCTCAATAGCCAGAATGTCTTTCCTCAAATCTGGAGAACACAACTGCGCACAATATTCCAGGTGCGGTCTCACCAGGGCCCTGTACATCTGCAGAAGGATCTCTTTGCTTCTATACTCAATTCATCTTGTTTTGAAGGCCAGCATGCTATTAGCCTTCTTCACTACCTGCTGTACCTGCATGCTTGCTTTCATTGACTGATATACAAGAACACCTAGATCTCGTTGTACTGCCCCTTTACCTAACTTGACTCCAATTAGGTAGTAATCTGCCTTCTTGTTCTTGCCACCAAAGTGGATAACCACACATTTATCCACATTAAACTGCATTTGCCATGCATCCGTCCACTCACCAACCTGTCCAGGTCACCCTGTATTCTCCTAACATTTCACCCTGCCACCCAGAAAATTTGCTAATATTACTTTTAATAGTATCAAGGGCTTGGGTGAAGATTCTGTGCAAGAGAATTCTCATAATCAGTCTGTGGATGTAGCAACTAGAGAAGGAGCAAAACTTGGTCTACTCTTGGGAAATAATTATATGGAGGTGCCAGTGTTGGACTGGAGTGGACAAAGTTAAAAGTCCAGATTATAGTCCAACAGGTATTTGGAAGTACGTGTTATCGGAGCACTGCTCCTTCACCAGGTAGCCTTTTTGACCTTGGGAACTAAAGCAGGGCGAGTGACTGAGGAGTCAATGGGACAGCACTTTGGGGCCAGTGATTATAATTCTCTTTGCTATGTGGGAGGCTTTTAAAGAGAGGTTGATTAGACAGCCGGACAGATATGTCTATGTGAAAATGAAGGATAGAAATGGCAAGATGAGGCAATCATGGATGACAGGTGAAATTGTGGGACTAGCAAAGAGGAAAAAGGAAGCATACATAAGATCGACATAAGCGTACATAAGGAAGGTACATAAGCTTTGGAAGAATATCTGGAGGGGAGGACCAATCTGAAATGAGGAATTAAGAGGGCTAAACCGGCTCATGAAATATCTTCAGCAAACAAGTTTAAGGAAAATCCTGAAGGCTTTTATTCATATATAAGGAGCAAGAGGGTAACTAGAGAAAGGGTTGGCCCACTCAAGGACAAAGGAGGGAAGTTATACATGGTGTCAGTGAAAATGGGTGAGATTCTTAATGAGTACTTTGCGCCAGTATTCACCGAGTAGAGGGACATGACAGATGTTGAGGTTAGGAATAGATGCTTGATTACTCTAGGTCAAGTTGGCAAAAGGAGGGAGCACGTGTTGGGTATTCTAAAAGGAGTTAAGGTGGACAAGTCCCCAGGTCTGGATGGGATCTAACCCAGGTTACTGAGGGACGTGAGAGAGGAAATAACTGGGGCCTTAACAAATACCTTTGCAGCATCATTGAACATTGGTGAGGTCCCAGAGAACTGGAGAATTGCAAATACTGTCCCCTTGTTTAAGAAAGGTAGCAGGGATTAACCACACAATTATAGACCAAGGAGCCTGCCATACTGAGGGAAAAGATATATACCCATTTGGAAGAAAATGGGCTTATCAGTGATAGGCAACATGTCTATTTGCAGGGGAAGTCATGCCTTCCCAACTTCATAGCATTCCTTGAGGAAGTCACAAAGTTGATTGATGAGGAAAGGGCTGTAGATGTCATATACATGGACTTCAGTCAGACATTTGGTAAGGTTCCCAATGGTAGATTGCATGTGGTCCAGGGTGTATAAGCTAGATGGATAGAGAATTGGCTGGGCAGCAGGAGATAGAGTATTAGTGGAATGAAGTTTCTCAAAATGGAGAACCGTGGTTAGTGTGTTCCACATAAATGATCTGGAGAAAGGTACGGATTGTCTGATTAGCAAGTTTGTAGATGACACTAAGATTGATGGAGTAGCAGGTAGTGAAGGGGACTATCAGAGAATGCAGCAGAAAATGGATAGATTGGAGAGTTGGGCAGAGAAATGGCAGATGGAGTTCATTCCGGGAAAATGCGAGGTGATGCATTTTAGAAAATCCAATTCCAGAGCGAGTTGTACAGTGAATGGAAAAGCCCTGGGGAAAATTGATGTGCAGAGAGATCAGGGTGTTCATTAGATCACTTATTGTGTGGAAACAGGCCCTTTGGCCCAATAAGTCCACACCGACCCTCCGAAGAGCAACCCACCCAGACCCATTCCCCTACATTTACTCCTTCACCTAACACTACCGGCAATTGAGCATGGTCAATTCACCTAACCTTCACATTTTTGGATTGTGGAAGGAAACCAGAGCACCCAGAGGAAACCCACGCAGACACAGGGCGAATGTGCAAACTCCACACAGACAGTTGCCTGAGGCGGGAATTGAACCCGAATCTCCGGCACTGTGAGGCAGCAGTGCTCACCACCGTACCACCCACATTGTATCCTGAAGGTGGCAATGCAGTTCTATACAGTGGTCAAGAAGGCATATGGCATGCTTTCCTACATTTGATGGGTTATTGAGGACAAGAGTTGGCAAGTCATGTTACAATTATGTCAGACATTGGTTCAGCCACAGTTGGAATGATGCAAACCGTTCTGGTTGCCACATTACCAAAAGCGTGTGGATGGTTTGGAGAGTGTGCAAAGGAAGTTCACCAGGATGCTGCTGGTATGGAGGGTACTTGTGATGAAGGAAGGTTGAGTAAATTAGGATTATTTTCATTAGAAAGATGCAGGTTGAAGGGGGGGATCAGATTGAGGTCTACAAAATCATGAGATATAGATAGGGTGGATAGCAAGAAGCTTTTTCCCAGAGTGGGGGTCTCAATTACAAGGGATAACGAGTTAAAGGTGAGAGGAGAAATGTTTAAGGGAGATATGCGTGGAAAGTTATTTATGCAGAGGATGGTTGATGCCTGGAAAGAGTTGCCAGCGAAGGTGTAGAGGTGGGCAAAGTGGCATCATTTAAGAGTATCTAGACAGATACATGAATGGGCGGGCAGCAGAGGGATACAGATCCTTAGAAAATAGGCGACAGGTTTAGATAAAGGATCTGGATCGGCGCAGGCTTGGAGGGCCGAAGGGCCTGTTCCTGTGCTGTAGTTTTCTTTGTCTTTGTTCTTTGTAGTTTTAAAGGAGTGGTGGAAAAGGATCAAGCTGATCTCAAAGTTAAGGAAGGCAAATTTTGACAGTATTAGGCAAGATAGAATTTCCCGAATGAGTTTGAATGAACAAGGAAAGCTGGGTGATAACAGCGTGCAGTAGAACAGCTCTCAAGGAGCTCTCCAACATGAGGTATTGAATGTCTGAATGGCCTCAGCAGAATGAAGGTCATCACTGAAAAGGATATCGAAAGGTATTGAGATATTGAAGTGACTAATACTGCTTGAAATAATTTAAGCATTGTTGTTTGAAGACAAGTTGGAATTAACGGTTGAGACCAGGATCAGATTAATGCAGTCTTTGGGGTATTCAATTACAGATTAAATCTCAATGACATCACATCATTAAAATAAAGCTATTGTTCAAAATTATAAAAAGCCTGAAGGTGCAATCACAGTTTCCCAGTGGAGATGCAACACAATATAAAATAAAGTCTCTGGAACTGTCTCATCTCCAATTCTGAGAGGATTCTCCAATTTGGACAGATTGCCAGCAGCAGGAAGTGGGAGGTTGTTTCACAAAGAACAAAAAGTATTTTCTAAGGCTAATAATCACTACAGTACGCTACACCACCCTTGCTGTCGTTGGTGTTCCTGGGAGGTTTTGTTATAACTTAAATTGCATAAATCACTGCATTGAAACATAGTTATTTCCATTTACAACTGATAATTGTTATATTTCCATTTAGCAAGGGAAATTCTGATGTCAGAAAATAGTGTGCTCACTGACTGAGTTTAAAGTGAATAGATTGTCAGTTCGGAGGCTCCTCAATAATGTGCAGCATTGTGTGTTTCCCTATACTGTGCAGAATGGGTTTACACTGAGGCCACATTGATGGGGTTTGGCTGAGCACCGGCCCTGGCTGGTCTAGAAAGGGTTTCGGAAGACCACCCTCTCTCTGTGGTAGTTCACAGCCTGCTATCGGTCAGATGGGTTTTGTAACAACCCACCTCTCAGTGACACCTGGTGTTTCCCATTCCTTGATGGAAAGGGATTGTGTTGGTGGATCTTGTTCAGGCAGCTTGCTCCAAATGGGAGCCCAGATAAAACAGGGTAATCAATGGGTACAGCAGGTTATTGTGGAGTAAAAGGTGAGGGTCAGCAGAGATGGCTTTGACCAACTTGTGGGTTTTTATCAGTCAGTGGATGTGTAGGGTGAGGACAGATCACTGGGTTAATGCGAGTTTAATGTCTGCAGTTAACATTTCCAAACTTACTCTGTGGTGTAATTCCTCAGCTGAGGAAAGAAACTCTGTCTGTAGCTCACAGACACTTTGCATTATCCAGAGATTGATTGGAATGTTGTGTACTGTTGATCCAGATCTCCAGGAATCACTCTGAGTGAAGGTATTCCTGATCACAAACCTCAGGCTGGACCCTCATGTTGCTGGGAGGATGTGTCATTGTAGAATTGTACAGAGTGTGGGTAACTGCTCAGATATGAACTTCTGAGCCAGTATTCTTGCTTTTCTGTGGGTATCTGTAAATACAGTATTGGAGTAAATGTGGAGCACTAACAGCAGAATACCCGTGACCTCAGGAGGAGTAACTCAGGCTATAAACTTTAATTGGTTGTGGGGAACTGAATGCAATGGAATATCTGACTGCAGTGGGAAATAGAATGACAGCTTATTTGAAACCATGTGATGCTTTATTTGTATTATCTTTCTCATTTCTGATCTATTCACAAATGGAGCTATGAATGTAGCTTGGAAATGTAGATGGATTGTATGTGGGAAAATCTTCTCAGTTGGGTGGATATGTTTGGTCCAAAGTTTCCAAAGTTAAATGATCCGTTGGAGATAAACAAATATAAGTCAACAATGTGGAGCTGGAGAAGCACAGTCGGTCAGACTGCATTGGAGGAGCAGGGAAGGCGGTGATGTTTTGGGCTGGGATCCTTCATCAGGACTGGGGAGGGAAGGGGAGGGGAGCTTAGAAATAAATGGGGTGTAGGGCTGGGGGAAGGGCAGGTGAGATGGTGATAGGTGAATGTAGGTGGGGGTAATTGTGATTGGTTCATGGAAGGAGGTGGAGTGGACAGATGATTAGGAGGATGGACATACAGGAATAAAAAAAATAGGAATAAAAATACCTGTTTCAACAAATAACTGACTTTAGTATCTGCAATATTGTGACTATGATTAATAATTGAGTTTGAGTGCATTTCAGAGAACTAACAGTACAAAATGCAGAATCTGGGCCATTTAATAGAGAAAATCTTGAATGAGACATTTGACTTAAGACATTATGACTCGATTTTGCCCAGCTCACAAATCCAATATCTCGAGTTGCAGACATTTCTCTTCTTTTCGTCTGATAATGACAAATATTCTGACTTTGTTGGTTGTCCACATTGCCCATTTTTTATTCCCAGCCGCTTCCATAGAAGCAAGTGTTAACTCTAAAGTGTGACAAACTCAGGACTATTTGAATTGCATTTACAGAATATCTGTTCCTTAATCAGATCATACGACACCAAGTTATAGTTCAACAGCCAAAGAGAAAATGCTGGAAAATCTCAGCAGGTCTGGCAGCATCTGTAAGGAGAGAAAAGAGCTGATGTTTCGAGTCTAACTGACCCTTTGTCAAAGCTTTGATGCTGCCAGACCTGCTGAGATTTTCCAGCATTTTCTCTTTTGGTTTCAGATTCCAGCATCCACAGTAATTTGCTTTTATACTTCAACAGGTTTATTTTGAAGTACAGGTAGTCAATCCTTTATTCAAAATCCTGAAATCCGAAAAGCTCCCAAATCCAAAATTCCTTTTGTGAAGATTTTTCTCATTCACAAAGTTGTTTGGCGTGCAAACAGTTAACCCAACTCCACACTCACTCAACCCACATCGCTCAGATGTGACAAGGGGGCATGACCCAGCACTGGCAAGCGTGAATTCTGTCTCAGGGCCTGTAATACCCACCAATGAGACTGCTATTCAGTACATTTTTTTAAAAATTCACGATTAAACAGCCACTTATTTTGAAATACAAAAACTTCCAAATTCCAAAAACCAACTGGTCCTGAGGGTTCAGATAAAGGATTGTGTATCTGAAGTAGCTTTCGGAACACCTCTCCTTCGTTAGGTAGCTCATGGGGCAGGTTCATAAGACACAGAATTTAGAGCACAAGATCATAGTGTCATGCAACTGATACAATACATTGAAGAAATCTAGATTGCTGTTAAGTCTTTCTTTTAGAATGGGTGCTTTCTTTTAGGATATGTAAATCCCAGAATTTCTTTCAAGTCATATTCCCGAGATAACTTAAGGTTTTACAAAAAAAATTCACATCGCTACTCAGACAATGCATTAAATGTGTGAGGTTAGAGACTGTATCTATTCCATCCTTGAGTCAGACTGGTTCTAGTTCCAACGTAGGAACTTATAAAATGTTACATGGATTAACTGCCTGCATTCATTGCCTGCAGATTGTGTGCTTTTTGAGCAAAATAGATTGTATCTACAAATACAATTCTGCAAATGCAAATTCAGCCCATTGACTTAAATGTTTGTGTGTGTGCATGTGAGGGAGAGAGGAGCGTGTGTGTATGTGCATGCATGTGTATGCATGTATGTGTGTAAGGGAGAGAGTGTGTGTGTGAGCATGTGTGCATGCTTGATAGACTGTGAGTGTGACGGAGTATAAGCCTGTGAGAGGGAGTGCAAGTGGGGAATGTATGCGTGTGTGGCTGAGAGAGAGAATATGTATGTGAGAGAGTCAATGTGAGTGTATGTGCACATAAGAATGTGTGTGTATGTGAGAGTATATGTGTGTATATAGTGTTGTGGAGTCAACTGTAGTATAACATGAACCCCAGATCCCGTTGAGGCCAACCTCATGGGTATCAAATGTGGCTATCGACCATTCCATCTCTACACACTCCATTCAGCATGCACACACTCACACTCTGTCCCTCTCCCCCAACCCCCAACACACACGCACTCTCTCTCTCACACACGCACGCATGCACACACACACATAAGTCAATGAGGTGAATTTGCATTTGCAGAATTGTATTTGCAGATGCATTCTATTTTATATTATTGACCAGAGACAAACTAATTTGAATTATAACTCATCCATAAACACACCCTTGGCGAAAGCAAATTCAGCAAAACAGTGTGATTCTCATTGCGGTCTTCTCATTCTAACATGGCAGAATGAAATACTGAAAGAACCCTTTCAACAACTGAGAGAGCCCTCAAGATTTTTTGTAGCAGCAGAGAGAGAGCTGTATTGACCAGTTTCAACTCCAAAACACGAAGTTCAACAACAGATAGCAGAAACTAAAACCAGAAGTTTGTGAACTATGGTTTATGAATTCCATCACAAACACGAAGTTTGTGAGCCTAACTCCATCCACTCAGGATGTTGTTGAGTAAATTTTAAAAATATCAAAGCTATTTACTCTGCTTTCCACGGAGCAGACACCTCACCATTAGTTGACAATAGCTCTCTTCAAGAGAAACAGGACAAAATAAATGCCTCTTATTGGCATATTTCCGACACACTGGAGTCCCATGTAGCCCGGTCCATGTTAGAATGAAAGCTTTCCTTCTCTGAAAGACATTTGTGAAGGAGATGGGATTCTTTTTTTCCTGACAACTGATAACAGTTTAGTGGTCACCATTAGACTGTTAAGTCTAGATTTGTATTGAATTCACCGTCTGCCGTTGTGGATATTGAACCCGGCTCCCCTTGATCTCTGAAATCATTGTCTCACAAGACCAAAATGCCATCATCTCCCCTAATCTTTGACATTGGACTGGATCCACAGCAGCAGTCCCTGATACCAAGCTCCAAGAAGGCAGCGGTGTAGGATGTTCCAGCCAGAACTCATCCGCTCCACGTGTTCTTCTTTCTCTTTTCCTGCTCCTTTCCTTCTGGCCGCTGGTAAGCAATGATTCTTTGCCTGCAGAGATGATTCCCAGCCTCTGGCAACCACTCCCGTCCTCTAGGGAGCACGATTCCTTGCCTGCAGAGATGATTTGCGCCCTTTGGTGACAACTTCTGGACTGGCACAGCAGCCTCCTCTCACAGTTTCCTGGCCTGGCACAACAGCTTCCTGGCATGTTGTGGGCAGCCTTAATGTTCCCATAGCAGCATTCCGGTGAGGCGTGGCATCCTCCTGGCCTGTTCAAGGGCCTCCCAGCCTAGCGCAGCAGCCTTCCAGCATGGCGTGCCATCCTCCCATCCTGGCGCAGTGGCCTCTCAGTGTGGCATCCTTCTGACCTGGTACAGTGGCCTTACGGCACAGTACCTCCCCGCCTGGTGCAGCAGCCTCCCGGGGTGACATGGCAATGTCCTAGTCTGGTGTAGCAGCCTCCTTACATCGTGGCTTCTTGGCATGGTGTGTCATTGGTGCAGACTGAAAACTAGCTGCCAGCATGGTCTGCTGTCCTGAACTTTTACTTTTGTATCTCAGTTGGCACTGTAATTGGTGAAGAAAAACTCCTCACTGTACTCAAGCAGTTTATGGGACAATAAAGGCTACTCTGTGTTTGGTCTCCTCGAACAAGTTGTGGTGCAATTCTGGTGATCTCTACAGAGAGTGCTGGTTAAACCGTGAAGATTCCTAGCCCTAGTGTGTGCTCCAAATCTGGGAGGGGGATCTCCATTCACAAGGAGAGAGCCGAGGAGAGGAGTTTTGGAGCGTGAGCCGAGACATCAGGCAAGAAGCTTTGCTTAATCCCAGATAAAGTGTCTGATTTCTAAACTGGAAAGATGCAATGAACTATGTTGCATGGAGTCAGATTTTATTTGTGTGAAGACTATGGTTTACAGACTTGAACATGTGATGGAATTCCATCACAAATATTGGAAGTTGGGTGGCATGGTGGCTCAGTGGTTAGCACTGCTGTCTTGCAGCACCAGGAAGACAGGTTCAATCCCAGCTTCTGGTGACTATGTGTTGATTACACATTCTCCCTGGGTCTGTATCAGTTTCATTTGGGTGCTCTGGTCTCCTTACACAGTCCAAAAATGTGCAGGATCAGTGGATTGGCCATGGGAAACGCAGCGTTACTGGGATTGGGAGGCAGGTGTTTGAGTGGGACACTCTTCAGAGAGTTGGTGTGGACTTGTTGGGCTGAAGGACTTGTTTCCACACTGTACAGATTTTTTAAAAAAGCACTTATTTTAATTTTGGTGCAATCTAACCTGGGACATGGTGGTTGGATTCACTGCTGAATACCTTCAAAGTACTGATTGTCAGTATGTTCATTCCTGCGCATGAGGGAGTGACTCAATGTCCAACCATTCACCTGTCCATAATGTGGAGGGCATCCATTTCTGGTTACTGTGCCGTGATTCCATATCTTGTGCTGTCCTTCATAAAGTGTGGATATAAAATTCTGGAGTCAATCTGAGTTGTGGAGACTCCAAAACTGAATGCAAACATTTTGCAGTTAATGTCCATGTCAGGTGTCTCCCATTCTCTACTTTATTGATCCCAGATGTCTTCTTGCGGATGTTGTGGTCTTATGAGAAACTCCTGCCAGTCAGAGTAACCCATGAAAGAGAAGAAACAATATTGAGTATATTAACGTGTTTCTGGGGGTGATTTGCTGCTGATGCATTTCCCTATGTTTCTCTAGAAGGGCAATTGTTTGATTTGAGAGGTGTTACTATAATTGTTTAAATGATAAGACACAGAGCAACAATTATCTTTGTGCTAAAATCCATCATGCATAGAGAATATTTGATCAGTAACTTTGTCTCTTTTTTTCCTTTCTCTCTCTTACAGTTAGTCCAGCAGCAATTCTAATCTTGTCTGAGGGCAAGTGTGGTCTTTCGACAAGCACCGCTCACTATCTGGGAACCATGGCAGTGTCTGATCTACTGTACGTTACTTTTGATATCATGCTTTTTAAGTTTACTTACTATTATTATCCATGGTGCCTTCTGGACATCACTCCTGTTTGTAGAGCCATCTATGCCCTGAGCCGCTTGACCGTTGATTGTTCTGTCTGGTTCACTGTCGCTTTTTCTTTTGATTGATTTGTTGCCATTTGTATTCATCAGATGACATCTCAGTATTGCACAGAGAAAACTGGAATGAGGGTTCTAGCAATAATTCTTTCTTTAAAGAATATTCCCCAACTATTTTTGATTTGAAGCCGAAATGATCATTAACAATGTTCCATGGTACTGTTACACCACCTACAGATATTATAATGATGCTCATTGGCTGAGTTATCGATATATTGAAACATTTTTAACACCACTTCTCCCATTCACATTTATTCTCTTTCTGAACATCCTGAATACATGAGTGAGAATTTAAAATTGAGAATTTGGAGGATAGTATGTCTGTGTTGCTTCTTGCAATCACAGGATGATCAGGGAATATTGGGATTTGCTGGGAAAGCAGGAGGGAGGAAGACATTTGGACAAAGTAAAGGTATGGAGTTTATAATCTAGTCTCCAGCCTATATGGTGCTTGTTACAAAGGTCCAGATATAACAACCGAAAAAATGACTGTTTCACCAAATATAAACTGAGGCAGGGGTAGGAGCTATTTTGCAGATGGAAGCAATTCTTCATGATGATATAAATATCATTTTGAATTTATCACACCCCTCAATACGAAGCCACAAGCAAACAGGTTCATCCAGAGTCAGTTCACAGTGAGCTCCATGGAGACAGTTGGGTGGGGTAGAGGTTATTAAGGTGGACAAATCCCCAGGACCGGATGGGATCTATCCCAGATTGCTGAGGGAGGTGAGAATGGAAATAGCTGGGGCCCTGACAGATATCTTTGTAGCATTCCTAAAAACAGGTGAGGTGCCGAAGGACTGGAGGGTTGCTCATGTTGTGCCCCTGTACAATAAGGAAAGAAGGAATATTCCAGGTAACTACTGACCTGTGAGCCTGACGTCAATGGTGGGAAATATGTAGGAGAAGGTACTGAGGGATAGGATCTATATATACTTAGAACAGAATGGGCTTATCAGTAATTGGCAACATGGTTTTGTGCGGGGGAGATTGTGCTTTGCCAAATTAATAGAGTTCTTTGAGGAAGTTACCAAGTTGATAGATGAAGGAAGGGCTGTATATGTCAAATACATGAACTTTAGTAAGGCATTTGATTAGGTTCCCCATGGTAAACTAATAGAGAAAGTGAAGTCACATGGTGTGTGGAGTGTTCTAGCTAGGTGGATAAAGAACTGGTTGAGCAACAGGAGACAGAGAGTAGTAGTTGAAGGGAGTTTCCCGAAATGGAGAAAGGTTCCACAGGGACACTGTTGTTTGTACTGGGGCCTCTGTTGTTTGTGATATACACAAATGATCTGGAAGAAGGCACTGTTGATATGATCAGCAAGTTTGCAGATGACACGAAGATTGGTGGAGTAGCAGAAAGCATAGGGGATTGTCAAAGAATACAGGAGAATATAGATAGACTGGAGAGTTGGGCAGAGAAGTGGCAGGTGGAGTTCAATCCAGGTAAATGTGAGGTGATGCATTTTGGGAAGTCTATTTCTCGAGCGAATTGTACTGTAAACGGAAGAGCCTTGGGGAAAATTGATGAGCAGAGAGATCTGGGACTTCAGGTCCATTGTACCCTGAAGGTTGCTGCACAGGTGGATACAGTGGTCAAGAAGGCCTTCATCAGACGGGGTATTGACTATAAGAGCTGACAGATCATGTTACAGTTGTATAGGGCTATGGTTTGGCCACATTTGGAATACTGCATATAGTTCTGGTCACCACATTACCAAAAGGATGTGGACACTTTGGAGAGGGTGCAGAGAAGGTTTACGAGGATGTTGTCTGGTCTGGAAGGTGCTAGCTATGAAGAGAAGTTGAGTAGGTTAGGTTTATTTTCATTAGAAAAAAGGAGATTGAGGGGGGACATGATTGAGGTCTACAAAATCATGAAGCGTATAGACAGGGTGGATAGAGATGAGCTTTTTCCCAGGGTGAAGGATTCAATAATGAGAGGTCATACTTTCAAGGTGAGAGGTGAAAAGTTTAAGGGGGATACACACGGCATGTACTTTACACAGAGGGTGATAAGTGCCTGGAACCCGTTGCCAGCAGAGGTAGTAGAGGCAGGTACAGCAGATTAATTTGAGATGCATCTGGACAGATGCATGAGTAGGTGGGGAGCAGAGGGATACTTAGGTGAAGGGCGACAGGTTTAGACAGTTGATTTGGATCGGCTCAGGCTTGGAGGGCTGAAGGGCCTGTTCCTGGGCCGTTAAATTTCTTTGATCTTTGTTCACAACCAGCTATATCTGTATTGTCCAGTGCATATGGCGGAGATTTGTCATGTCAACAAAGATTGCTCATCAGTGACAGACAGACTGGGTTTTTGGTTAATACAGAATTCTCGGGATGTAACAGTGCCCTGAGAAGATGGGCCCATTACACCAACAGCCAGAGGACATTTCCCTGTGTCCTCCCACTGAAACTGGGTTGGAACAGATTTTCTGTAAAATCAATGAATTGGTCACTTGACTCCAGGTCCGTTTCCTGCAAACTGAGAGTAAATGGTCATATTTGAGTTAACAATGAGAAACAGACAGAATTTATTCAGAATCTGACAGTAATCATGCGTCGTGTAAACAGTGAAGGGGACGTGACAGAGTATCTCCCTTTGTTATCGCTGTCACAGTTTTCTTTTGTTTTGATTCCTTTCAGATGACAGTTGGTAAGGATCCAGTAATTTACATCCCCATCTTCTGTTTTTTCTCTTTTCCCACTGCACCCTCCACCCCTTCCTTGGTTAATATTGTTACTCTGTCATTTCAGCCTCTCCTGCTCTCCAGCCCATCACAGCCTTTCCCTTCTGCTCTTCTTCCCACCTTCCAGCTGAGACACAAGTAACAATGCGGGTAGTTCCCTCTCACACACACTCACATTATCACTGACATAGATACAGAGACACAGAGGGTCATCACTCCCAAAGGCTCAGACAGAGACAGTGTTCAGTCTCACTACGATCCCACTTTCCAGTGATATATTTTTATTCTAACACTCATACAAAGCAAGAGAGAAAGGAGTCATTTCTCTCCAAATTGGTCTGTAAACAAATCCCAGCCTCTAAATCACAGCAACTATAAGATCAATAAGAACTGTGTTAATATCTCAATAGTAACCTACAACAACCAATTGAAGAGTATGTTTATGCAGATTTATAATTTGAAAAACTATATACTCCAGATGCTGTGAACATTAAATAAAAACAGAGACTATTGGAAATACTCAGTCACTTTCTCTGATGATAGATCATTGACCAGAAACATTCATTGTGTTTCTCTCTCCACAGATGCTGTCTGATCTGCTGAGTATTTGCTGTTTCCATCATGAAAGTTTACTCCATGTTCAGAAAGCACACAAGTTATTTAATTAAAACAGGTATTCCCATAGAGTTAAGGTTATTTATAATTGATATACCACATAGAAAACTATTTATGCATTACAATATTAAAGATATAATTACAAACAAAAATATGGAGATAAACATTAAATATATGGTCCTAATCCATCAGACATACAAAGAATAACAGATCTGAGTGCTGAGTGATCTCACTCCTATGTACAATATCAAAGGCTGGGAAACAAACATGCTGTAATATCCAGAGATTGAATTAATCCCACTGTCAGCTTGAAAATCTTTAACCTTTGGATCAGGCCGATACTTTTCCATAGCTATTTTAAAACTGATAGAATTGTGGTAAGTGTTTCCCCACTAATACCTCAGTGACTTGCCCTGCCTTATTTCCCAAGAGAAGGTTGGGTTTTGCCCCTTCTCTCAGAGGGCCATCTACATACTAATTGAGAAAGATTTATTGCATACACTTAACAAATCCCTCACAGCCATTACCAATCTGTGTTTGGAAAGTTAAGATCCACTTATTATTCTTACACCTATCAGTGACTTCCCTACATATTTGCTCCTCAATATCCCACTGACTACTGGGGAATCTATAGTAAAATCCCATCAAAGTAATGACACCCTTTTTTCACAACTCAGATAGCTTCACTGGACGATCCATCAGGAACATCCTCTCTCAGTACTGCCGTGATATTTCCCTAATCAAAATAGCCAGTCCCACTCCTTTGTTGCCTCCCCTTTTCATCCTTCCTAAGAACAGTTCATTTGAGCTCAATTTTGGAGCACCCGATCTTACTACTTCTGATGAAGGGTCACTGACTTGAAATGTTAACTATTTTCTCTCCATAGGTGTTGCCAGACCTGCTGAATTTCTCCAGCAGTTGTGGTTTACCCAGCTTCAGCAGCAAGTCAAATTCCAAATTATTTCTTCATTCCCCTTTCTCCTGCTGTGACTGTCATGCTCGGGATGTCCTGGTATTGGCTCATTTAATTGGTTTCAATGACATCACTGTCCTGTTTCAAGCCCATCCCCAGATGTCATCTCTCTGCTCCTCTCGGCAAGATTGCGGTTGAAGAAATATGTGCAGCTGTCTGGGGTGTTATTTCCAAATGCCGTATCTTCATAGTCATTGTAACAATGGGACACAGTTCTCCAATACAGTGTTTATGTCTTGACTATCTTTGATGCAGTTCCTTGGTCAGGGAAACATTTCGACTTCAAAACCAATTCATGAGATGATGCCTCAGACAAATCTTTCCCACAGATCTTCACCACAACAGGTTTATATTCATTAACATGGAATAAATCACAAACATAGTAACATGATTCATTGTGATTAAAGTAATAAAATACTAAGCGATGCATTGGATTATTGTTTGTGTGTGTGCATTAGTGTGTGAATGTGCAGTGGCAACATTAATCATCTTGCACTTGACAGCCCTATAATTTTCATAGTTATCCTTTTGCTCTTAATTTCATAATAAACCACTTTTTCTTTTTGATCTTACCCACTAACATTGCCCTGTCCTTCCTTGGCCTTTCCAAGTGTTTTTTTAGTTTTCAGTTCACCCATTTAGATTCTTGGCTAAGCTTCCTATAGTTTTTGAATTGTTTTGTCAGGATCAGTATCTTTCTTTTACTGTTTCCTGTCACCTTGTCTGCTTGAGGACACCTATGGGGTACTAGATCTGGAAGCATAATGATTTCTGTTGTTGGGTCATGTTTACACTGTGTCTCTAGAATCTCACTTTTGAAATCCTCCCACTGGTTTGTCATTATTTTATCTTCAAATATTTGCATCCAGTTGAACTTCATCAGATAATCTCTCAGATTCATGAGATTTCCTTCATCAGCCATGGATGTCTAATGTTGAGGGCAGAGGTGTAGGACATGGCTGAGATGCATTGGAGGGCATTTTCAACCACGTGGG
Organism: Chiloscyllium punctatum; assembly: GCF_047496795.1. Taxonomy (NCBI): domain Eukaryota; kingdom Metazoa; phylum Chordata; class Chondrichthyes; order Orectolobiformes; family Hemiscylliidae; genus Chiloscyllium; species Chiloscyllium punctatum. Next base: position 55,957,927 of record NC_092767.1, read on the forward strand.
AGGGGACATTACGGTCTTTAAAGAAGGAGGTCATCTGGTGTGTTCTCTGGTGGAACTGGTGGCTCCCAGCCTCATTCCTGACGAAGGGCTCCTGCTTGAAAGGTCGATTTTCCTGCTCCTTGGATGCTGCCTGACCTGCTGTGCTTTTCCAACACCACTTTAATCTTGACACCATGAGAGTCCTCAGGGCGGGCCTTGGTTCTCTATCCTGCTCTGATTGGTTAGAAAGTCTGTCCATCTCGAGCTTATAGCCTATAGGAAGTGTGGTCCCACCTTGGGACTGTCGTCTGGATGTGAATGTGAATGAAAAGAGAAATCACTTGAGAAACTCAGCAGGTTTGGCAGATTCTGTGGAGTTAAAGCAGAGTTAACGTTTCAGATCCAGTAATCCTTCAACGTAACTGATAGGAACCTACGCTGCACTCCCTCAATCGCCAGAATGTCTTTCCTCAAATTTGGAGACTCCATTTAGGTAGTAATCTGCCTTCTTGTTCTTGCCACCAAAGTGGATAACCACACATTTATCCACATTAAACTGCATCTGCCATGCATCCGTCCACTCACCTAACCTGTCCAGGTCACCCTGTATTCTCCTAACATCCTCCTCACATTTCACCCTGTCACCCAGCTTTGTGTCATCAGCAAATTTGCTAATATTACTTTTAATATCTTCATCTATATCATTAATGGTAGGTCAAGTTTTGCAGCTTCCCTCGTAGGTAGATCCACAAACTGAATCAGAAAATGTTCTTGTACACCCTTAACAAATCCCTCTCCATCCAAGCCCTTAACACTATGTCAATCCCAGTCTATGCTTGGAAAGTTAAAATCACCTACCATAACCACCCTATTATTCTTACAGATAACTGAGATCTCCTTACAAATTTGGTTCTCAATTTTTCACTGACTATTGAAGGGCAATTGTAGTACAATCTCAATAAAGTGATCATCCCTTTCTTATTTCTCAGTTCTACCCGAATAACTTTCCTCTATGCATTTGCAGGAAGATCTGCCCTAAGTACAGCTGTAATGTTATCACTAATCAGAAATGCCCTTCTCCTTCCTCTCTTGACCACCTTTTTATCCTTCCGGTAGCATCTATGCCCTGGAATATTAAGCTGTCAGTCCTGTCCATCCTCAGCCACATCTCTATAATTGCCATGCAATCCCAGTCCCATGCTGAGGTCATCTGCCTTACTTGCTAGGCCCTGTGCATTAAATAAATGCAGTTTAATTTACCAGTCTTATTTTGTTCTCTGCATGGTTCCTGCCTCCCCTGATAATTTGATTTGCTCCTTTTCCCAACTTTTATTGAGGCTGGGAATCCTGCAGCGAGTAACTCACCTCCTGAATCCCCAAATCCTGTCCCACCATCGAGAAGGCACAAGTCAGGAGTGTGTGATGGAATACTCCTCACTTGCCCTAGATGGGCAACTTTTTTCTCTTTCCTCACTGTCTCCTTGGGTCTCTCTTCACTAGCACCGCACTCCCACCTCCTGCCACCCTGGACCCTTTCCCACCCTGCACCAGTTTAAATCCTCCTGCACAGTTCTAAGACATCTCCCTGCCAGTATATTCGACAAGTTTGAAAACCTTACAACGTTTAAAAAATATTTGGATGAGCACTTGAAACATCACAACATTCAAGCCTATGGGATGCAGTATAATTTGGGTGAATGTGAGGTTATTCACTTTGGAAGGAAACACAAGGAGACAGATTCCTACCTGAATGGCTGTAAATTGGGAGAGGGGAGTGTGCAGTGGGACCTGGGGGCCCTTGTGCACCAGTCACTGAAGGTGAGCATGCAGGTGCAGCAGGTGGGAAAGAAGGCAAATGGTATGTTGGCCTTCATTGTAATAGGTTTCAAGTACAGGAGCAGGGAGCAAATATACAGGGCCTTGCAGAGGCAACACCGAGAATATTCTGGGCACTTTTGGTCTGTTTTTCTGAGGAAGAACGTTCTTGCTCTCAAGGGAGTGCAGCGAAGATTTACCACACTGATTCCGGGGAGGACGGGACTGACCTATGAGAAGAGATTGATGAGGGTTAGGATTGTTTTTGCTGGAGTTCTGAGGAATGAGGAGAGATCTCATGGAGACTTATAAAATTCTAACCAGACTAGACGGGATGGATGCAGAGAGGATATTCCCAATGGTGGGAATGTCCAGAAGCAGGGGTTACAGACTGAGCATTCAGGATGGACCATTTAGGAATGAGATGAGGAGACATTTCTTCACCCAAAGAATGGTGAGCCTGTTGAATTCATTCCCACCGGAAGTAGTTGATGACAAAACATTGAATGTATTCAAGAGGCAGTTACATACAGCACTTCGGGTGAATAGGATCAAAGGTTATGGGGAAAAACAAGATTAGCCGATTGAATTGGACAATCTGCTGTGATTGTGATGCATGGCAGAGCAGGCTTGAGGGGTCAAATGGCCTCTTCCTGCTCCTGTCTTCTATGTTTCTCTGTAGCATTGAATGCCACATTGTTTGGAGAAGACATTTCTCTCATACTTCATTGGTCTTAATTATGTCCATCTTAGATTGATGTCATCTCACTTTTATTCTTCATCTGTGAAAATGACTTTTTGAGTCCACATCATCAAATGCCCTCAATTTTAAACATATACCTAAGCAGCTTCCCGCTCTTCCTTCCAATGTAAGTACACCGGCTCTTAAAGTTATTTGCCACTGTCCTGCCCATTCTGCTAACCTTCCTGTACTCTGCTACTTTATTACAATCTTCCTCAGTATTAGCCATAAGCCCCAATTTCCTGTCATCCACATAACTGCTATACCTCTGATCTCCAGACACAATTATTTTAGATAATTATTGTCAGGACTAGTACCCTATGGAACAACACATTCTTTCAGTCTGAGCAACTAGCTTTAAGATTTAGTTTTTATTTGTAGCTGAGCTTTTCCAGCAATTTTTGTTTTTGTTTCTGATTTACAGCACCTGCAGTTCTTTTGGTTTGTAAATGCGTGTCCACCATATTGCTATCTATTCTGTTCCTTCTTTCCTGAATCCATGTTGCAACTTTAGTCATGCGTTTACTTGGAGGTACCTTTTAAAGGTCCAGATATAATACAGTCTCTGCAGTACCTTTACCCATCCTGTTATGTCAGCAAACAATTCAATAGGGTTTGATACCAGTGCTGACTGGTCTTTATTGTATTCTAAGTTTTGGATATTTTTCCATGATGGCTTTAGTAAAGACTGCAATATTTTTCCTCCAATCACTTTAAACAGGTTGGCCTGCAGACTCATGGTACATTATACCATGATTGTGATTTAGTAGCTGAGGATTAAGTAATAAGGCCAAATATGCATTGAATATTATCAAACTTATACAAAATCTGTTTGATCAATGAGCTCATCTTGACCTAATGATGTTTAAAAGCTTTAAAAAAAAAGTTAAATGTCTGCCACCAAAACACTCACTGTTTTGATATCGTGAAAGTAATGGGCAGTATTATCTCTAGACCATTAACCCAGAGGCCCAAGTAATTTTCTGGGGATCCAACATCAAATCCCAGTACAGTCGGAGATGAAATCTGAATTTAACAAAAGATCTGTAATTAAGAGTCATAACAGTGACCATTATCAATTGTTGGAAAAACCCATCTGGTTCATGAATGTTGTTTAGAGAAAGAAACTGCCATCTTTACCTGGTCTGGACTACATGGAACTCCAGACCCCCAGCACGGCACGGTGGCACAGTGGTTAGCACTGCTGCCTCACAGCGCCAGCGACCTGGGTTCAATTCCCACCTCAGGCGACTGACTGTGTGGAGTTTGCACGTTCTCCCCGTGTCTGCGTGGGTTTCCTCCGGGTGCTCCGGTTTCCTCCCACAGTCCAAAGATGTGCTGGGTCAGGTGAATTGGCCATGCTAAATTGCCCGTAGTGTTAGGTAAGGTGTAAATGTAGGGGTATAGGTGGGTTGCGCTTCGGCGGGTCAGTGTGGGCTTGTTGGGCCGAAGGGCCTGTTTCCACACTGTATTCTAATCTAATTCTAATCTAATTCTAATCTAATCTAATCAATGTGGCTGATGCTGAACTGTCCTGTCCCTCCTTGATGTTGTCATTCCTGCCAGAATTATGGTCTTTATGGGGTTCTTGTCATCCTCAAGGAGGTGACCATTCCTCATCTGAGACTTGGAAGTGGAAAGTACTATGTTATAGAACATTACAGTGTAGTACAGGCCCTTCGGCCCTCAACGTTGCATCGTGGAACCAATCTGAAGCCTATCTATCCTACACTATTCCATTTTCATCCATATGTTTATCCAATGATCATTTAAATGTTCTTAAAGTTGGCAAGTCTACTCCTGTTGCAGGCAATGCGTTCCATGCCTCTATGACTCTCTGAGTAAAGAAACTACCTCTGACATTTGTCCTATATCGATCAGCCCTCAATTTAAAGTTGTGTCTCCTCATGCTAGCCATTACCATCCAAGGAAAAAGGCTCTCACTGTCCACCTGTTCTCACCCTCTGATTATTTTATATATCTCAAGTAAGTCACCTCTCAACCTTCTTCTCTCTAATGAAAACAGCCTCAAGTCCCTCAGCCTTTCCGCATAAAACCTTCTCTCTGTACCTGGAAACATCCTAGTAAATCACTGGGCCCTTTCCAAAGTTTCCATATCCTTCCTATAATGCTGTAACCAGAACTGTAATAATACTCCAAATGCAGCTTTACCCAGAGTTTTGTACAGCTGCAGCATGACCTTGTGGTTCTGAAACTCAATCCCTCTACCAATAAAAGCTAACACACCATATGCTTTCTTAACAATCTATCTCAGCATTGATTAACCTTAATAAACCAGCCTATACAGTCATCTGTGGCAAATAATTCCATCATTCATTATTCTCAGAAAAGAAATTCCACCTCATGTGTCTTGGGTGGTGAGGGATTATTTGGGGATTTTGCCCTTTGGTTCCAGACTCTCCTGCAAGAGAAAATAATCTTTCTGCATCGACCCTGTCAGGTCCTCTGGGAATCTCGGATGTTTCAAGAAGGTTGCATCTCATGTGGAAAGGTCCAGACCTGTACCAAATGGTTTCTCTCCACAGATACTGTCTGACCTGACACAGTTTCCCAGCATTTTGTGTTTTTAATTTCAGATTTCCAACATTGCCAGCATTTTGCGTTTGTCTCAGGACATCAGACCTGAATACAGAACATAGAATATTGCAGTGCAGTCCAGGTCCTTTGGCCCTGAAACCAATCTGAAGCCCATCAAACCTACACCATTCCATTCCCGTCCATATGCCTATCTAATGACCATTTAAATGTCTTTAAAGTTGGCGAGTCTATAACTGTTGCAGGCGGTGCATTCCACACCCCCTACTACTCTCAGAGTAAAGAAACTACCTCTGACATCGGTCCTTTATCCATCGCCCCTCAATTTAAAGCTATGTCTCCTTGTGCTAGCCATCACCATCCGAGGAAAAAGGCTTTTACCGTCCACCCGATCTAATCCTCTGATGATCTTAGATGTCTCAATTTAGTCACCTCTTAACCTTCTTCTCGCTAATGAAAACAGCCTCAAGTCCCTCAATCTTTCCTCATTACACATTCCCTCTAAACCACGCAGCGTCTGAGTAAATCTCCTCTGAACCCTTTTCAAAGTTTCCACATCCTTCAGAGAATGCGGTGACCCGAACTGCACACAATACTCCAAGTGCGGCTTTCCCCAGAGTTTTGTACAGCTACAGCATGACTTCATGGTTCCAAAACTTGATCCCTCTACTAATAAAAGCTAACACACCGTACGCCTTCTTAACAGCCCTGTCAACCTGAGTGGCAACTTTCAGGGATCTATGTACATGGACACTGAGATCTCTCTCCTCATCTACACTACCAAGAATCTTACCATTTGCCCAGTAATCTCCACTCCTGTTACTCCTTCCAAAGTGAATCACTTTTCTGCATTAAATCCCATTTGCCACCTCTCAGCCCAGCTCTGCAACTTATCTATGTCCCTCCGTAACCTACAACATCCTTCGGCACTATCTACAATTGTACTGAACTCAGTGTCGTCTGCAAATTTACTAACCCATCCCTCTCCGCCCTCATCCAGGTCGTTTATAAAAATGACAAACAGCAGTGGATCGAAAACAAATCCTTGCAGTACACCACTAATAACGGAACTCCATGACAAACATTTCCCATCAACCACCACTCTCTGCCTTCTTTCAGCTGGCCAACTCATGATCCAAACTGCTAAATCACTGTCAATCCCATGCCTCTGTACTTTGTACAGTAGCCTACCATGGGGGACCTTATCAAACCCCTTACTGAAATCCATATACATCACATCAATAGCTTTACCCTCATCCAGCTGTTTGGTCACCTTCTCAAAGAACTCAATAAAGCTTGTGAGGTATGACCTACACTTCACAAAACCCTTCATCCCTTCGGGCGGCACGGTGGCTCAATGGTTAGCACTGTTGGCTCACAGCACCAGAGCCCTGGGTTCAATTCCTGCCTCGGGCACCTGTCTGTTTGCATATTCTCCCCGTGTCTGTGTGGGTTTCCTCCCACAGTTAAAAGATGTGCAGGTGAGGTGAATTGGTCTTGTTAAATTGCCCATAGTGTTAGGCAAGTTAGTCAGAAGGGAATGGGGTCTGGATGGGTTGATTTTTGGAGGGTTGGTGTGGACTTGTTGGGCCAAAGGGCCTGTTTCCACACTGTAGGGAATCTAATCTAATCTAAAGACCGTGTTGACTGTCCCTGATCAACTTATTCCTATCAAGATGATTATACATCCTATCTCTTGTAACATTTTCCAATACTTTACCCACAACCGAAGTAAGGCTCACGGGTCTATAATTACCAGGATTGTCTCTACGCCACATCTTGAACAAGGGAACAACATTTGCTACCCTCCAGTATTGTGGTACTATTCCTGTAGACAATGACAACATAAAGATCAAAGCCAAAGGCTCTGCAATCTACTCCCTGGTTTCCCAGAAAATCCGAGGATAAATCCCATCTCTCCAAGGGTATTTATCTATTTTCACACTTTGCAGAATTTCTGACACCTCCTCCTTGTGAACCCATCCTCCAAATCCCATCTAGTCAAATAGCCTGTATCTCAGTGTTCTCCTCAACAAGATTGTCTTTTTCCAGTTTGATTACCGACGAAAAATATTCATTTAGCACTTCCCCTGTCTCTTCTGACTCCAAGCACAACTTCACATTACTGTCCTTGATTGGCCTGAATCTTACTTGAGTCATTCCTTTATCCCTTCTATACCTGTAGAAAGCTTTAGTGTTTTCCCTGATCCTATCCACCAACAACTTCTCATGTCCCCTCCTCGCTTGTCTTCACTCTCTCTTTAGATCTTTCCTGGAAAACTTGTAACTCTCAAGCACCCTAACTGAGCCTTCACATCTCATCCTAATATAAGCTGCCTTCTTCCTCTTGACAAGAGATTCAACTTCCTTAGTAAACCACAGTTCGCTCGCTCAACCTCTTCCTCCCTGCCTGACAGGTACATACTTATCATGGACACACAATAGTCGTTCCTTGAATAAACTCTACATTTCCATTGTGCCCATGCCCTGCAGTTTCCTTCCCCAATCTATGCATCCTCCACCTTGTCTAATCACGTTGTAATTGCCTTTCCTCCAGCTGTAGCTCTTGCCTTCTGGTGTGTACCTATCCCCTTCCATAGCGAAAGCAAACATAACTGAATCGTGGCATGACGGCTCAGAGGTTACCACAGCTGCCTCACAGTGCTGGGGACCCGGTTCAGTTGAAGACTTGGAGCCCATGTGGAGTTTGCACATTCTCCCAGTGTCTGCATGGGTGTTTGTCGTGTGCTCCAGTTTCTTCCCACAGTCCAAAGATGTGCAGGTTAAATGGATTAACTACAGTAAATGTGTGATTACAGGATAGGACAGCGAGCTGGGTTTGAGTCAGTGCAGACTCAATGGGCCAAATGGTCTTTTTCCACATTGTAGAGATTCTGTGATCGGGAATTCTTCCAAATAGTATCCTCATCTCACCCATTTTCAGCTGTTCCTTCAACAGTCCTCCATTTATCATACAAAGTCACAGCAATATTAGCAATTTTACATCATTCAGCTACATTCACAATTCCTTCCAGAATAAGGCAGCTCACAAGGCGCTTACAGCAGGACCTGGACAACATTGTGTGGCAGGTAGTACTTACTAATGAAGAAGTAACCATTTCCAACAAGAAAATATTCAACTGTCTGATTATTGAGAGTGTGGCAGAGACTAGACACTGAGTGACTGTCAAATTCTGTCCACCATTTACACATTAAAAGGTAGATGCAAGTGATGGAAGTTTGAAGTTTCCTTCCACAAATGGAAAATGATATTTGATCAGTTGTTAACTCTCAAGTGAAAACTAAGATTTCTGTTAAGCAAAAGTACTGAGAGATGGAGAACGAAGGCAGCTAAAAGGGACTGAGCTGCAGATCAGCCAGGATCACAGTGGAAGAGGAACATGCTTGTAACATTAAACTGCCTCCTACTCTTTCCATGTTCCCAACTAGAAGGACACTCAAGAAGCTCCAGAAGAGCAGCCTGCCTGATTGGCATCTCCGACACGTTATCATCCACTGTACCTGAACTATAACTGTAAGACTGATCCTCAGAATGCATTCCAGCAACTCATTAAAAACACACTCCAACAGTACCAACCAACCAACTCCACATCCTAACCCAACAGGAAAAACAAAGACATGCCATCCCACCACGGACATGCTATTCAGTTCCTTCATTCTGTCGGATTAATATCCTGGAATTCCTGACACCTTCATCACTGCGACAGGTGAATATCAATGGGAAGGCCGATGAACATCATCTCAGGGAAACAGGGGCTGGACAATGGGCGGCACGGTGGCACAGTGGTTAGCACTGCTGCCTCACAGCGCCAGAGACCCAGGTTCAATTCCCGCCTCAGGCGACCGACTGTGTGGAGTTTGCACGTTCTGCCCGTGTCTGCGTGGGTTTCCTCTGGGTGCTCCGGTTTCCTCCCACAGTCCAAAGACATGCAGGTTAGGTGAATTGGCCATGCTAAAATTGCCCGTAGTGTTAGGTAAGGGGTAGATGTAGGGGTATGGGTGGGTTGCGCTTCGGTGGGGCGGTGTGGACTTGTTGGGCCGAAGGGCCTGTTTCCACACTGTTAGTAATCTAATCTAATCTAAAATAAATGTGGCCTCACAGTACGGCTCACTCCAGGAGAATAAAGAGGAAGAGAATAAATCAGTGGCTGAGTGGTTATACCGAAAACTATCAGAGCTGGCTTCAGATTTTACAGGTTAATGTAAAACATGAGCAATTATGGAGGTTTAAAACTTGCCGAGCATGGGCGTGTAAGGGATAATACTTAGAAATGGACAGAACGAACACAAGACCCAAGGAGGAAACTGGGTGTGGGAACAAACACAGACTTGGGGTTTTAGTGGAACATTTCCTCTTAAAATCTTAAGTTAAAAAAAGGAAGCAATTCTTTTCTCATTCTGATCTTGTTTTGCACGTTCAAATGGAGTCATACAGCATGGAAACAAACCCTTTGGTCCAATTTGTCCATGCCAACCAGATATCCTAAATTAATCTACTCCCATTTGACAACACTTGACTCACATCCCTCTAAAATAATCCTGTTCATCTACAGGGTGCCTTTTAAATGTTGTAATTGAAGCAGCCTCCACCACTTCCTCTGGCAGCTCATTCCATATACGCACCAATCGCTCCAAGAAAAAGTTAACCCTTAGGTCCCTTTTACAGAGGAGCCTTGATTATCCGACATTCGATAAATCGAAGTTCTGATGATCCTGAAATTAGATCCCGATGTGTGGCTAACTATGTTATCGGGCATTCAATTAACTGAACAAAATACTCCCCGCCTGTGTCCTGTGGATAATGGAGGTTCCTCTGTATATATTTCCCCTCTCACCCTCAACCTATGCCCTCTAATTCTGGACTCACCCAACCGAGAGAAAAGACCTTGTCTGTTTACTCTTTCCATGTCCCTCATGATTTTATAAATCTCTATCAGGTCACCCCTTAACCTCCCATGCTCCAGGGGATTGAAAACCATCTGCCACTTTTCCACCCAATTCTCCAGTCTATCTATACCCTCCTGTATTCTCTGACAGTCCCTTATGCTTTCTGCTACTCCACCAATCTTCATGTCATCTGCAAACTTGCTGATCATACCAACAGTGCCCTCTTCCAGATCATTTATGTACATTACAAGCAACAGTGGCCCCAGCACTGACCCCTGTGGAACACCTTTCTCTATTTCGAGAAACTCCCTTCAACTACTGCTCTCTGTCTCCTGTTGCTCAACCAGTTCTTTATCCACCGAGCTAGAACACCCTGCACACCATGTGACTTCACTTTCTCCATTCATCTACCATGGGGAACCTGATCAAATGCCTCACTAAAGTCCATGTATATGACGTTAACAGCCCTTCCTTCATCTCTCAGCTTGGTCACATCCTCAAAGAACTCTATTAAGTTGGTAAGGCCCAATCTCCCCCTCACAAAACCATGTTGCCGATCACTGATAAGCCCATTCTTTTCTAAGTATAAATAGATCCTATCCCTCAGTATCTTCTCCAGCAACTTTCTCACCACTGACATCAGGCTCACTGGTCTGTAGTTACGTGGAATATCCCTACTACCCTTCTTGTACAGGGGGTCAACATGAGCAACCTTCCAGTCCTCTGGCACCTCATCTGTATTTAAGGATGCCACAAAGATATCCATCAGGGCCCCTACTATTTCCTCTCTCGCCTCCCTCAGCAACCTGGAATAGATCCCATCTGGTCCTGGGAATTTGTCCACCTTAATAACCTCTAGCCTACCCAACACATCATCCCTACTTATATTAATGTGATCCAGTCTAATCAAACTTCTATCGCTAATCTCAATATTCATCATGTTCCTCTCCTCAGTGAATACTGATGTAAAATAATCATTCAGAATCTCACCCATTGTCTCAGGTTTGACACACAGCCTTCCTTCATTATCCTTTAGTGGACCAATCCTTTCCCTAGTTACCCGCTTTCTTCTTATATAAAAATAAAATGCTTTGAGATTCTCCTTAATTCTGCTCGCTTAAGCTATTTCATGACCCCTTTTAACCCACTTGATTCCTCGTTTAAGATTTGTCCTACTCTTCCGAAATTCCTCCAGGGCCCGTTCTATTCTTAGCTGCCTAGACCTTATGTACCTTTTCCTCTTGGCTAGTTGTACAATTTCTCCTGTCATCCACGTTTCACGAATCTTGCCCTTCCTATCCTTTGCCTTCAACAGGACATGCCTATCCTGCACTATCTTTAACCTCTCTTTGAAAGCCTCCCACATCTCAAATGTGGACTTCTCTTCAAATAACTGTGTCCAATCCACATTTCCGAGCTCCTGCCTAATTTTGATATAATTGGCATTGGCCCAGTTTAGTACTCTTAACCTTAGGACCACTCTCTTTTCTATCCATAAGTATTCTATTCTTACAAAATTGTGGTTACTGTTCCCAAAGAAATCTCCCACCGCAACTTCTACCACCTGTCCTGGCTCATTCCCCAGTACCAGGTCCAATATGGCCCCTGTATGAGGAAAACCGTGTCTTGCAAATGTAATTGAGCTTTTTGAAGAAGTTACCTTAAAGCTGGATGAGGGCAGAGCAGTAGATGTTGTTTACTTGGACTTTATTAAAGTCCTTGACCAGGTTCCACAAAATAGACTAATTAGTGAAGTTCGATCACATGGGATTCAGAGTAATCTTGCCACTTGGATACAAAACTGGATTAACGTCAGGAGACAGAGTGACAGCAGAGGATTGTTCTCCCATAGACGGCAGTATGTCAGGAGTCTGCACTCTGTTGCTGCTGTCCTTGGAAAATAGATGCTGAGTTGTTGCAACTGACAGTAGCTGGAGTAGGTTGAGGCCTAGTGCATGGAGTCTCTGGTGCTGCAGCCTGCCTGCCTGGAAGCACTCGAACCTGGGATTCTCTGATGCTTTTACTGCCTTTGGAAGCCTGGTGGTCTGTATTTTTCCTCGGTGAGTTGAATACTGCTGTAAAAGCACCTCCTATGCTGGGGAGAAAATGCTGAGGATTGGGGCCTACAGCCTCGACCTTAGGTGTGTAGCCTGGAGGGAACCAAACTTGGGACTTGCTGTCACTGCTGCTGCCGCTGCCCTGAGGAGCCTGATGGTCTGCAATTCTATTCTCCGGTGGCTGGGAGATGTGTTTCTGGAGCCTGGATGTCTTCTTCAGTTTGGGGATTCTTGGGGGGGGGGGGGGGGGGTGGGTGCTGAACACTTACAATGAGTGGCTGTATGTTGGAGTCTGGGGCCTGGAACTATTTGGAGCCTGGACAATCGCCTTATTGCTGCTGCTTTGTGACTGTAACCTATTTGCTGCCAGTGACTCTTGCTCAGGGCAATGGGGAACAATTGCTTTGCACCTGTGGTTTGGGAGGCAGGTCAGGGCATGGTTGCCTGGGTGACTGGACTGGCAGGTTAAGCCTAACAGGACTCTCTCAGTTTCCTTTACTGACTATTTATGTGAGGGGAGGTGTCGGTCTTGGTTTGGGAGTGGTGATGGCAATCACTGGATTCTGTAAAACAATACCCAGGGTGGGGCCCAGTCACTCCTACGTGGGGGTGGATGCATCTTCCACCTTCCCCCCCCCCCCCCCCCCAGCCCCTCCCAGGGCCTCGTCACCCTTTCCTTATTTAACAAACCAGCTCAGGACGAAATGTTACATTCACCCCAACATGACCATTAAGACCTGTCAGCGGCCTTGGTGGGGCTAGTCTGGTTCCCCACCATTGTCACTACATCAAAGATGTATGGGAAGGCAGTGTTCTTCCTGAAGACTGAGCAGGTGGTGCAACCCGCCCTGGAGAAGGGCCTTACTGTCGCTAAGATGGTATTGCCTGTTGACCCTCTGGGTGTAATTTCCCAGAGGATCATTTTGATGAATATCCTGCCCTTTGTTCCATTTGATTTACTTCCATCGCACATTCACCAGCTCGGGAAGATATGTTGGGTATGGTGTCAGTACTGCTTGGTCTGAAGGAGGTCTTTGCTTACCAGGCATTCTGGTCAGTGAAGGCTGTGCGGTGCCATCGCCTGCAAGGAGGTGGGACTACTCTGGAGGAATTGGCCTGCCTTGAAGACCGCTGCCAACACCCAAGCCACCAATCAAGAAGCTGTGAGTGAGCAGATGGTGCCTCCATTTGCTGTGCCCTCTGTGTGTGGAGGGGGAAGAGAGTCCCTCCCACACTCAGTAAGTTAGTTCTCATTTTTTTGTTGTTGCTGATGACACATTCATAGCTAGCCTCAACATCAAAGGCAGCAGGAAGGCCGAGTGCAGATATCTTATCCTTCGCTCCTCAGGGAATGAACCTACACAGTGAGCCTCCTGCAAGAAATCCCGACTGTATCAGGAGACAAAGGTCCATGGCTCCTGGAGTGGCAGTGACTTCCTGAGTCACTGGCCTCCAATTCTGGAGGGGTGGCTATCTTGTTGGCCTCTTTTCCCAGCTGGAGATCTTGAGAGTCAAGGTGACCCAGCCATCTGCTCCAACTCATGGTTCATTTCAGAGGCTCAATGATTCACTTCATGAAGGTATATGCAGCTTAGATGGTGCATGAGCATCTAGGACAAGGAAGCATCTAGTCTTCTTCCCTCCATCAGTGAGGGGGAGCCCATCCTTCTCAGGGGACATTTAAATTGCACTCTCAGGAGGAGGGGCCGTGGAGATACCCAGAAGAGCTCAGCATCGGTGGGCAAGTTGAGAGGCTTGGTAGATGCCTGGTGAAATGTCCACCCTGATTCCATTGCCATCAACTTTGTGAGGCCGGGGGTTGGAGTGTCTCGGACTGACCGTCTCTACATTTTCAGGGTGGACACCTTCTGTGTTCTGAAGGCCTCAATGTGTCAGGTGTTGATCTCCGATGACAACCTGGTGTGAGTGGAGCTCGGTCTGTTCCGTGCCAGAGCAAGGTTGGGGTATTGACACTTCAACACCCTGCTGTTGGAAGACAAGCTGTTCTGGGACTTGTTTCGTTACTTCAGGACTTGCTGGAGAGGGAAACAGGGGGAGCTTCCCCGCCTTGGCGGATGTCAGCAAGAGCGGAAAATGTGTTGCTGGAAAAGCGCAGCAGGTCATGCCGCATCCAAGGAGCAGGAGAATCGACGTTTCGGGCATGAGCCCTTCTTCAGGAATCATCCTGAAGCCCTTCCTGAAGAAGGGCTCATGCCCGAAACGTCGATTCTCCTGCTCCTTGGATGCTGCCTGACCTGCTGCGCTTTTCCAGCAACACATTTTCAGCTCTGACCTCCAGCATCTGCAGTCCTCACTTTCTCCTTGAGGATGTCAGCAAGACTCACATCCATGTCTTCTGTCAGGGATACACATGGGCGTCGATGAAAAGGTGGAAATCCAGGATCATAGAATTGGAGAAGGAGGTGCTTGATCCAGAGTTATGTTGTGGTCAGCCTGACATGGACCTGGCCCTATGGGATGGTACATGAAGAGCAGAAGGCTGCACCCCAGGATCTGGATCCCTTTGGGTCCTGGAGTGTGGACATGAGTTTGTGAGTCCAGTTCCATTGGGATCTTGACCGTGGCTCCCATTTCTTCTACTCGCTGGAAAAAAGGCACGGGCTCCACCAGCAGCTCCTTGTGCTGCGAACTGATGATGATCCCTTGTTTCAGATTAAGGGCCCAAGTCAGGGTCTATTCCTGCTCTGTTCTCTCTGGATCTGTCCAGCGAGGAAGCTGACAAGGTTCTGTGGGACAACCTGCCGCAGGTCAGCTGTAACGGTGCCAAGAAGCTCGATGCCCCTCAGAGCTTGGAGGAACTAACTGGTGCCTTCCACCATTTTCCCAGCAGCAGGACCCAGGGGCTGCCTGTGGAGTTCCTCAGGGCATTCTGAGATGTCCTGGGGGGTCGGGTGGGGGTGACTATGTGTGAGTCCTGGAGGTATGGTCCTTTCTTGGGGCAGGGTCATCACCAGTGTGTTATCTAAGAAGGGGATCTCTGTTTGTTAAAGATCTGGATCATCCACAACAACATCCACTTGGGATGGAATGTGATCGATTATTCCCAAAGGATTGGCCAGTTGTGTACCTTTCTCTCCTTTGATCAGGGAACAATTCTCAACAGAGTGAATCGAGAGTATGTGCTCAGGACACTGTGAGCTTTTGTATTCGGAATGTGCAGGTCACTCAGACCTGACTCTGTACACTGCCGCAGGGTGTCCTGTAAAGGTTAACAGGTCCCCGAAGGTAGCCTTGTGCTTTGGGAGAGCAGTGGGTCAGGCCTGTCCCCTGTATGGGCCGGTTTTCCTCTCTCTGCATGGTCCCACTCCTGTATATTTTGCATTAAGCTGCTTTCAGGTATGGCTCTGCATGGGCTGGGTCTCGAGCTGAGATTTCTCGGTGTACACCGATGACTCGCTCCTCATGTTCACAGAGCTGCGGAGGAAGGGAAAATGCAAGGAGGTCCACTCAGCAATGTCCTCTGCAAGGATCACCTGGAGCAAGGTGCTTGGACCGTTTGGTCGGACCGTGACAGATGGACACCCTTCAGATGAGCTCCGGTACTTCACAGGGAATACCACTCACCTCCTCGATCTGGGAGTCCTTCTGAAGAAGAGTTAGATGTGGACTCCAAAGGTTAACTCTATATTTCTCTCCACAGGTGTTGCCAGGTTTGCTGAATTTCTCCAGCACGTTCTGATTTCATTTCGGATTTTGAGTGTCTGCAACATTGTGCTTTTATATGGCTGCTTGGTCATGCTGGGATCCCATTTCATGAGGGATCTTGAAACTATTTCCATCCAGGCAAGTGGGGAGTATTCCATCACACCCCTGACGTGTGCCTTGGAGATGGTGGAGAGGCTTTTGGAGCCATGAGGTACATCCCTCACTGCACTGACCTTGCCCCCTGACCTGCTCTTATAGCCACATTGTAAATCCATTTCATTTTCAGCTCAATGTAACTCCCAGGTTGTTGATCTTAGGGGATTCAGTAACAGCAAAGCCATTGAATGGCATTATTTAGATGACTGAAGGTAGTAATTATTTTGCACTTGTCTGGCCGAATATTCATTGTTATTTGTCAGCCCAGGCCTGGAAGTTGCCAGGATCTTGCTGCAGAGCCACATGGAGTGCTTCAGTATCCGAGGAGGGAAGAATGCTGCTGAACATTGTGTGAGGATTAGTGAACCCTCGGACTCATGACATTCTGCCTGAGGGAAGGTCAGTTATACAGTCACTAAAGATAGTTAGGGCTAGGACACAATCTTGAGGACCTCCTGCTGTGAGGGCCTGGAGCTTAGATGGCTGACCTCCACCCACCGCACCAATTGCTGTAGGTATGGAGTCACATGGAGCCCAAACAAGACAAGGACAGCCCTAATCCCTAAAGGGCATTAGAGCACTAGATGGGTTTTAACAACAATTGACAAGGGTTTCATAGTCAGATTAGAGTCATAATTCCATGTGTTTCAATTGAAGTCCTGCCATCTGTCATTGATAGGATTTAACCCGGGTCCATGATAATAGTTGGGAAGTATCTGAATATGAGTTAATGCGATGGCTGGCCTCCTTGCTCATTTAGAATCCAACTTGACATTTCTATCCCAATTACAAAATAAAGGTTTAAGTTTTATTATTCATCATTGAGTGTCATATTAATTTATCATTACTTGGTACCTAGAAAACAGAAATACAGACAGACTTAGTGAGGGCTGCTAACTACATTAATCAGAATCCTATCTGAACAAGTATGAGATCACCCAATCTGATTCTGAGAGATTAGATTACTTACAGCATGGAAACAGGCCCAACAAGTCCACACCGACCTGCCGAAGCACACCCAACCACACCCATTCCCCTACACCGAACACTACGGTCAATTTAGCATGGCCAATTCACCTAACCTGCACATTTTTGGACTGTGGGAGGAAACCGAAGCACCCAGAGGAAACCCACACAGACACAGGGAGAATGTGCAAACTCCACACAGTCAGTCACCAGAGGCGGGAATTGAACCCAGGTCTCTGGCGCTGTGAGGCAGCAGTGCTCACCACTGTGCCACCGTGCCGCCCACATTCACTCAGTTCGAAGTTTGAAGGAACTGTCGATGAGCAGAGTGAATGGTTTTCCCATGCAAAGGAAGGTGTTATGTAGAAAGACAGGAACATTATTTACGTGTGTATGTGTGTGTGTGTGTGTGTGTAACTCATCCAGGCTGAACAAATATCACAAACTAATCTAGTCCCATTGGCCAGCACTAGTCCCATATCCCTCTAAGCCCTTCCTATTCATAGAGTCATAGAGATGTACAGCATGGAAACAGACCCTTCGGTCCAACCTGTCCATGCCGACCAGATATCCCAACCCAATCTCATCCCACCTGACAGCACCCAGCCTATATCCCTCCAAACCCTTCCTATTCATATACCCATCCAAATGCCTCTTAAATGTTGCAATTGTACCAGCCTCCACCACTTCCTCTGGCAGATCATTCCATACACGTACCACCCTCTGTGTGAAAAAGATACCTCTGAGGTCTCTTTTATATCTTTCCCCTCTCACCCTTAACCTATGCTCTCTAGTTCTGGACTCCCCGACCCCAGGGAAAAGGCTTTGTCTATTTATCCTATCCATGCCCCTCATAATTTTGTTAACCTCCTATAAGGTCACCCCTCAGCCTCTGATGCTCCAGGGAAAACAGCCTCAGCCTGTTCAGCGTCTCCCTTTAGCTCCAATCTCCAACCCTGGCAACATCCTTGTAAATCATTTTGGAATCCTTTCAACATCTTTCCAATAGGAAGGAGACCAGAATTGCATGCAATATTACAACAGGGCCTAACCAATGTCCTGTACAGCCACAAATGACCTCCCAACTCCTGTACTCCATACTCTGATCAATAAAGGAGCATATACCAAACGCTGCCTTCACTATCCTATCTACCTGCAACTCTGCTTCAAGGAGCTAGGAACCTGCACTCCAAGGTTTCTTTGTTCAGCAACACTCCCAAGGACCATTAAATGTTTAAGTCCTGCTAAGATTTGCTTTCCCAAAATGCAGCACCGCACATTTATCTGAATTAAACTCCATCTGCCATGTCTCAGCCCATTAGCCCATCTGGTCCAGATCTTGTTGTAATCTGAGGTAACCCTCTTCACTGTCCACTACACCTTCAATTTTGGTGTCATCTGCAAACTTACTAACTGTACCTCTTATGCTCGCATCCAAATCATTTATGTAAATGACAAAAAAATAGAGGGCCCAGCACCGATCCTTGTGGCACTCCACTGGTCACAGGCCTCCAGTCTGAAAAACAACCCTCCACCACCACCCTCTGTCTTCTACCTTTTGAGCCAGTTCTGTCTCCAAATGGCTAGTTCTCCCTGTATTCCATGAGATCTAACCTTGCTAATCAGTCTCCCATGGGGAACCTTGTTGAATACCTTACTGAAGTCCATATAGATGACATCTACTACTTTGCCCTCATTAATCCTCTTTGTTACTTCTTCAAAATTCACCCAGACAATCTCTGACACCTTTCCCCTTCCTGGACCTCTCCATCTCTGGCAACCGACTAACCGCGGACATCTACTACAAACCCACCAACTCCCACAGCTACCTGAAATACACCTCCTCCCACCCTACCCCTGTAAAAACATTATCCCTTATTCTCTGCCTCTGCTGCATCTGTTCCCAGGAGGACCACTTCCATCACAGAACATCTCAGATGGTGTCCTACCTCCAAAAACTACAACTTCCTCTCCCACATGGTTGACAATGCTCTCCAGTGCATCTGCTCCATTTCCTGTACCTTCATCCTTAAACCACACCCCTCCCAACACAACAGAGACAGTACCCCTTGGTCCTCACCTTCTACCCCACCAACATCCAGATACATTGCATTATCCTTCACCACTTCTGCCACTTACAAACAGACCGCACCATTAGGGACATATTTTCCTCTGCACTCCATCTGCATTTCAGAGACCATTCCCTCTGCAACTACCTTGTCAGATTCACACCCCCTACCAACCCACCCTCCCCTCCTGGCACCTTCCCTGTCCTCTGGAAGAAGTGCAAAACCTGTACCCACACCTTCCCCCTCACCTCAGTCCAAGGCTCCAAAGGATCCTTCCACATCTGACAGAAGTGTACTTGTACCTCCACCAATGTTATCTACTGCATCCATTGCACCTGATGTGGTCTCCTCTACATCGGGGAGACAGATCTCTGACTTGTGGATTGTTTCAGAGAACATCTCTGGGACACCCACACTCACCAACCAACCCCACCGCCTCTGGCTGAATACTTTAACTTCCCCCTTCTGGATTAGTGATGCTGGAAGAGCACAGCAGTTCAGGCAGCATCCAAGGAGCTTCGAAATCGACGTTTCGGGCAAAAGTCCACTAATCCAGAATCTGGTTTCCAGCGTCTGCAGTCATTGTTTTTACCACTTTAACTCTCCCTCCCACCAAGGGCATGCAGGTTCTGGGCCTCCTCCATCACCAAACCCTTACCAGCTGACGCCTGGATATTCCACCTTGGAACCCTGCAACCAGGCAGATCATTGTTGATTTCACTAGTTTCCTCATTTCCCCACCCCAACTTATCACAGTCCCAAGCCTCCAACACAGCACCACCCTCCTGACCGGTCCACCTTCCTTCCCACCTGTCCACTCCACCTTCCACAAACCCCCCCCACATACCTTCATCTGTCTATCACTTTTCCAGCTTCCCTCCACCCCCAGCCCCACACCCTTCCCACTTATCTCTCAGCCTCCTGGCCCACAAGCCTCATTCCTGATGAAGGGCTTATATCCGAAACATTGATTCTTCTGCTCTTCAGATACTGCCTGAGCTGCTGTGCTTTTCCAGTGCCACATTCTTGTCTCTGATCTCCAGCATCTGTAGTCCTCACTTTCTCCTCCACTCTTAACCTACCTACATTCCTGTATACTCTCGTAATCAGTCTATATCCCTCCTTATCCCAGGCCCAGCCCTCTCTTTTTACGCCATCCCTTTCACCTGACCGTCTTCCTTTCCACCCATCTGCTCCCCCCCCCACCCACTGTCCAATCACAGCCACCTCCTCCCTGCATCCACCAATCGCCATCCCACCCACCTTTCCCCAGCCCCACACCCCCATTTTGTCTGCAGCCCCTTCCTCTCCCTGGGTTCTGATGAAAGTTTCCGACCTGAAACATCAATTGCCCTTCTACTCTGTTTGCAGCTGAACTCTCTAACTCCTCTCTATTCCTTTGTACGTTCTGAACCTCCCTCCATGCAGTTGAACAATTTTAACAACCTTGTCTCTCTTTGTACAGTCGGGAGTGAAGGACTGGAAGAGAGAGAGAGGGATGATGGAGGGAGGGAGGATGGAAAACACTTGGATGGAGAGAGGCCCAGCAGACAGGAATGCGGTTACATTTTTGAACCCTGGTGCAGGATCCGACTCAATCACGTTGAAGCCGTTCAGAGCTCTGAGGCTGCGGACTATCTCCCGGTTGGTCTTCAGGGGGAAGTCTTGGACACACACGTTGATGAAGTACCTCCAGGGGACAGGGCTCTCCAGCAGCTCCTTCATGCAGTTGAGATCTGCCTGAACTCTGCTCCAGCCAGCATAGGTGACCCACTCCAGCTTGGCTGCGACAAAGACATTGTGGAAACACGAAGCGATGGCCCGAACGGCCGCATGAAATTGACTCAGGGATTTGCGGTCCACGTGGATACAGTAGACATTCTGTGGGGCGTAAATGCTCCGTAGAAGCCTCTCGAACATCTCAATGCTCTGGTGGATGGCCATGGAGTAAGCCAAGGGGAAGTGTTCCTCCTCAGGGCTCAGGGGGACAGTGATATACTTGCGGGCCCTCACAAACGATCTGCAATTTCGGGTCATGTTCAGATAATCTCCCTCAGTGACGGCCTGGTGCTTGAGGGGGATAGTAATGGAGTTGAGGAGGGCCCTTTCCACCTCCTGCCTGTCCCCCTGGATGATCTGCCAGCAGGTGGAGTTCTCCTCGACCAGCAGGAGGTGTTCCTGCATTGGACTGGCGCCTGGTTTCACCAGCCTGAGGGTCAGCCGGCTCCCTCCTCTCTGGACCAGCAGCCATTGGCACAACAAGACCACACTGAGCACACACAGCGCTGATCTGAGGCACGACCAGTGGGCACAACGCTGGCTCAGCTTGGGCACAGCGCTTTCCAGAGGGCAGTGTCCCCAGCCTACAGGCGATAGGCAAACGCAGAATGGATGCTCTCTGTGCTGGGCAGCACTGCCTTCACTAGACCGTGCGGAAGGAGTGACTGCAATTTGCTGGAGAGGTCGCCCCAGCCAGTCCCCTCTCCTTGTTAGACTCTTGTCTTTCCTTTTCCTCAAGATTCAACGAAAAACTCCGACTTTCACTCCCTCTCCCCCCGGAACTGCTCTCCCTCTGGAATTCCTCTCCCACTTTAACACCTCTCCCTCTATCTGTGACCCCTTTGTAACCCCTCTCCCTCTATAATCCTTCTCCCTTTGTAATCCCTCTCCTCCACTAACTCATCCCTCTTCCTCAGTAACTCCTCTCTTGTTCCTCCTCTCTTTATGTCCCTCTGTAACTCCTCGTTCTCTCTCTCTGTCTCACTAACTCCTCTCCCTCTCCCTGTCTCTCTCAGTAACTCCTCCCGCCCTCCTCTGGATGAAACCCAGCCAATGTTCCGTTGTTTCTCTCTCGGAGTCCGGGCTCCCCTCGCCCCTGTCTGCCTGCTTGGCTACAGGCGTTTCCTTTCCCGGTCTCTGCTTCTCTCCAGCCGTTCCTGGACCGATGTCGCCCGGGTGAAGTAAACGAGAGGATCGCGATTGGAGAATCTACTACCAGAGCGACACAGAGCCAGCCAAGCCCAATAGCCCACGCCCCAACCTGGGCTGAGATGCTCTTTCAGGAAGGAACCTTCCATCGAGCCCACAACAATGTGGGAGGGGTAACCCTTGGATGAAGAGAGGACCAGGAGACGGGAAGGACCTGTTTGTACTGTGACTCTTAACTGCCCTCTGGTCTATTAGGGATGGGCAATAAACACTGGCCTGGCCAACGGTGCCTCCATCCCATGGATTTATTTGTAAAAAAGTGACAATAGTAAGTCAAATTAAATCAAACTTCACCACCCGTCATCTCTCTCTCTCTCTGATGCGAAATTGGAATTATGGTGATTTGACCGTTCATAATAAAGCTGTGAATCTGAGCACAGCAAGTTGATATGGATCCAAAAAAAATCCCCTGGCCAAGAGTGGCTCAGAGGTTAGCATTGTTGGAGCACAGTACCAGGAACCAGAGTTTGATTCCAGCCTTGGGTGGCTATGTGGAGTTTTGCATGTTGTCTGCTTGGGTACCCTTCGGGTGCTCTAATTTCAAAGATGTTCAAGTTAGATGGATTGGCCATGCTGAATTGCCCATAATGTCCAGGGATGTGCAGGCTAGGTGGGTTACCACAGCCACACACACACTCTGCAGGTTTAGGCAATGCTCAATCGAATGCAACATCCTGGTGGTTCTCCTTTGCACCCCCTCCAGTACAATCACATCCTTCCTATAATGCGGTGACCAGAACTGCACACAGTATTCCAGCTGTGGTCTCACCAAAATCCTGTAAAGCTCCAACATGACACCTCCCTGCTCATGTATTCAGTGGCTTTGACCCTTCTTAATTCCCTTACCTGCCTATCCTGCTGCCTTCACGGATGGCTGGAACACACAAACCAGGATCCGTCTAATCTTCTGTGCTTGCCAGGGTCCTCCTATTTAACGTGTACTCCCTTGCCATGTTAGTCCTCCGGAAATGCATGTCACAGAAATTTGGGCATTCAGTAGCACAGAATGGAGAAAAAAAACGACTAGCATCAAGAGCTGGCATCTTTTAAACATTGTAACTGTGCCCACATACATTACTTCATCTGGAAGTTCATTCCATCACAAACCACTCTGGGAAAAAAGAGTTGCTCCTCAATCTTTAAATCTTTTTCCTCTGATCTTACAAACATGGCCCTGAGTCTGAACTCCCCCACACTAGGGAAAAGATCCTTGTCATTCACCTTATCAATCACTGTCATGATTTTATAAACCTCAGCAAGGTCACCCCTCAATTTCCTATGCTGCAGTGAAAAACACATACAGTTCTGATGTGGATCCTTCAGAGAGGGGACAAAAAATGTTTACCAGGACGTTGTCTGGAATGGGGGATTTTACCTGTGAAGAAAGATTGGATAGACTGGGTTTGTGTTCACTGGAATGCAGGAGGTTGAGGGGCGACCTTATAGAAGTTTATAAGATTGTGAATGGCATGGATAGGGTGGAAAGTATGAGGCCTTTTCTCAGGGTGGAAGAGTCGGTTACTCAGGGACACAGGTTTAAGGTGGAGGGGTCAGGGGGGTGTTTAAAAGAGATATGTGAGGCATGTTTATCATGGAAAGGGTGGTGAGTTCATGGAACACACTGCCAGAACAGACAATGGAAGCAGACACTATTGTAGTTTTCAAGAAGCATCCAGCAGCAGGCATGAATAGAACATAGAACATAGAAGAATACAGCGCAGTACAGGCCCTTCAGCCCTCGATGTTGCGCCGATCAAAGCCCACCTAACCTACACTAACCCACTATCCTCCATATACCTATCCAATGCCCGCTTAAATACCCATAAAGAGGGAGAGTCCACTACTGCTACTGGCAGGGCATTCCATGAACTTACGACTCGCTGAGTGAAGAACCTACCCCTAACATCAGTCCTATATCTACCCCCCCTTAATAGGAAGGGAACAGGGGAATACGGATCCTGTAAGTGAAGACAGTTTTAATATGGAAGGCAAAATGTGTCAGTGCAGGCTTGGAGGGTTGAAGGGCCTGTTCCTGTGCTGTAATGTTCTTTGTAAAATGTCCCCAGCCTCTCCAGTCTATTTTTATATCTCAAACCCTGTACTCCTGGCATCATCCTGGTCAATCTTTTCTGAACCGTCTCCATTTTAATAATATCCTTCCTACAGCAGCGTGAGCAGAACAGGACACAGTCTTCCAGAACTGGTCTTACCAACTTCCTGTCCAACCTCAGCACACCATCCCAACTCCAGTCTTCAGAGAGCTGAACAATGAAGGTCATCACACTCCAGCAGGTATTGTTTCACCCTGACTCACCTAGTAACTGTCCACATCTCGCTGGGACACTGATGTGAAACATCTTGGCTCTTTGACTGATTCGACCAAGTCTCATTTCCTACTGTTCCTGTGTATCCCTCAGAACAGGAATGTAATGTGCATTCCCATGGCAACATCACAATGACATACTTGTTTGTGGATTCACATGAGGTGGGCATCACTGACTGGGACAGCCTTGTTACCCATCCCCCGAATCTCTCCGGCATAAATGATAAGGAACTCTCCTCTTTAACTCCACTGTCCTTGTGTTTTAAGAATCCTGACTACAAATGCAAAGTCACATGGGAGAGAGTTCCAGGATTCTGTCCCAGAAAAACTGAAGGAAGGATGATTATTTTCAAAGTTGGGATTAAGGGTGAAGTGGAGAGTAACTGCAGAAGGAGTAGTGTTGCGTCATATTGCTGGCCTTGCCTTCAAGATGATATTGATGTTGGGTTTACAAGGTGCTGTTGAGGGACCCTTCCTGAATTACTGTAGTAAATCCACAACAGGTATAACATTGTTTCCAGGAAAAAAATGGACAGGATTCATCAGAGAAGGGAAATGCAAATTGCTCAAAGTCTCATGAGATGATAACATGGAGGGCCCAAGCAGCTGAAGGCCGGTGGAGTGATGGAATTAGGGGATGGCCAAGAGGCTGGAATCGCAGGAGGGCTGACATCATGGAGTGATAATGAGCATTGATGTTACAGCTAAGACAGGGTTATTGGGACTGGAGGAGGTTTCAGAGATAGGGTGGGGTGTAGGGGGTAGAGGAGGTTCTGGAGATAGGGAATGTGTCAGGGCTGGATGAGGTTACAGAGATAGGGAGGAGTGAACTGGGTGGAGGGGGTTACAGAGTCATAGAGATGTACAATGCAGAAACAGTCCCATCAATCCAACACGTCCATGCCAACCAGTTCTCCTAACCTAATCTTGACTCAATTGAGGAGAAAGTGAGGACTGCAGATGCTGGAGATCAGAGCTGAAAAGGTGTTGCTCGAAAAGCGCAGCAGGTCAGACAGCATCCAAGGAGCAGGAGAATCGACGATCAGGCATGAGCCCTTCTTCAGGAATGAGGAAAGTGTGTCCAGCAGGCTAAGATAAAAGGTAGGGAGGAGGGACTTGGGGGAGGGGTGTTGGAAATGCGATAGGTGGAAGGAGGTCAAAGTGAGGGTGATAGGCTGGAGTGGGAGTGGGGGTGGGGGCGGAGAGGTCAGGAAGAAGATTGCAGGTTAGGAAGGCGGTGCTGAGTTCGAGGGATTTGACTGAGACAAGGTGGGGGAAGGGGAAATGAGGAAACTGGAGAAATCTGAGTTCATCCCTTCTGGTTGGAGGGTTCCTAGGCGGAAGATAAGGTGTTCTTCCTCCAACCGTCATGTTGCTATGGTCTGGCGATGGAGGAGTCCAAGGACCTGCATGTCCTTGGTGGAGTGGGAGGGGGAGTTGAAGTGTTGAGCCACGGGGTGGTTGGGTTGGTTGGTCCGGGTGTCCCAGAGGTGTTCTCTGAAATGTTCCGCAAGTAGGCAGCCTGTCTCTCCAATATAGAGGAGGCCACATCGGGTGCAGCGGACGCAATAAATGATGTGTGTGGGGGTGCAGGTGAATTTGTGGCAGATATGGAAGGATCCCTTGAGGCCTTAGAGGGAAGTAAGGGGGGAGGTGTGGGCGCAAGTTTGCATTTCTTGCAGTTGCAGGGGAAGGTGCCGGGAGTCGAGGTTGGGTTGGTGGGGGGTGTGGACCTGACGAAGGAGTCACGGAGGGAGTGGTCTTTTCGGAACGCTGATAGGGGAGGGGAGGGAAATATATCCCTGGTGGTGGGGTCCGTTTGGAGGTGGCGGAAATGACGGCGGATGATATGCTGTATATGGAGGTTGGTGGAGTGATAGGTAAGGACCAGTGGGGTTCTGTCCTGGTGGCGATTGGAGGAGCGGGGCTCAAGGGCAGAAGAGCGGGAAGTGGAGGAGATGCGGTGGAGGGCATCGTCGATCATGTTCGGGTGGAAAATTGCAGTCTTTGAAGAAGGAGGCCATCTGGGTTGAACGTTATTGGAACTGGTCCTCCTAGGAGCAGATGCACCGGAGACGAAGGAATTGGGAATATGAAATGGCGTTTTTATAGGGGGCAGGGTGGGAGGAGATGTAGTCTAGGAAGCTGTGGGAGTCGGTTGGTTCATAGTAAATGTCCGTGTTGATTCGGTCGCCCGAGATAGAAATGAAATGGTCTAGGAAGGGGAGGGAGGAGTCTCAGACGGTCCAGGTGAATTTGAGGTCGGGGTGGAAGGTGTTGGTAAAGTGGATGAATTGTTCAACCTCCTCGTGGGAGCACGAGCCAGTGCCGATACAGTCATCGATGTAATGGAGGAAAAGGTGGGGTGTGGTGCCAATGTAGCTGCAGAAGATGGACTGTTCCACATATCCTACGAAGAGGCAGGCATAGCTGGGGCCCATGGGCACCCACATGGGCACCCAAGTAGCCACCAATGTCAGGCTTACCGGTCTATAGCTTCTCTCAGCTTTAAAGCATCACCTTTTCATTCTGAGGCTATGTCCTCTGGTTCTAGTCTCTCCTACTCGTGGAAACACCTTTCCATATCCAGTCTACCATGGGGTCTCAGTATTCTGTCAGTTTCAATCAGATCTCCCTCACTCTTTTGAACTCCATTGAGTCCAGACCCAGAGTCCTCAGCCACTCCTCATGTGACAAGCCTTTCATTCCTGGGATCATTCTTATAAAATGCTTCAGGAATGCTCTTAACTTACTATTGTGAGAGATGACATTACACTGAATTATATATTTTGACTGCAGGCTATAAAACTACCGAACTTTAGCAGCAAGCTATGTTAGTGTCCCTTTCTCACTGACTGCTGCTGCTATCTTCTCAACAGTTTGAAGGGTCTATGATGTGTAGATACTAAACAGTACAAACTGAGTATACACATCTCTCTGTAATGAGAACAACCCATGGTCTACTCAGACTATGTGGACTTTACCTTTACCTTCACCAAGCATACATTAATATGATTAAGAAAACATTTACTCAACAACAGGAATGTTGGATGATTACAAAAATAACTTGGTCCACATATATTTTGCCTGAACCATGGTTGTTACCATATAACCAAAAACAATTATACATGAGGAAGTCTAAACCTAGTTTATTCATCCTAGAAGTGTGTTGCAATTCGGTTCTTTCTGTTTTCTTGTCTTTGACAGTGCATTACCCTATAATGTAGGTATGCCTGCGCTCATGTATGTTCACCCTGTTCTATGTCCTTGTCTTTATCTTCATCTTCACTCTCAGAAGATTACTGCTGATCCCCTATTTCCTCTGCCTACAGTCCACACCCTGTTTGTCGACTGCACTTGAGAAAGGCATAGTGCCCCATTTCTGATCGATACTGCAATGCCCCACTGGAGCTTCCAACTCATCTTGAAGTGGTTGAGTTATGATTGTTCAACTTTGGCCCTGGTGGAAGCATGGGCAGTGTTGTATTTTAATTTTGCCATTGCCTCAGGGATGCACTGGCACCTTGATAACATTCAGAGACCCTTATTTCAAGGAGATTGGAGTGTAAGAGCAGGGAATACTTACAGGTGAGACCACATAGAGCCATACAACATGGAAACAGACCGTCCGGTCCAACAAAGCCTTGCCGAACATTATCCCAAACTAAACACGTTCCACCTGCCCGCTCATGGCCCAGAGCCCTCCAACCCTTTCCCACTGATGTACTTACCCAAATGTCTTTTAAACCTTATAATTGTACCCACATCCTCCCTTTTCTCAGGAAATTCATTCCACGTGCGAACCACCCTATGCATAAAGAAAGTTCCTCATCTTTTTAAAATCTCTTTCCTCTCACTTTAAAAATGTGCCCCCTCGTCTTGAAATGCCCACCCTTGGGAAAAGACAACTAGCATTAACTCTATCCATACCAATCATTCTTTTATAAACTTCTATCAGTCTTGAATAATGTGGGCAGTTTTGGTCACTTTGTTTGGGGAAATTTCATTGGAGACAGTTGAGAGAAGGTCTACTAGGCTAATCCCCAGAGAGCAGGGATTGTCTAAATAGCAAATGCTAAACAGGTTGGGAGTCTACTCACTGGAACTTAGAAGAATGATCTAATTGAAAAATATGGAATTCTTGAGGGGTTTTATAGGGAAAATGCTGGGAGGAGGTTTCTCATCATGGGGGAGTCGAGGACCAGAAAGCATGGTCTCAGAATCAAGGGTTGCCAGTTTAAGACTGAAACAAGGAAGAATTTCTTCTCTTTGTGTCTTTGGAAGTCCTTGTCACAGTGCCTGTGGGGGCAGAGTCCTTGTGTATATTTTAGGCTGAGATGGATAGATTCTTGATCAGTCAGGGAATCAAGGCTTCCAGGGAAAGCACAGGAAGGTGAAAGTGAGGAATGTTGGATCAGTCACGATCCTATTGAATGGTGGAGCAGGATCAAGAGCTTAAGGGCCTACTCCTGTTCCTGTTTCTTATGGCATTATTGTCATGTGGCCATCCTGAGCACTAACCCACTGTTCTGGAAATCATGGTGTCGAATACTACCACAGCTGATGGTGAAATATGAAATCAATAAAATCTGGATTTAAAAACTAGCCTATGACGACCATATAACCATGTTGATTCTCAGATTACAGGTTTATTAGTGAAACTCCAGATCCATGGCAATTATGTTGGCTCTTAACTGACATCTGAAATAGTCAAGTAAGACACTCAGTTCAAAGGTAATAATGGATGGAAAACAAATGGCAGCCTTACCAAAAAAGCCATATCCCTGGAGAGAATAATTAGAAAAGAAAAACATGTTATGAACCAAATTTAGAGAATTTTTCATTTAATTCCCTGCAGCTCTTCTTCTGTGGCCCAAAGTCTTTGGAAGGAGGCAGGATCTCAGGACTTGTCTTCTACATCAACATCATGGCAGCTCCAAGACAGTCTGAAACAATCCTCCAAACTCTGGCATCGATGGTTCCATATAAGTTAAACATTGTTGAAGTGACAAAACCTTTCCACTCTCCAGCTCTGCAGATTGGTGATAGGGCAGTCTGAAAGCAACATGGGTACAGGCTATGGCACCCTACAGCTGGGGGAAGGTAGTAATGGCAGAGAATCCCACTGCCCGGGTTGCTTGGCTCTCCTTGTTATGGGTGAATGATATAAACAAGTCTAATCTGGAGAAAGAGGCATCAGTGACAGCTTGGATGTATTTGCAGGTTGCCTCAACTGGGAGATGCTACAAAAGACCCGATGTAAAATATCTGTGTGTGTAAAATGTATGGGATTTCGAACTAATGACAAATATATTTTGTCCTAATTATTTGAAAGCACTTAATAATTATCCAGGTATGTCTTTCTGGAACCTTGACTTAAAGGTGGAATGTGCCTCCTGGAATATTAATGGTTATTTGTTATATTGTGCTCGTTTGTCAGAAAAATCATTGACAGATTTTGTTCTGAGCAAGGATCACTGGACCCAAAACATTAACTCCTGATTTCTCTCCTCAGATGCTGCCAGACCTGCTGAGTTTTTTTTTGTTTTTGGAATGACTGCAGTTTTTGAATAGGAAATGGGACTTTATTTTGTGTTTTGAAATATTTTATAATATATTGCAAATAGAAAGGAAAACAAAGAACTGCAGATGGAACTGGAGATCTGAAAGAACCAAATTCAAAACATGCCTGAGAAATTCAGAGGCTCTGGTAACATCTGAGGCAAGAGAAACACAGTTAACACTGAGTCTAGTGTGACTGTTCCTCAGAACTCTGTTTCTCTTTCCACGGATGCTGTCAGACCTGCTGAGTTTCTCCAGCATTTTGGATGTTTGTTTTGATTTCCAACATCACCAGTTTTTGCCTTTAGTCAGATCTGAAGATAAAGCCGTTCATATCTGTGTCTTAGGGCACACTGTTCACAAGTAATCCATGGCTGATACATTAAACAATAAAGACATTTGAGAGTGCAGGTGGGAGACAATTTAAAACAAGGAAAAAGAGAAAGTGCTGAGGGAATGCAGCAAGTTTGCAGCGTCTGTGGAAAAAGAGACAGACAGACAGACACAGTTAACATTTTGAGTTCAATGTTCAGTTTTCATGACAATTTAAGGTCTCCTCTGAATGACAGAACCTCCCCCTAGTTCTGTTCTGGAAGCTCAGGACTGATGTTCATGTTCAAGTTTTGTACAATGGCCAGATCCTACTCAAATGGCTATAGTTTAAGCAGTTAAAGCCTGTGTAAATTTTGGGAATGAATATGAGGGTTTTGCAATTAAAGCCCAGCTACCATGCCAAATCAAGCTACAATTGAAAATAATACATTTCCATTGGCTCAGAACAAGGCAAACAAACAAAATAAATTGATTGCCAGAATGTTTCATTATTGAGGTTAGTCTGCCCTTCCCTCTGAACATAATAAACTGCAATGAACAATGCACCTGCTTCTAGAATTGGTTTTATTTCAACAATAAATACTTTGTACAGTGAGCAATAAAATCTTGCTGAGGACACAGGACAGTGAATATTTTCTCTGTGCTGACATTTGAAACACAGATGGAAGTGATATGGGATATTTTGGAACTATCATGGTCCCTGGATCACTAAAGATTAGATATGTAAGTAAGATACATATGGAAATCCTGATGATATGACTTGCACATTTCAAATTCCCATGACCCTCTGTCGACCTTCTCCCTGACCATCAAGAACACCCAAGGCTTAACTCCCAGCTCCCTGTGTACCAGCTCCCCAGCCTGTGATATCTTACCTTGGTTTATTTAAACATTCCCATCTATCAGTCTGTTCCTTTGCCCATGTGATTACTATCCAAACCCACACATTACCTTCCGAATACTCAGTGACCAAGTGAGTAAGCTAACCTCCAGATCCAGCCCCACAAACCTCCAGACCCTCCGAACCCTGTCAGCTGAAATTACAAACATACATCATGGATCATTCGATTTCAGCTCCACCCCTTACCCTCCCCTTAACTGACCTGTCAAACACTTGACTGTTCGAACCATCCTCCAAACCAGAACTGACCAGAAAATACCACCACCCACACATTCTAATTACTCCCACCAACTGGATTCTGCAATTCAACCTCAACCATCCAGCTTTTGCCCCCAAACAGACAAAATTACCCCCATTGAAATGCATTGACACAATAGACTCAGGCCTGAATATACAGCTCCTTTTCCCAACGACCCGGATACACTCAAGGCAGAATGACCAGCTCATCCTTGTACCAGCTCAGCAATCTGCATTATCCAATCTTCATTTATTTATCAAAGCCATCTTCTGAAATGTGAAGGAAGGATGTGACTCAGGAAACACATAGATTTGACAAAAATCTTCTGTGAAAATTGCAGCTCTGTATCAGCTGAGCGACAGAATTCCATGATTATGTGCGATGAATCTGTCACAGTCACATTCCATCAAGTTGCTCTGGAGAGTTTCAGAGATCGGAACTCTGGGTCGGAGACAGAATTGTCACATTCGATGGATTTCCAACCAGAATTCTTGAGACCAAAGTTTGGTTTCAGGTCACTGGATTCAAAATGTTAACTCTGATTTCTCTGCACAGATGCTGTCAGACCTGCTGAGCTTTTCCAACAATTTCTGTTTTTGTTTCTGATTTACAGTATCTGCAGTTCCTTCCATTTTATTTAATTTCAAGGACCTCAATGCTCAGCATTTGTCCAATATAAAATTTTCAAATAGCCAATCACTACGAGACAGAGACGAACAGTTAATAAGTCTGTTGTCCACCTGTAAACTTGAGAAATACTGACTCTTTGTCCCTGTGCTGCGTAACTGACTTACTTAAGGACTAATGCAACAGGCCAGACAGACAGTAAGTCAGGAGCCATGTGAGACAGTATTGAATGCCCATTGAATGCTCATTGGCATTTGGTGCTAAAAGTTTGGATTAAGACGCAGTCTGGATAAATTAGATATTGCAAACAGGAGATAATCAAATGGACAGTCACTATTTTCAATAATATAAAAGAAAGAATGGTGAATGTTGGAAATCTGAAACACAAATAGAAATTGCTGGATATTTCTCTCTGCAATCTCTCTACCGATGCTGCCAGACCCGTGGAGTTAATATTTTGACCCTTTTGCAGAATTGGACTTGAAATGTTACTCTACTTTCTCTCCACTGGCTTCAATAAGCAGCTCTGCCACCCCCATTTTGGAGCAGATATTTTAATCTTCATTTGCTGAGTAACATCAACTCAGACAGCTCAGTTTCCAGACATGAAAGTTTGTGTTTTGGAAATGCACATGCAAGTTAAATCCCTATCATTTGCCCTGTTAACAAGGCTTTGGCTTCTTTTGATGGGCAACATAAAGACAGACCGTTTTCCCATGATACAAATATAAATGGTTTCTGTTCATATGAGCCTATCCAATATGTTTGTATTTAAACAAATCAAAATAATAGCTCTATATCTGAACGTGGGCAGCTTTTGTGTCAACTTAAACAAATCCATAGCACACATTGATGTAAATAAATACAACGTGAGGACAGTTAAGGGATAGCAGCCACTCAAGGGGCTGATCGATAGGCCCCCTGATGTTAGACATGAAGAGATATTGGCTGCTTGTGATAGTGAGATGGCAATCATCACTGCTGACTTGAATCTACACAAAGACTGTGTAAATCAGGTTGGCAGCAGTAACGTGGATGAGAGGTTATTGATGACCTTCGAGAAAGTATCTTAGAGCTGCGTGTTCTGGAGCAACCAGACAGAAGGTTATGTTATTATCATCTTATTAATACTGTGTAATGTGACAGGATTTATGAAACAATCTCAGTGTAAAGGCACTCCTACGTAGCAGCCATCACAATATAATTCAATTTTACATCCAATTTGAATTGAAGAAGATTGACTCTGAGGTAAGTGTTTCAAACTTAAACAAGGTCCACTCTGCGGGCATGTAAACTAAGCCAGCTGAAGTGAATGGCATAACTGGCTCGGAGAGAGATCAGTAGAGACAGTAATGGCAGAGAGTTAAGAGGATACCTCAGAATATTCAGAAGAAGTATATTCTGACTGAAACAAGAGACTTTAAAGAGAGGACTCACTTTCTGTGGTTGACTGAAAAGTTGAAGAAACCGTCCAACTTGAGGATGGGTGGCAGGTCAGATGATTGATTAAAAAATAAAGCATGGTACAGAAAAAGGTTAATTTGAAGGAGGAAATTGGAATCTCAGAACCCAACTCAAAATCTTAAAAACAACAAAGCAAGAGTTTCCATGGGTATTTAAAAACAAAACATGTACGCAATGTGAGTGTCACTCCTCTGGGGAGTGAGAATATTGAGTTATTGGTAGATGATAGGGGGCAAAAAGCGCAGAGCTAGAAAAGCACATCAGGTCAGACAGCACCCAAGGAGCAGGAGAATCGATGTTTCAGGCATAAACCCTTCAACCATAGATGTTAAGGAAATGGCGAATTAAATGAATAAGTACTTTGCTTCTATCTTCACTATAGAAGATACAAAAAGCATTTCAGTAATAGTGGTAAGACACTGTTTTGCTGACATTGAAACTTCAGGCCAACTGTGTCTGCATGCTGACTCAGAACTGAGCACATGCACAGTTCCAGATTGTCTGGATCATCATCCCAATCTCCCTCACCCTCTCCCCTCCTCTCTGAATCTGAACATCACCACCATTCTCCGCACCACCTCCACCAGCCCCAACCACCATCAGACTGGATGTCAATCTCTCTCTTCTCCAGGTCACAATCTCTCTCTCACCCTCAGACTTTCTCTCCCACCCCCACTCTATCCCTCCAAATCTCAACATCCAGTGAAACTGAGCAGACATGGAAAGAAGATGCATGATTGAAACACTTCAACCAATCGCATTCACCCATGAATGAGCAAGTATCTCTCTAGAGAATACTGCATGTGCTCCTCAGTGTCAACTGTAAGTCAGGAAGTAGGAGGGAGGGATGAACACAATGTAATTACAGTCACTAAGGAGGCTGGACTCAACAAACTGATAATAGGTCTCATCACCTTCTGTCTTCATCCCAGAGTCTTAAAAGAGGTTGTTAATTCGGTTGTAGATGCATTAATGCAAATTCTTTGAATTTCCCAAGATTCATTAGACTTCACTCAGTCAGAGATCATTTAGTCTGTCAATGTTTTGCCCCATCCCTTGTCAGTGACCATCACCTCCCTGCCTCTAAACCTCTTCTGGCCCCAAGGCCTATCTGGAATGACTTGATGGCACTAACTGCTGTTTGTAGACTCCCGCAGACACTAACCTCTAGGATGCATAAGGTTCACTTGGTACAAGGTTCATTAATTGAAACCTGCTGTTTTCTATTACTACGGTATAATAATTCTATTTAACCCTGACCGTAAATTCATTTCAACAGTCCCTTATTTTGAAAGAGGATGTAAATGCATTAAAGACAGTTCAGATAAGGTTTACTCGATGAATATTTTGAATGAGTGGCTTGTGCAATCGGGATAGGTGCTCAGACTGGGTTTGTTCTGCTGGAGTTTAGACGAGTTAAGAGTGATCTGATCAAACTGTATAGATGCTCTTCATGATGTTGACACAGTGAATATGGAATGGATGTTTCTTCTTGTGGGTGAGTTCAGAATTAGGGACCATGTTTATAAAATTAGTGAGGGGTCACACTTTTTGGACAGAGATGAAGAGAATTCTTTTTTCGGGTGTGTAACTTTGGAATTGTCTGTCCCAGAAAGTGGATATTTTTAAGTCACAGGTAGATTTATTCCCTTGCATAACAAGAATCTAAGGTTAAACTGGGAAGATGGGAACTCAAAACATAGACTTATCAGCCATAAACTTATGAAAGAGTGGAATAGGTTCAAGAGAGCAAATGAATTTGTTAAATGCATTCATGAAAGTTTCCTCAAGCAGTGGTGATCTCTTGGTCCAGCCTGTTGATCTCTCAGCCCAGTCTGATGATCTCCCAGCCCGGTGTAGTGATCTCCCAGCCCAGTGTGGTGATCTCTCAGTTCGGTGTGGTGATCTCTTGGCTCAGCATGATGATCTCCCAGCCCAGTGTGGTGAACTCTTGGCTCAGCATGATGATCTCCCAGCTCGGTGTAGTGATCTCTTGGTCCAGCCTGTTGATCTCTCAGCCCAATCTGATGATCTCTCAGTCCGGTGTGGTGATCTCTCGGTCCAGTGTGGTGATCTCTCGGTCCAGTGTGGTGATCTCTCAGCCCAGCATGTGCAGTCTCTTGGCCAGCTGTCGCCTTAGCACGGACCTCTGATCTCAAGGTGATTCTTTGAAGTGCGGTCCAACTGAGATTAAGCACTTAAGAAAGACTGTAATGTTTGAACCTGCATCTTTATTCCTTTATTTTCCACTTAAAAGTAAGAATGTCTGCAACGTGTAACTTTTAAACTTACATCATGTGTTTTATGTTATAGTATATTTACTTTAAAAATAAAAAGTGTTGAATTTTTAATATCGTTCTTTCTTCATACCTTCTTCTTAAGATTCTGTGCCGAGGTATTTGTCCCTAAGATGGTGCATTGTGTGGTGACATTATACACTTCTCACTGTATTCCTGTACCTTTGTACTGAGTACACGTGACAATAAAATCAAAATCAAATTACAGACAAAAGAAAGAAGAGTTGGAATAACTATTGGAAAACTTAGCAGGATAATGGGTTATTTATCTCATAAACAGCAACTGCTCCAATAGCGTAACATCCCATAAACACATCCTTGGCACTGGCAAACTCAGTAAAATGGATTGTCTCACATGCAATTCTGGACAAGGACTGTAATAGAGTTGTTCAAGATTACATTTACTTTCAGTATTCTGGAAATAGTTCAATATTTATTTATCTCTTTAAATCTTTCCTATTCATGTCCCTGTCCAATGTCTTCGAAATGTTGTAATTGTACCTGCCCGGACCACTTTCTCTGGCAGCTCATTCCATACACACACCCCCCTCTGCATGAAAATGTTACCTCTCAGGGAGGGAGTAGTGTATAAAAGGAGGGAGGTCTTGTTACAACTGCACGGTCACTGTTTAGACCACACATCGAGTATTGCGCTCAGTTTTGATTTCCTTTATGAAAATGATATACTTGCATTGGAAGCAGTTCAGAGAAGTCTCAGTTCCTGGGAGGAAGGGATCCTTGTTTCAAAACTCTAATTAACCTGGATTAGAAACATTAACTCTCCTATCCCTCCACACATGCTGCCAGACCTGCTGCGGTTCTCCAGTGATTTCTTTTTGGTGTGTTCCAAGAGGTTTATATCTAGAATAATAAATACCTCGGAGTGAGTTACAGACTGGAATCTAATCGAGGGATTCGAAGTAGTGATCTGACTGGAAAGCCACTGGAATTCTGAAAATGTGATTGCACTGATATTTTTGTCTCAATAGTATCCAGCGGAGGTGTCTTTTTAAAAGTAAAACTCAATATTCAAACTTCCAAGTGCACTAGTCTGGGAAAGCCACATCTGGGACTGTATCCTCCAAGGTGGGTCTGTATCTCAGTGACCTGGAGTTGTTTCATAGCATCCCTGTTGCAGTGTTTTAAATGCAGGAAGAGCTCACTGAACAGAGAAGAACAAAGAACAATGCAGCACAGGAACAGGCCCTTTGGCCCTCCAAGCCTGCGCTGACACATGTTACCCTTCCATACTAAAACCGTCTTCATTTCCAGGATCCGTTTCCCTCTATTCCCTTCCTATTTGTGTATTTGTCCAGGTATTCCTTGAATGCTACTAATGTGTCTGCTTCCACCACCTCCTCTGGCAGTACATTCCAGGCACTCACCACCCTTTGTGTGAAAAACGGGCCTTGCACATCTCTTTTAAACTTCCCTCCTTGTGGTTTGAACCTGTGCCCCTCGTAATTGACGCCCCAACCAGTGAAAAAGCCTCATATTTCCACTTCATCCAATGTCATTCACAATCTTATAAACTTCTACATTCCAATGTAAACAAATCCAGTCTATCCAAACTTTCTTCATTGCTAAAACCACTCATACTAAGGCAACATCCTGACAAACCTTTTCTGTACCCTGTCTAAAGTATCAACGTCCTTCTAGTAGTGTGGTGATCAAAACTAGACACAATATTCCAAGTGCAGCCAAACTAAAGTTCTACAAAGATGAAGCATAACTTGCCTATCATAGAAATCATAGAATCCTTACAGTGTGGACGCAGGCCATTTGGCCCAACAAGTCCACACCTACCCTCTGAAGATATCCCACGCAGACCCATTTCCCCTCCCCTATTATTCCGCATTTCCCCTGAATAGTGCACCTACCTTACACATCCCTGAACGCTATGGGCAATCTACCTTGGCCAATTCACCTAAGCCACACATCTTTGGACTACTGTTATACTCAATGCCCATTCCAATGAAAGCAAGCATGCCATAGGCCTTTTTACTCCCTTATCCACCAGCAAGAAAGGAAGCACATGTCAGGTATAGACAGGATAGATCGAGTGAATCCTTAGAAGAGTATACGTAAGAGAGAAATCAGGAGGGCAAAAAGGGGACATGAGATAGTTTTGGCAAATAGAATTAAGGAGAATCCAAAGGGTTTTACAAATACATTAAAGGACAAAAGGGTAACTGGGGAGAGAATAGGGCCCCTCAAAGATCAGCAAGGTGGCCATTGTGTGGAGCTGCAGGAGATGGGGCAGATACTAAACGAGTATTTTGCATCAGTATTTACTATGGAAAAGGACATGGAAGATATAGAATGTAGGGAAATAAATGGTGACATCTTGAAAAATTACAGAGGAGGAAGTACTGGATGTCTTGAAATGCATAAAAGTGGATAAATCCCCAGGACCTGATCAGGTATACCTGAGAAATCTGTGGGAAGTGATTGCTGGGCCTCTTACTGAGATATTTGTATCAGCGATAGTCACAGGTGAGGTGCTGGAAGACTGGAGGTTGACTAACATGGTGCCACTGTTTAAGAAGGGTAGTAAGGACAAGCCAGGAAACTATAGACCAGTGAGCCTGATGTCGGTGGTGGGCAAGGTGTTGGAGGGAATCCTGAGGGACAGGATGTACATGTATTTGGAAAGGCAAGGACTGATTAAGGATAGTCAATATGGCTTTGTGCATGGGAAATCTTGTCTTACAAACTTGTTTATCATTTTTGAAGAAGTAACAGAGGATTGATGAGGGCAGAGCGGTAGATGTGATCTATATGGACTTCAGTAAGGTGTTCGACAAGGTTCCCCATGGGAGATTGGTGACCAAGGTTAGATCTCATGGAATGCAGGGAGAACTAGCCATTTGGATACAGAACTGGCTCAAAGGTAGAAGACAGAGGATGGTGGATGAGGGTTATTTTTCAGACTGGAGGCCTGTGACCAGTGGAGTGCCACAAGGATCAGTGCTGGGTCCACTACTTTTCAACATTTATATAAATGATTTGGATGTGAGCATAAGAGGTATAGTTAGTAAGTTTGCTGAAGACACCAAAATTGGAGGTGTAGTGGACAGTGAAGATTACAATGGGATTTTGATCAGTTAGGCTAATGGCCCAAGGAATGGCAGATGGAGTTTAATTTAGATAAATGTGAGGTGCAGCATTTTGGGAAAACAAATCTTAGCCGGACATACAGATTCATGGTAAGGTCCTAGGGAGTCTGGCTGAACAAAGAGACCTTGGAGTGCAGGTTCATAGTTCTATGAAAGGGTAATCTCAAGTAGATAGGTTAGTGAAGAAGGCATTTGTTATGCTTTCCTTTATTGGTCAGAGTATTAAGTATAGGAGTTGGGAGGTCATGTTGTGGCAGTACAGGACATTGGTTAAGGCACTGCTGGAATATTGTGTGCAATTCCAGTCTCCTTCCTATTGGAAAGATGTTGTGAAACTTGAAAGGATTAAGTTAAGATTTGAAGGGATGTTGCCAGGGTTGGAGAATTTGAGCTATAGGGAGAGGTTGAATAGGCTGGGACTTCTTTCCCTGGAGCATCGAAGGCTGAGGGGTGATCTTATAAAGGTTTATAAAATCATGAGGGGCATGGATAGGATAAATAAACAAAGTCTTATCCCTGGGGTGTGGGAGTACAGAACTAGAGGGCATGGGTTTAGGGTGAGAAGGGAAAGATATAAAAGAGACTTAGGGGGCAACTTTTTTATTCAGAGGGTTTTATGTAAATGGAATGAGCTGCCAGAGTAAGTGGTGGTGGCCAGTACAATTGCAACATTAAAAAGGCATCTGGATGGGTATGTGAATAGGAAGGGTTTGGAGGGATATGAAGAGAAAGTGAGGACTGCAGATGCTGGAGATCAGAGCTGAAAATGTGTTGCTGGAAAAATGCAGCAGGTCAGGCAGCATCCAAGGAGCAGGAGAATCGACGTTTCGGGCATGAGCCCTTCTTCAGGAATGAAGGGATATGGGCCATGTGCTGGCAGGTGGGACGAGACTGTTTTGGGATGGCATGGATGAGTTGGATGGAAGGGACTGTTTCCATGCTGCATATCTCTACGACTCTATGACACTGTGACACTGCCACCTTCAGTGATCTGTTGATGTGTACACCCAGATCCCACTGCACGTTAATGCTCTGAAGGGTTCTGCCATTCACTATATAATTGCCAGCTGTATTTGACCTTTCAAAATGCATCACCTCACATTTGTTGAGATTAAACTCCATCTGTCATTTTTATGCCCAACTGATCTACGTTCCTCTGACAATCTTCCTCGTTATCCGCAACTCCACCAATCTTTGTATCGTCCAAATCTTTGATCAGCGGCACGGTGGCACAGTGGTTAGCACTGCTGCCTCACAGCGCCAGCGACCTGGGTTCAATTCCCACCTCAGGCGACTGACTGTGTGGAGTTTGCACGTTCTCCCCGTGTCTGCGTGGGTTTCCTCCGGGTGCTCCGGTTTCCTCCCACAGTCCAAAGATGTGCTGGGTCAGGTGAATTGGCCATGCTAAATTGCCCGTAGTGTTAGGTAAGGTGTAAATGTAGGGGTATAGGTGGGTTGCGCTTCGGCGGGTCAGTGTGGGCTTGTTGGGCCGAAGGGCCTGTTTCCACACTGTAATCTAATCTAATCTAATCTTTGTATCATCCACAAATGTACCAATTAGACTGATCACGTTTTCCTCCAAATTATTTATAAAGACCATGAACAGTAGAGGTCCCAGCTCTGATCCCTATGAACACCACTAGTCACAGCCCTCCATTCTGAAAAGCTTCCTCCACCACTCCCCTCTGTCTCCTATGATTGAGTCAGTTCTAAATAGGAAAATCCATCTTACCAGCTCATCCCCGATACCATGTGACTTCACCTTTTGTACCAGTCTGCCATGAGGGACCTTGTTTTACTGAAGTCAATGTAGACAATATCAACTGGTTTTCCCTCATCAATCATCTTCATCATCTCCTCAAAAAACGTGGTCAAGTTAGGAAGGCACGACCTCTCCTGCACAAAACCATGCTGTCTGTCACTAATCCACTTTCTTCTAAATGCGAATAGATCTTGTCCATGTGAATGTTTTCCAATCATTTCCCTAACACTGACATAAGGCTCACAGGTCTGTAATTCCCAGGGTTATCCCTGCTACCCTTCTTAAACAATGGGACAACATCAGCTAGTCTCCAGTCCTCTGGGACCTCACCTGTGGCCAGAGAGAAAACAGAGATGTCTGTCAATGCTGCAGCAATTTGTTCTCTTGTCTCCCTCAATATTCTGGGATCGATCCCATTAGGACCCAGGGACTTATTTACCTGAATACTTTTTAAGACACACAGAATGTTTCCGTGTCCATGTTTAACCTGATGTCATGAGGCTTCATGGGGTCTGGCATCAATGCTGAGCACTTCCAGAGCACAGCCCTCTTGACTGTATCCCACGGAGCTGTTCCCTCTGCTGGCTCTGTCCTGCCAGTGAGACAGGACCTGCCCTGAGATGGTCACTGTGTTGTCTGGGACATTGTCTGTAAAGTGGGATTCTGTGAGTGTGACTATGTTCGATTGTTGCTCGATTAGTCTGTGAGGAATAGACTGCAGGGCAATTTTATGTTTTATACAATAAAAAGTTAACATGTCTTGATTTCTTTCAATTTTAAAATCAAGCCAGACCAAACTATCTTTTTCAGTTGAAGACAATTTAACTATTTTTCACTTCAATAAGCCGAGTACACAACTCAATTCAATAACTGCAGTAACCAGTTGGGTCACCTTCCCAACACACTGCCCGACCAAATACATTGAAAACGGCTTCGGAAAGGCCTGAATGCAAATATAGTGCTGCTGCACCTCACTGTCCCTCCAATAAAGAGTGAGTCAATGATGGGATCTGAAATCTGTCCAGAGAGCTTCCAAACTGAATCCAGGCAGTTATTCAAATATCCCCTCACTCCAGACAATTCAGAACTATCTCAGAGAGGGTACAGAATATTCCCAAAGGGGAGAGGGACCAGCAGGATGTTGCTGTACACATTGGAACCCATGATACAGGATGGGAAAAGGACGAGGTTCTGGGGAGAGAAAATAGGAATTTAGGCAGGAACTTAAAAAGTGGATCCCCGAGGGTAGTTGTAGGAGGGGGATGAGGGTGTGAGTCCTTTTAGGGTAGAGAGTATGAGAAAGAATATCAGGCTTATATGATTTAACCAAATCAGAAATTATAGATGTACTTATTAAAAGCAGAGGGGTGAGTAAACGGATTCCCGAGGCTGGGTTTTGAGATTTCACTCCCTATTGTCGGTCTCCTCCCTCATTCATTCCATTTCACGGAGGCGCGATTTGACAGTAACTTTCTTAAAGGGGACAGAGACCCCATTCAATCTGTATCTAACAGGTCTGTGCTGATGGAGACAACTTGTTTGGTGTCCTGCAAGCTGTTCAAGTCCCGGTAGATGGTTCTGAGGGGGATTAGTATTCTCATCTTTTCATAGTTTCGGGTGAGATAGTGCGCTGGGGAGTGGGGAGACCACAGTTTGATGAATGACTGAATGAAATGCAGAAGGAGTAAATACCAAGCGATTGTGAGTGGGTTGGTAAATAAAGGGCCTTAATATAAAAATAAAGAAACATATAGTACAATATCTCACAAAACCATAGAATAAGATGTTTGAAGGTGATTGACTCTCTGCATCAGTAAAGACACGCCAGCGAGCCCACGGACACATTAGTAATGATTAACTGATATGGGGGAGCAGGGCAGAACCTCAGCAGATCACAGGGTATTCAGGGACAAAGGTTACAAGATAAACAAGTGACCACATCAGCGAACAGGCCCCGTGTGTTTGACCCTGACTGGGAGATATGTAATAGACACTGACCTGATGTCATCAAAATGCCCAGTTAATTGGATTATTAATTGGATGTAATTAATTTACAGACCTGATGGAATTAACTGCCTG
The DNA here is from genome assembly GCF_047496795.1 of Chiloscyllium punctatum. NCBI lineage: Eukaryota > Metazoa > Chordata > Chondrichthyes > Orectolobiformes > Hemiscylliidae > Chiloscyllium > Chiloscyllium punctatum. Next base: position 56,000,534 of record NC_092767.1, read on the forward strand.
GCCAACTGATTTACAGACCTGATGGAATCATCGCCCAGTTGGTTGACTTGTGGACTTGATATGATCAACTGCACAATAACAGTTAATTTGTAGACTGACATAACTTTGATGTCAGAAAGTGTAAGAATGGTATTGTGCTGGTGTTTGACAGAGAGAGCTCGATTGTCCTGTGTGATGGTCTGGAGTTCCTCTCCTGGCTGTAATCGATTCCCGCTGGAATAAACTGCTGTTCCTGCTGAATTGCCCAGGCCTTCAGAGTCTTCTTGCCTCAGACACAGCGGTCACTCCTACAGCAGTAATATCTGGATTACTCCCAGTGCCGTGTCCCAGTGGGAGTAGGAACAGGAGGGTAGAGCAGATGAATGTGCGGCTGAGGAGCTGGTATTGGGGAGAAGGATTCATATTTTTGGATCATTGGAATCTCTTCCAAAGCAGAGACTTGGGACTGTCATAGTGTTAAGGGTTTGGATGGAGAGGAATGTGTGAAGTGTGCACAAGCAAATATTCTGATTCAGTATTTGGATGTACTTACGAAAGAAGGAGCAAAACTTGACCTACTCTTGGGATATAAAGCAGGACAGGTGACTGAGCTATCAGTGGGGCAAGTGCTTCAGGGCCAGTGACCCTAATCCTATTAGATTTAAAATAGTGATGGAAAAAGACAGACTGGATCTAAAAGTTAAAGTTCTAAATTTAGAAGAAGGCCAATTTTGATGATATTAGACAAGAACTTTCAAAAATTGATTGGAGGTGGGTGTTCACAGGTAAAGGACGGCTGGAAAGTTGGAAGCCTTCAACAATGAGATAATGAGAGTCCAGAGACAGTACGTTCCTGTTAGAGTGAAGGGCAAGGCTGGCAGGTGTAGGGAATGATAGATGACTAGAGAAAATGAGGTTTTGTTCAAGAATAAGAAGGACGCATATGTCAGGTTTCGACAGCAGGGATCGGGAGAATCTCAAGAAGAATATAAAGGCAGGAGAAGTATACATAAGAGGGACATCAGGAAGGTGAAAATGGGACATGAGATAGCTTTGGCAAATAGGGCTAAGGAGAATCCAAAAGGATTTTATAAATACATTAAATACAAAAGGATAATTATGGAGAGAATAGGGCCCCCTGAAAGATCAACAAACCCACCTGTGGATCAACAAACCCACCTGTGGATCAACAAGCCCACCTGTGGATCAACAAACCCACCTGTGGATCAACAAACCCACCTGTGGATCAACCAACCCACCTGTGGATCAACAAACCCACCTGTGGATCCACAAACCCACCTGTGGATCAACAAACCCACCTATGGATCAACCAACCCACCTGTGGATCAACAAACCCACCTGTGGATCCACAAACCCACCTGTGGATCCACAAACCCACCTGTGGATCAACAAACCCACCTGTGGATCAACAAACCCACCTGTGGATCCACAAACCCACCTGTGGATCAACAAACCCACCTGTGGATCAACAAACCCACCTGTGGATCAACAAACCCACCTATGGATCAACCAACCCACCTGTGGATCAACAAACCCACCTGTGGATCCACAAACCCACCTGTGGATCAACAAACCTACCTGTGGATCCACAAACCCACCTGTGGATCAACAAACCCACCTGTGGATCCACAAACCCACCTGTGGATCAACAAACCCACCTGTGGATCAACAAACCTACCTGTGGATCCACAAACCCACCTGTGGATCAACAAACCCACCTGTGGATCCACAAACCCACCTGTGGATCAACAAACCCACCTGTGGATCAACAAACCCACCTGTGGATCCACAAACCCACCTGTGGATCCACAAACCCACCTGTGGATCAACAAACCCACCTGTGGATCCACAAACCCACCTGTGGATCCACAAACCCACCTATGGATCAACCAACCCACCTGTGGATCCACAAACCCACCTGTGGATCAACAAACCCACCTGTGGATCCACAAACCCACCTGTGGATCCACAAACCCACCTGTGGATCCACAAACCCACCTATGGATCAACCAACCCACCTGTGGATCAACAAACCCACCTGTGGATCCACAAACCCACCTGTGGATCAACAAACCTACCTGTGGATCCACAAACCCACCTGTGGATCAACAAACCCACCTGTGGATCCACAAACCCACCTGTGGATCCACAAACCCACCTGTGGATCAACAAACCCACCTGTGGATCCACAAACCCACCTGTGGATCAACAAACCCACCTGTGGATCCACAAACCCACCTGTGGATCCACAAACCCACCTGTGGATCCACAAACCCACCTGTGGATCAACAAACCCACCTGTGGATCAACAAACCCACCTGTGGAACTGCAGCAGATGTGGGAGACACTAAATGAGCATCTTGCATCAGTGTTTATTGTGAAGAAGGATAGGGAAGCTAGAGAACTTGGGGAAGTAAATATCTGTAATAAGGACATCTTCAAAATGCCTATATAACAGAAGAAGAGGTGCTGGACATCTTTAAACACATAAAAGTTTACATATCCCCAGGACCTGTCCATGTGTACCCGAGAGCTCTGTGAGAAGCTCGGGAAGGGATTATTGGGCCCCTTGCTGAGATATTTATATCATCAATAGTCACTGATAAGGTGCCAGAAGACTGGAGGTTGGCGAACGTGTTGTCATTGTTTAAGAAATGTAGGAAGGAGAAGCCAGGGAATTACAGATCGGTGAGCCTGACATCGGTGGTGGGCAATATGTTGAGGGGAGATCCTGAGGGATCCTGGGGATTAACATAAATTTGGAAAGGCAAGGACAGATTAGAGTTTGTCAACATGGTGGGAAATCATGTCTCATTAACTGAATTGAGATTTTTAAGGATGTAATGAAGAGGATTGATGAAGGCAGGGTCGTGAATGTGATTTATATGTACTTCAGTAAGGCATAAAACAAAGTTCTCATTCCTGAAGAAGGGCTTATGCCTGAAATGCCGATTCTCCTGCTCCTTTGATGCTGCCTGACCTGCTGCGCTTTTCCAGCAAGACATTTTTCAGCCCTGATCTTCAGCATCTGCAGTCCTCACTTTCTCCGAGTAAAACAAAGTTCTGCATGGTCAATTGTTTAGAAACATGAGGTCACGTGGAATGCAGGTAGAATACTAGCCATTTGGATACAGAAGGTAGGAGACAGAGGGTGGTGATGGAAACCTGTGAGACCTGTGACCAGTGGTGTGACACGTTGATTGGTGCTGGGTCCACCTCTTTTCATCATTTATGTATCTCCCTCATTGCCACTTTGGGCTTGCTCTGACCATGTTCGTCTCGGGCCCACAGTCACATCCACGACTCGATGGGCCGAATGGCCTTACTTCCACTCCTAGGTCCTATGTCTTATGGTCACATCCCAGATGGCCATCCGACAGCACTCAGGACCCACGGCCGCTGGCACACTTCCCACAATGCATCACCACTGCTGCCTCCCGACAGAACTCCAGTAATGAAGGAAAATACATACTACAAGGAGAGAGAGACAAAGGAATATGGCCTGCCTGCAGCAGATGGGCCGAATGTGCCTGTTCCACAATCTTGGATAACTTGCTCAATCTCCCCCTCACACTGCCCGCTCCCACTCTCTCTCTGCCTCACACTACCAGCTCCCATTTTCTCTCCCTCACACTGCCGGCTCCCACTCTCTCTCTCCTTCACACTGCCCCCCCCACTCTCTCTCTCCCTCACACTGCCCCCCCCACTCTCTCTCTCCATCACACTGCCCACTCCCACTCTCTCTCTCCCTCACACTGCCAACTCACACTCTCTCTCCCTCACACTGTCCTCTCCCACTCTCTCTCCCTCACACCGCCCGCACCCACTCTCTCTCCCTCACACTGCCAACTCCCACTCTCTCTCCCTCACACTGCCAACTCCTACTCTCTCTCCCTCACACTGTCCGCTCCCACTCTCTCTCCCTCACACTGCCCGCTCCCACTCTCTCTCTCCCTCACACTGCCGGCTCACACTTTCCTCTCCCTCACAATGTCCGCTCCCACTCTCTCTCTCCTTCACACTGCCCCCCCCACTCTCTCTCCCCCTCACACTGCCCGCTCCCACTCTCTCTCTCCCTCACACTGTCCGCTCCCACTCTCTCTCTCCCTCACACTGCCGGCTCCCACTCTCTCTCTCCATCACACTGCCAACTCACACTCTCTCTCTCCATCACACTGCCCGCTCCCACTCTCTCTCTCCCTGACACTGCCCGCACCCACTCTCTCTCTCTCACACATCAACTCCTACTCTCTCTCCCTCACACTGTCCGCTCCCACTCTCTCTCCCTCACACTGCCCGCTCCCACTCTCTCTCTTCCTCACACTGCCGGCTCACACTTCCCTCTCCCTCACAATGTCCGCTCCCACTCTGGCTCTCCCTCACACTGCCGGCTCCAACTCTCTCTCTCCTTCACACTGCCCTCTCCCACTCTCTCTCCCTCACACTGCCCACTCCCACTCTCTCTCTCCCTCACAAAGTCCGCTCCCACTCTCTCTCTCCCTCACACTGACCACTCCCAAACTCTCTCCCTCACACTGCCCAGTCCCACTCTCTCTCTCCCTCACAATGTCCGCTCCCACTCTCTCCCTCCTTCACACTGCCCGCTCCAACTCTCTCTCCCTCACACTGCCCACTCCCACTCTCTCTCCCTCACAATGTCCGCTCCCACTCTCTCTCCCTCTCACTGCCGGCTCACACTTCCCTCTCCCTCACAATGTCCGCTCCCACTCTCTCTCCCTCTCACTGCCGGCTCACACTTCCCTCTCCCTCACAATGTCCGCTCCCGCTCTGGCTCTCCCTCACACTGCGGCTCCCACTCTCTCTCTCCCTCACTCTGCCTTCTCCCACTCTCTCTCACTCGCAATGCCCACTCACACTCTCTCCATCACACTGTCGGCTCACACTTCCCTCTCCCTCACACTGCCAACTCCCACTCTCCCTCCCTCACACTGCCAGCTCCCACTCTCTTTCTCCATCCCAATGCCTTCTCCCACTCTCTCTCTCCATCACACTGACCGCTCCCACTCTCTCTCTCCCTCACACTGCCAACTCACACTCTCTCCTTCACACTGCCAACTCCCACTCTCTCTCCCTCACACTGCCAACTCCCACTCTCTCTATCCCTCACACTGCCAACTCACACTCTCCCTCCTTCACACTTCCAACTCCCACTCTCTCTCTCTCACACTGCCGGCTCCCACTCTCTTTCTCCATCCCAATGCCTTCTCCCACTCTCTCTCTCCATCACACTGCCCGCTCCCACTCTCTCTCTCCCTCACACTGCCAACTCACACTCTCTCCTTCACACTGCCAACTCCCACTCTCTCTCCCTCACACTGCCAACTCCCACTCTCTCTCTCCCTCACACTGCCAACTCCCACTCTCTCTCCTTCACACCGACAACTCCCACTCTCTCTCCCTCACACTGCCGGCTCCCACTCTCTTTCTCCATCACAATGCCTTCTCCCACTCTCTCTCTCCATCACACTGCCTGCTCCCACTCTCTCTCTCCCTCACACTGCCAACTCCACTCTCTCCTTCACACTGCCAACTCCCACTCTCTCTCCCTCACACTGCCAACTCCCACTCTCTCTATCCCTTACACTGCCAACTCCCACTCTCTCTCCTTCACACTGCCAACTCCCACTCTCTCTCCCTCACACTGCCGTCTCCCACTCTCTCTCTCCATCACATTGCCTTCTCCCATTCTCTCTCTCCATCACACTGCCCGCTCCCACTCTCTCTCTCCCTCACACTGCCAACTCACACTCTCTCTCCCTCACACTGCCAACTCAAACTCGCTCTCCTTCACACTGCCTGCACCCACTCTCTCCCTCACACTGCCTGCTCCCACTCTGGCTCTCCCTCACACTGCCGGCTCCCACTCTCTCTCTCTCTCACACTGCCGTCTCCCAGTCTCTCTCTCCCTCACACTGCCGGCTCACATTTCCCTCTCCCTCACAATGTCCGCTCCCACTCTGGCTCTCCCTCACATTGCCGGCTCCCACTCTCTCTCGCTCACACTGCCATCTCCCACTCTCTCTCTGCCTCACACTGCCCGTTCCCACACTCTCTCCCTCACACTGCCCGCTCCCACTCTCTCTCTCCCTCACAATGTCCGCTCCCACTCTCTCTCTGCCTCACACTGCCCGCTCCCAAACTCTCTCCCTCACACTGCCCACTCCCACTCTCTCTCTCCCTCACACTGCCCTCTCCCACTCTCTCTCTGCCTCACACTGCCCGCTCCCACTCTCTCTCCCTCACACTGCCCGCTCCCACTCTCTCTCCCTCACACTGCCCGCTCCCACTCTCTCTCCCTCACACTGCCCACTCCCACTCTCTCTCTCCCTCACAATGTCCGCTCCCACTCTCTCTCTGCCTCACACTGCCCGCTCCCAAACTCTCTCCCTCACACTGCCCACTCCCACTCTCTCTCTCCCTCAAACTGCCCGCTCCCACTCTCTCTCCCTCACACTGCCCACTCCCACTCTCTCTCTCCCTCACAATGTCCGCTTCCACTCTCTCTCCCTCACACTGCAGGCTCCCACTCTCTCTCCTTCACACTGCCCTCTCCCACTCTCTCTCTCCCTCACAATGTCCGCTCCCACTCTCTCTCCCTTACTGCCGGCTCACACTTCCCTCTCCCTCACAATGTCCGCTCTCACTCGGGCTCTCCCTCACACTGCCGGCTCCCACTCTCTCTCTGCCTCACACTGCCCGCTCCCACTCTCTCTCCCTCACACTGCCCACTCCCACTCTCTCTCTCCCTCACAATGTCCGCTCCCACTCTCTCTCTGCCTCACACTGCCCGCTCCCAAACTCTCTCCCTCACACTGCCCACTCCCACTCTCTCTCTCCCTCACAATGTCCGCTCTCACTCTCTTTCCCTCACACTGCCCACTCTGACTCTCTCTCTCCCTCACAATGTCCGCTCCCACTCTCTCCCTCCCTCACACTGCCCGCTCCCACTCTCTCTCTCCCTCACACTGCCCGCTACCACTCTCTCTCTCCCTCACAATGTCCGCTCCCACTCGGGCTCTCCCTCACACTGCCGGTTCCCACGCTCTCTCTCCCTCACTCTGCCTTCTCCCACTGTCTCTCACTCACACTGCCCACTCCCACTCTCTCTCTCCCTCACACTGCCGGCTCCCACTCTCTCTCCCTCACACTGCCCACTCCCACTCCCTCTCCCTCACACTGCCCACTCCCACTCTCTCTCTCCCTCACACTGCCGGCTCCCACTCTCTCTCCATCACACTGCCAACTCCCACTCTCTCTCCCTCACACTGCCTTCTCCCACTCTCTCTCTCCCTCACACTGCCGGCTCCCACTCTCTCTCCCTCACACTGCCCACTCCCACTCTCTCTCCATCACACTGCCAACTCCCACTCTCTCTCCCTCACACTGCCTTCTCCCACTCTCTCTCTCCCTCACACTGCCCGCTCCCACTCTCTCTCCCTCACTCTGCCTTCTCCCACTGTCTCTCACTCACACTGCCCTCTCCCACTCTCTCTCTCCCTCACACTGCCTTCTCCCACTCTCTCTCTCCCTCACACTGCCTTCTCCCACTCTCTCTCTCCCTCACACTGCCCACTCCCACTCTCTCTCTCCCTCACAATGTCCGCTCCCACTCTCTCTCTGCCTCACACTGCCCGCTCCCAAACTCTCTCCCTCACACTGCCCACTCCCACTCTCTCCCTCCCTCACACTGCTCGCTCCCACTCTCTCTCCCTCACACTGCCGGGTCCCACTCTCTCTCTCCATCACACTGCCTTCTCCCACTCTCTCTCTCCCTCACACTGCCCGCTCCCACACTCTCTCCCTCACACTGCCAGCTCCCACTCTCTCTCTCCCTCACACTGCCCGCTCCCACTCTCTCCCTCCCTCACACTGCCGGCTCACACTTCCCTCTCCCTCACAATGTCCGCTCCCACTCTCTCTCCCTCACACTGCCGGCTCCCACTCTCTCTCTCCCTCACACTGCCTTCTCCCACTCTCTCTCTCCCTCACACTGCCCGCTCCCACTCTCTCTCACTCACACTGCCCTCTCCCACTCTCTCTCTCCATCACACTGCCTTCTCCCACTCTCTCTCTCCCTCACACTGCCCACTCCCACTCTCTCCATCACACTGCCAGCTCACACTTCCCTCTACCACACACTGCCCTCTCCCACTCTCTCTCACTCACACTGCCCTCTCCCACTCTCTCTCTCCCTCACACAGCCCACTCCCACTCTCTCCATCACACTGCCAGCTCACACTTCCCTCTACCACACACTGCCAACTCCCACTCTCTCTCCCTCACACTGCCAACTCCCAATCTCTCACCCTCACACTGCCGGCTCCCACTCTCTCTCTCTCTCCATCACACTGCCTTCTCCCACTCTCTCTCTCCCTCACACTGCCCACTCCCACTCTCTCTCTCCCTCACACTGTCCGCTCCCACTCTCTCTCTCCTTCACTCTGCCCGCTCCCACTCTCTCTCTCCCTCACACTGCCCTCTCCCACTCTCTCTCTCTCCCTCACACTTCCCACTCCCACTCTCTCTCCCTCACACTGCCCCCTCCCACTCTCTCTCTCCCACACACTGCCCGCTCCCACTCTCTCTTTCCCTCATACTGCCGACTCCCACTCTCTCTCTCGCTCGAACTGTCAGCCCCCACTCTCTCTCTCCCTCAGACTGCCAGCTCTCGCTCTCTCTCCCTCACACTGCCCTCTCCCACTCTCTCTCCTTCACACTGCCCACTCCCACTCTCTCTCTCCCACACACTGCCCGCACCCACTCTCTCTTTCCCTCATACTGCCGACTCCCACTCTCTCTCTCGCTCGAACTGTCAGCCCCCACTCTCTCTCTCCCTCAGACTGCCAACTCCCACTCTCTCTCTCCCTCACACTGTGGGCTCCCACTCTCTCTCCCTCACACTACCCGCTCCCACTCTCTCTCCCTCACACTGCCCACTCTCTCTCTCTCTCACACACACTGCCTGCTCCCACTCTCTCTCTGCCTCACACTGCCCGCTCCCACTCTCTCTCCCTCACACTGCCCACTCCCACTCTCTCTGCCTCACACTGCCCGCTCCCACTCTCTCTGCCTCACACTGCCCGCTCCCACTCTCTCTCCCTCACACTGCCCGCTCCCACTCTCTCTCCTTCACACTGCCTGCTCCCACTCTCTCTCCCTCACACTGCCCACTCCCACTCTCTCTCTCCCTCACAATGTCCGCTCCCACTCTCTCACCCTCACACTGCCCGCTCCCACTCTGGCTCTCCCTCACACTGCCAGCTCCCACTCTCTCTCTCACACACACACTGCCCACTCCCACTCACCCTCCCTCACACTGCCCGCTCCCACACTCTCTCCCTCACACTGCCCGCTCCCACTCTCTCACCCTCACACTGCCCGCTCCCACTCTCTCACCCTCACACTGCCGGCTCACACTTCCCTCTCCCTCACAATGTCCGCTCCCACTCTCTCTCCCTCACACTGCCGGCTCACACTTCCCTCTCCCTCACAATGACCACTCCCACTCTGGCTCTCCCTCACACTGCCGGCTCCCACTCTCTCTCTCCCTCAAACTGCCCTCTCCCACTCTCTCTCACTCACACTGCCCACTCCCACTCTCTCCATCACACTGCCAGCTCACACTTCCCTCTACCACACACTACCAACTCCCACTCTCTCTCCCTCACACTGCCAACTCCCAATCTCTCTCCCTCACACTGCCGGCTCCCACTCTCTCTCTCTCCATCACACTGCCTTCTCCCACTCTCTCTCTCCCTCACACTGCCCCCCCACTCTCTCTCTCTCCCTCACACTGCCCCCCCCACTCTCTCTCTCCCTCACACTGCCCACTCCCACTCTCTCTCTCCCTCACACTGCCCGCTCCCACTCTCTCTCTCCCTCACTCTGGCAACTCACACTCTCTCTCCCTCACACTGCCCTCTCCCACTCTCTCTCCCTCACACTGCCAACTCCCGCTCTCGCTCTCCGTCATACTGCTGGCTCCCACTCTCTCTCCCTCACACTGCCCGCTCCCACTCTCTCTCTCTCCCTCACACTGCTAACTCACAATCTCTCTCCCTCACACTGCCCTCTCCCACTCTCACTCTCTCCCTCACACTTCCCACTCCCACTCTCTCTCCCTCATACTGCCCACTCCCACTCTCTCTCCCTCACACTGCCGACTCCCACTCTCTCTCTCCATCACACTGCCCGCTCCCACTCTCTCCCTCCCTCACACTGCCAACTCACACTCTCTCTCCCTCAGACTGCCCTCTCCCACTCTCTCTCTCCCTCACACTTCCCACTCCCACTCTCTCTCCCTCATACTGCCCACTCCCACTCTCTCTCCCTCACACTGCCCGCTCCCACTCTCTCCCTCCCTCACACTGCCAACTCACACTCTCTCTCCCTCAGACTGCCTTCTCCCACTCTCTCTCTCTCCCTCACACTGCCCTCTCCCACTCTCTCTCCCTCACACTGCCGACTCCCACTCTCTCCGTCCATCACACTGCCCGCTCCCACTCTCTCCCTCCCTCACACTGCCCGCTCCCACTCTCTCTCCCTCACACTGCCTGCTCCCACTCTCTCTTTCCCTCACACTGCCTGCTCCCACTCTCTCTCTCCCTCATACTGCCTGCTCCCACTCTCTCTCCCTCACACTGCCCGCTCCCACTCTCTCTCTCCCTCACACTGCCTGCTCCCACTCTCTCTCTCCCTCACACTGCCTGCTCCCACTCTCTCTCTCCCTCACACTGCCTGCTCCCACTCTCTCTCCCTCACACTGCCTCCTCCCACTCTCTCTCTCTGTCATACTGCCGGTTCCCACTCTCTCTACTTTGCAATGCCGGGGTTGCTTGATTTTATAATCAGTGCATTGAATATAGGAGTTGGGAGATCATGTTGTCGCTGTCAAGGACATTGGTTAGGTCATTAGTGAAATCCTGCAATCAATTCCTGCTGTAGGATGAAGGTTATAAAACTTGAAAGGGTTCTGAAAATCTTTACAATGAGGTTGTTGGATTGAAGGTTTTGAGCTATATGAAGAGGCTGAATAGGCTGGGGCTATTTTCCCTGGAACGTTGGAGTTTGAGGGGTGACCTAGCAGAAATTTATAAAATCAAGAGGGGCATGGACAGGGGAAGTATCTATTTCCAAGACGAGAAGTTGTGGGCACAAGGTGTGAGGGGAATGACTTAAAAGGGAGTTTAGGGCAGTTTTTTTCTTGCAGAGATTGATGTGTGTATGGAATGAACTGCCAGAGGAAGTGGTGGAGACTGGTACATTTACAACCTATAAAAGGCATTTGGGTGGGTATATTAATAGGAAGGGTTCAGAGGGATGTGGGGCAAGTGCTGGCGAATGGGATGAGAATAATGTTGGGTATCTGGCCAGCATGGAATGGTTGAAGCAATGGTCATTTTCCATGCTGTACATCTCTATGACACTATGACTCTATGAAAGGTAGGAAGTGCATGGGGCAGACTGTCCAAGGGTTGGACACAGGGTTGATCTAAACACTTTTCAACATTCAGACAAATGATCTACCAACAACCATGTCTCACGGTTTTCTCTATGCTGATGACTGAGAGTTAAATTGTCATAGCACGGACACAGACCACTCCGTTAAACCCATTCACCCTGAACAGATCTAGTCCCATTTGCCAGCACATGGCCCCAATCCCTCTGAACCCTTCCTATTCATATAACCATCCGGATGCCTTTCAAATGCTGTCATTGTACCAGCTTCCACCACTTCCTCTTGCAACTCATTCCATGCACGCACTGACTTCTATTTGAGAAAAGTTGCCCCTTAGGTCCATCTTAAATTTTCCCATCTCACCTTAACCCTGTGTGCACCAGTATGAACCCCTCTTCCCCGTAGAAAAGACCTTGGCTCTTCACCCTATCCACGCTGTTCATGATTGAGCAAACCTCTCTGAGGTCATCGAGTCAGAGAGTCAGAAAGATGTGTAGCAGACATCCCAACCCAACCTAGTCCCACCTGCCAGCACCCAGCCCATATCCCTCCAAACCTTTCCTATTCATACACCCATCCAAATGCCTCTTCAATGTTGCAATTGCACCTGCCTCCACCATTTTCCCTGCCAGCTCACTCCAGCTCTGCATGAAAAAGTTGCCCCTTCGATCTCTTTTATATCTTTCCCCTCTCACCCTAAACCTATAACTTCTAGTTCTGGACTCCCCCACCTCAGGGAAAATACTTTGTCTATTTATCCTTTCCATGCCTTTCATGATTTTATAAATCTCTAGAAGCTCACCCCTCAGCCTCCAATGCTCCAGGGAAAACAGCCCCAGCCTGTTCAGCCTTTCCCTATAGCTCCAATCTTCCAAAGCTGGCAATATCCTTGTAGATTTTTTCTGAACCCTTTCAAGTTTCACAACATCTTTCCAATAGGAAGGAGACCAGAATTGCACACAGTATTCCAACAGTGGCCTCCCCAATGTCCTTACATCTGCAAATTGACCTCCCAACTCATGTACTCAATACTCTGACCAATAAAGGAAAGCTTTCCTCACTATCCTATCTCCCTGCGACTCCACTTTCAGAGAGCTATGAACCTGCACTCCAAGGTCTCTTTGTTCAGCAACAGGTCACTTCTCAGCCTCCAATAGCTCAAACCCTGGAGCCCCAGTGACATTTTTATATATTTCAACCGCAGCATTTCAAGTTTAACAACATCTTTCCTATAGCAGGGAGACCAGAATTGAATATAGTATTCCCAAAGTGGCCTAACCAATGTCATGTACAGCCACACTCCTACACTCAATGTACTGACCAATAAAGCCTCTGTAATTCTGCCCCAGATCCTTAATGAAGGTGTTACAAAGGTGATGGAATACTGCAGCACATGGGGTCTTACATTGAATCCCTCATCAACCATATCCAGTGTATGTCAGCTCCACAACTTCAGGGTCCAAACAGAACTGTGCATTTACATTGATGTCCGGCATAATCCCAGCCAACATCTTTGTGTGTGACTCAAGTCAGAATGTCACTGATTTCAAGATTGCCCTGACCTTCAACAGCAAAGTCTAATTATTCAAGGTCATAAATCTTTTGACCATATCCAAAAAAAAACTGCAGATGCTTTAAATCAGAAACAAAAGCAAAACTTGCTGGAAAAGCTCAGCAGCATCTGTGAAGAGAAATTGTTTTGTGTCCAATGATTGTTCTTCAATACTAACCGTGTCCACTTTAATTGTCCAATAATCACAGGTCCACCCATTCGTTTGGTTTAATTTTCAGACTGAAATCTGTTGAAGACAAAGTGCACAAACGTGCCTGGTTATCACACCCAGATCAAACTATTATAAAGGTCAAGCACTTTGAAAATATTCAATTTGGAAATAACTTCCTTACCAAATTGTTTTCATGACAATATTTTTAATTGTGTTTCCAAATATTCTTCAGTCCAGACACAAATACATTTTAAATTGCTTCCACCTCTCTCCCGTGTGAGTAATCTGGTATATGAATGTCAGTGTCTGTGTGATGCTATGTATGTCAGCCATGCCTCTGAAAGACTGACAGATTGTTCCAGACAGCATTTCTCTTCAGGTCTTCATAACAAACAGGTTACAGCCTGGACCCAACCAGCTTACACTCACAAAACCTAAAACCCAGTGCCCACCATTGGTTGTGATTGGGTCACATTTTAAATGAATTCTAATCCATTCCTGGGCATCGCTGGTTGGGTCGGCAATTATTGCTCATCCCTAGTGGTTGTTGAGAATGTGTTGTGGGTTTGGAAAGTGCTGTCTAAGGAGCTTCTGTGAATTTCTGCAGGGCACCTTGTCGCTGGTGCACATTGCTGCTCCTGTGGGTCAGTGGGGAAAATAACATGGACGTTTGTGGATGTTGTGGCAATCAAGTGGGGTCTTTTATCCCGGCTGGTGCCAAGCTTCTGGAATACTGTTGGAGCTGCCCCCATCCAGGCCTCTGGGGAGTATTCCATCACAATCCTGACTGGTGTATTGTAGATGGAGGACAGTCTGTGGGGGATCAGGAGGTGAGTCATTCACTGCAGTATTCCGAGCCTCTGACCTGCTCTGTTGTCACTGTATTTATATCACTGGTACAATTCAGTTTCTGGTCAATGGTAACCCCAAGATGTTGACAGGAGAGGATTCAGCAACGGTAACCCCATTGAATATCAAAGGATGATGGTTTGATTCTCTGTTGTTGGAGATCATCAGTATCTGGCATTTATGTGGCACGAATGTTCTTTGTCACTTTTCTTCCTAGTCCTGGATATTATCCAGGTTTTACTGCACTTGCCAAGGGCTGCTTCAGTATCTGAGTAGTCACACATGCAGTTGAACATTGTTCAAACATTGACTAACATCCTTAAGATGGAGGGATGTACATTTATAAACTATTGAAGATTGTTGGGCCGAGGACATTCTCCTGAGGAACTCCAACAGAAATGTTCTTTCGCTGTGATGACTGACCACCAACAATCACAACCTTCTTCCTTTGTGTCAGGTCCAACTCCAACCAACAGAGAGTTTTCCTCAATTTCCATTGGCTCCAGATTTGCTCAGGCTCCTTGATGTCACACTCAGTCAAACACAGCTTTAACATTAAGCCCAGTCATACTCACACCACCCTCTGGTATCATCTCTTTTTCTCCAAGGACATGGTCACACACCACTCCCTCATCGGAGAGGGGCAACTGGTGCTGAGTGTAACCTCAGGGTCACCATAGCTCAGGCCAGGGTAAGAAGAAGAGTCCTTCATGGTAACATCAGCTAATGTGGGAATAGGGCCAATGCAGTTGGTGTGCCTCTCCATTGTAAACCAGCTATCCAGCTCACTGAGAGAACGAGTTATTGAGTGGGCATTCTCGAGAGAAGGATACCTTTGGAACATAATGAGATTTAGAGATGGGAGTGTTTGATTGGAAAACAATATTGCTCACGGAATGAAAGTTCTCATTTCATTAATTAATGTGATCAGAATTGTCCAGTCTTTAAAACTTAATTTCACAAATACATGTATATTTATGTGAACCCTTAATGTGCGTTGTCCTGATCTGTTTGTTCACATTTGAATGAAACACTAATGTGAAGAGTGGTGGCACCTCACAATGCCCAGGTGATCCTCCATGGTATCGGTTAAAGGGCTGGGAAACGTGGGACATCAGTGTTTGATGGAGAGAGATTGACTGCAGCATGAAAACACAGATTACCTCAACGCTGAAAACATCCGGAATTATCAAAAAATTATTCAAAATGATTCTTGCAATGTTAGTATTCCTGATAAGGAATTTAAACTATTGAAACTTTGTAAATCTGGGTGAGAGTTGCTCCCTGCACCTTGTGATCGAAGATGTTATGTTTTGGTCCAGTGGTCGCCATTATACAGACACTCGAACATTGGTGTCTCTTATTATGTCAGGTGTTATGAATGTTCTCTGTGGTTTAATTCTGATTTGCGGGGCTTTTGTGGTGCAGTGGCAGTGCCCCTACCTCTGAAACACAAGGTCTGTGTTCAATTGCAAACCTGCACTGAAGGAATGTTTACAGGAAGGAGAGAAGGAGAGGCAAGAGAGGAGGGGAGTGGTGTTTTTGATAAGGGAAAACGTCATGGCAGTACTCAGAGAGGATATTCCTCATGGATCATCCAGTGAAGTTGTATGGATGGAAGTGAGAAAAATGAAGGGTGTGATCATGTTGTTGGGATTATACTCTAGCCCCCCTCCACTTCCCCCCCCCGCAAGACTCAGCAGGAAATTGGGGGGAAAATATGAAGGTAGCTTGCAAAAGGCTGGAAGAATGATAGGGTTACAAGAAAAGGGGATTTTAACCTTCCAAATACAGACTGGGAATGGATTGGAGAATTTACTCGGTATATTCAGGAAAACTTTCTCAATTAATATGAAGGCGGCCCTCCATGAGAAGGGGCAATACCCAACCTTCTCTCAGGAAATAAGGCAGGACAAGTGTCGGAGGTATGAGTGGGTGAGCACTAACTGCTTTTCGATTAGTTTTAAAATAGCTATGGAAAAGGATAGACTGGTCGACAAGTTAAAGTGTATGGAGTTGACAGTGGGGTCTTTGGACATTACAATCTGTAAGTGTGATGTGTAGAATCTTTTTCTGAGTCTTGTAAATGAGAGTGAGATTCACTCTGCATTCAGGTCTCTGTTATTCTTTACAAGTCTAATGGATAATGTTTATATATTTAATGCTTAGTGTTTGTAATTGTATCTCTAATATTGCAGTCTACAAATAATTTTCGATGTGATATATCAATTATAAAGAACCTGACCTCTAATGGGAGTATCCATTTGAATTGAATAACTTGCGTGCCTTCTGAACATGATGTAAAACAGAAAATGCTGCAAATACTTTATATGTCAGACAGCATTTGTAGAGAGAGAGAAACAGAATGAACGTTTCTGGCCAATGACCTTTCATCAGAGAAAGTGACCGAGTATTTCCAGCAGTCTCTGTGTTTATTTAATGTTCACAGTATCTGGATTATACGGCTTTTCAAATTATAAATCTCCATAATGTATTATTGGAAATGGGATTTATTTACAGACCAGTTTGGAGAGAAATATAAATCATTTCTTTCGCTTTTGTTCTGTCTGAGTGTTCAAATAAAAATGTCACCGGAAGGTGGGATCAGAGTGGGATCAGAGTGGGACTGAACAGTGTCTCTGTCTGAGCCTGTGGGAGTGATGACCCTTCTGTGTCTCTGTATCTCTGTCAGTGATAATGTGAGTGTGTGTGAGAGGGAACTACCTGCATTGTTACTTGTGTCTCAGCTGGAAGGTGGGAAGAAGAGCAGAAGGGAAAGGCTGTGATGGGCTGGAGGGCAGGAGAGACTGAAATGACAGAGTAACAATATTGACCGAAATGGTGCAAGGAACCATGGGTGGGGGTGAGGTGGGAGAATGGGAGAAGAGAAGAAACAAAAGATTGGGGTGTAAATGATCCTCACTGACTGTCATCGAAAAACAAACAAAACAAAAGAAAATGGTGACAGAGATAAGAAAGTGAGGTAGTCTGTCATGTCCCCCTTCACTGTTTACAGGATGCACATTTACTCTCAGATTCTGAATGAATCTGTTTTCTCATCATTAACTCTCGCATTGCCAGTTACTCTCAGTTTTAAAGGATCCTGTTTCAGCAAATGGACCTGGAGTCAAGCAACCAATTCATTGGATTTACAGGAATTCTGTTCCAGCCCAGTTTCAGTGGGAAGACACAGGGAAATGTCCTCTGGCTGTTGGTGTGATGGACCCTTCCTCTCAGATCCTGAGAAATTCGCATGAAACAAAGAGTCTGTCACTGACGAGCAATCTTTGTGCACGTGACGTGTCTCCTACATGTGCACTGGACATGACAGAGATAGTTTGTGGTGAAGGGGCTGGAGGATACAGAGAGAGGGAGGGGTGGAGGTGGTGGAGTAGATTACAGAGATAGGGAAGGGGTTGTAGTGTCTGGAAGTGGTTACAATGATAGGGTGGTGTTTTGGGACAGAGTGATGTCACAGAAACCTAGAGAAGTGCAGGTCCTGGAGACGGTTAGGTAGATAGGGAAGCATGTTATTATTCCTGCTCACCCAGCACTCCCTACACTTCCAAGCCTTGCCCTTCACCCAAACAGGAACATACTGTCACTGAAAACTCACTATCTCCATTTTCAAAGGCTTCCCATTTTCCAGCCCTCCTTTTGCCTGCAAACATCTGCCCCAATCAACTTTTGAAAAGTCTTGTCTAATACCATCAAAATTGCCTTACTCCAATTTAGAACATTAACTTTTAGATCCAATCCATCCTCTTCCGTCATGAGTTTGAAGCAAGTTGAATTATGATCGCTGACCCCAAAGTGTTTTCAGCTGACACCTCAGTCTTGCATCTGCCTGCCCTGCCTTATTTACCAAGAGAAAGTTCAGTTATGCTCCTTTCTAGTACTTACATCAACACACAGAACCCAGTGACAGAGAAAAAGTGGGGTCACTCTGCTCTCCCCTGGGTCAGTGACACAGACACAGTGGGGTCAGACTGCTCTCCCCTGGGTCAGTGACACACACAGTGGGGTCAGTCTGCTCTCCCCTGGGTCAGTGACAGAGTCACAGTGGGGTCAGTCTGCTCTCCCCTGGGTCAGTGACAGAGACACAGTGAGGTCAGTCTGCTCTCCCCTGGGTCAGTGACAGAGACACAGTGGGGTCAGTCTGCTCTCCCCTGGGTCAGTGACACAGACACAGTGGGGTCAGTCTGCTCTCCCCTGGGTCAGTGTCAGAGACACAGTGGGGTCAGTCTGCTCTCTCCTGGGTCAGTGACAGAGACACAGTGGGGTCAGTCTGCTCTCCCCTGGGTCAGTGACAGAGACACAGTGGGGTCAGTCTGCTCTCCCCTGGGTCAGTGACAGAGACACAGTGGGGTCAGTCTGCTCTCCCATGGGTCAGTGACAGAGACACAGTGGGGTCTGTCTGCTCTCCCCTGGGTCAGTGACACAGGTACAGTGGGGTCAGTCTGCTCTCTCCTGATGTATACATTTGGACATGCTGCTGGGCAGAGTCATGCTCTTGGAGAAAGTGAGGATTGCAGATGCTGGAGATCAGAGTCGACAATTGTTGTGCTGGAAAAGCACAGCCAGTCAGGCAACATCCGAGGAGCAGGAGAGTCGATGCTCCAAGCACACGCTCTTCATCAGGAATGGCAGTGGGTGGGCAAGGCAGGGGTGTGACTGGGGGGAAGGTAGCTGGGAACGTAATAGGGAGATGGAGGAGGGGGTGATGATAACAGGTCGCAAAGGACGGTGAAGCAGACAGGTGGGAAGGAAGATGGAAAGGTAGGACAGTTCAAGAGGGCAGTGCTGAGTTGGATGGTTGGATCTGGGATAAGGTAGAGGAAGGTGAAATGAAGAAACTGGTGAAATCTACATTGATCTCGTGTGGTTGGAGAGTACCAAAGTGGAAGATGAGGCATTCTTCCTCCAGTAATCTGGTGGCTAGAGTTTGGCAGTGGAGGAGGACCAGGACTTGAATGTTCTTGGCAGAGTGGGAAAGGGAGTTGAGGTGTTCAGCCACAGAGTGGTGGGGCTGTTTAGTGTGTGCCTCCCAGAGATGTTCTCTGCAACATTCCGTAAGTAGGCGCCCTGTCTCACCGATATAGAGGAGACCACAACAAGAGCAATAGACACAGTGGGTGATGTGTGCGGAAGTACAGGTAAATTTCTGCTGGATTTGGAAGGATCCTTTGGGGCCGAGGATAGAGGTGAGGGGGGAGGTGTGGGTGCAGGTTTTGCACTTCTTGCCGTGGCCAGGGAAGGTGCCAGGGGTGGAGAGTGGGCTGGTGGGTGTGTGTGAACCTAACAAGGCAGTCGCGGAGGGAATGGTCTCTGCGGAATGCAGAGAAGGGTGGGGAGGAAAATATATCCCTGACAGTGGGGTCTGTTTGTAGGTGGCAGAAATGGAAGAGGATGGTGCATTGTATCCGGAGGTTAGTGGAGTAGAAGGTGAGGACCAGGGGGGTCCTGTCCTTGTTGCGATTGGAGAGGTGGGGTTCAAGGGCGGAGGTGCAAGAAGTGGATGAGATGCATTGGAGGGCATCATCGACCACCTGGGAGGGGAAAGTGCAATCCTTGAAGAAGGAGGGCATCTGGGATATTCAATGGTGGAATTGGTCCTCCTGGGAGAGGTTGGGCGGGGCTTTCTAAACAACAATGAAAATAGAAAGAAAGGTGACATTGATTCTGAATCAGAAAACATCAAGTTATTGAGAAAAGACAGACAAGAACAAGTCAGAGAACAAAGGAACACTGAACACTTCAACTGCATTTATTTCAATGCAACAGGTCTCATGGATAAGGCTGATGAACTCAGGGCATGTAAGGGAACATGGGCCTGGGATGTCATGAATTTTAATTTTCTAAGCATTGACTCAGACTGCTGTGGTGTTAAAAGTTTTGATGGTGAAGAATTTGTTCAAATGCAAGAACATTTTCTTTATCAAGATATAAATTTTCCTGTGATAAACAGATCAAAACTTGAACTTCTCCTGAGAAATAAGGCATGGCAAGTGACAAATGTGTTAGTCAGGGAACACTTTTGGACCAATGATCATAATCCTAGTAATGTTAAAATAGTTATGTAAAGTGATAGCAATTAAAGTTCTTGATTGGAGTAAGGTAAATGGGTATGAAATGATATGAAACAAGATCTTTCAAAAGTTGATTGGAGCAAAATGATCACAGGTAAAAGGATGACTGACAAGTGGGAGGCCTTCCAATGTGTGAGAACAAGAGTTCAGAAATATTCTGTTCCTGTTAGAGTGAAAGGCAAGGCTGGTAAGATTAGGGAACAATGGATGAATAAAGTTCAAGTCAAGAATCAAAATCTAATCATCTATTAGAGAGACAATTAGGATCAACTGAATGTCTTGAACAGTATAAAGAGTGTAGGGACATTTTCCAGAAGGAAATGAGGAAGGTAAAGAGAAGATAGGAAATTGCTTTGGCAGATGAGGTAAAGATAATCCAAAGAGATTCTATAAATACACTAAGAGAGAGGGAGCAACTGGAGAGGGAGTCGAACCCCTGAAAGACCAATGAGGTTGTCTTTGTGTCGTACCTCAAGAGATGGGAGAGATCTAAATGAATATTTCGCATCAGTTTTTACTGTTGGGAAAGAAATGGAGGTGAGAGAGATCAGGGAAATAAATATTGATGGTTTGGAAACAGTTCACAGTAATGGAAGAGGAAGTGCTCGAGAACCTAAAAAAACATAAAGATAGATAAGCCTCCAGGACCTGATCAAGTGTGTCACAGGATGTTGTGGGAAGTAAGGGAAAAATTGCAGTGCCCCTAACAGAAATATTTGTATCATCCATAAACATGGTGAAGAACTGGAGGACTGGGGTGTGGCTAATGTGGTGCCATTGTTTAAGAAGGGATGTGAGGAGAAGCCTGGGAACAATCGACCTGTGAGTCTGACCTTGGTGGTGGGTCAGTTTTTAGAGATAGGATTTACAGAGGTTGGAGAGGAAAGAATTGATTAGAGATGCTCAGTCTGGCTTTGTGCGAGGAAAATCATGTCTCACACTTGATTGGGTTTGCTTTTGGAAGTAACCAAAATGATTAATGAAGACAGAGTGTTGCATGTTGTTTGCTTGGCCTTTAGTAAAGTGAGATCAAATAGGATTCAGGGCGGGCTTGCCAATTGGACACAGAATTGGCTTTATGGTAGAAGACATTGTTTTTCAGACTGGAGGCCTGTGACCAGCGGTGTTCCACAGGGATCGGTACTGGCTCCATTTCTGTTTGTCATTTATACAAAGGATTTGGATGAGAATATAGGAGGTATGTTTAGTAAGTTTGTGGATGACACCAAAACGGTAAATTGAACAGTGAAGAATGTGATTATTACTGTATTACAGTGAACTGCTGTGCTCTTCCAGCACCACTAATCCAGAATCTGGCTTCCAGCATCTGCAGTCATTGTTTTACCGCGTGAAGAATGTGACCCAAGATTACAAAGAGATCTTGATCAATTGGGTCAAAGGGCTGAGGAGTGGCAGATGGAGTTTAATTTGGATAAACGTGAGGTATTGCAGTGTGGACTTGTTGGGCCGAAGGGCCTGTTTCCACACTGTAAGTAATCTAATCTAATATAATATAAACAAGGAGAAAGTGAGGACTGCAGATGCTGGAGATCAGAGCTGAAAATGTGTTGCTGGAAAAGCACAGCAGGTCAGGCAGCATCCAAGGAGCAGGAGAATCGACATTTCGGGCATGATTCTGAAGAAGAAGGGATCATGCCCTTCTTGAAGGAGGGCTCCTGAAGAAGGGCTCATGCCTGAAATGTCGATTCTCCTGCTCCTTGGATGCTGCCAGAACTGCTGCACTTTTCTGGTAATAGAAACAAGGTCAGGAGTTAACGGTAGGGCCCTGGGTAGTATTGTAGAGCAGAGAGACCTCAGGGTTCAGGGACATATTTCTTTGAAATTTGCATCTCAGTTAGACAGGGTAGTTAAGAATGTATTTCGCACACACACTTTCATTTCTCAGTCCTTTGAGTATAGGAGTTCTGACATCATATTGAACTTGTACAGGACATTGATGAGGCCTCTTCTGGATTAATGTGTGCAATTCTCATCGCCCTGTTATAGGAAGGATATTATTAAACTGGGGAGGGGTCAGTAAGGACTTACCAAGATGTTGCCAGGAATGGAGGGCTTGAGATATAGTAATGGGCTGCTGCATTGGAGGGTGAGGGGTGACCTTATTGATCTTTGAAAAACTATGAGGGGCATAAATAAGGTGAATGACAGGGGTATTTTCCCTAGGGTAGGGGAGTTCAAACCTGGCGGGTATATTTTGAAGGTGAGAGGGCAAAGATTTCAAAAGGGCTTGAGGGGCAAAGTTTTTAGGTGTTTATGTGTGGAATGAACGACCAGAGGAAGTGGTGGATGCAGTTACAGTTTCAATGTTGAAAATACCTTTGGATAAGTTCATGAATAGGAAAGGTTTAGAGGGATATGGGCCAAGTGCAGGCAGTTGGGAATAGTTTAGTTTTGGAACATGGTCAGTGTGGCCTGATTGGTCCGAAGGGTCTGTCTCCGTGCTGGATGACTCTATGACTCCATGACATTACGGTACACAGTCAAAAGACAAGATAGTCTCTGCACATGCTCACTTTGTCCTCCAGAGCAGAGGCTGGGACACAGCAAGGGGAAGGGTATTGTTGATGGATGGAGATACTGAGGGGCTTTTATATGCAGTGGGTGTGATACAGAGAAACTACAGAGGGGCAGTTCAGGGGAGATGAAGCAGCACAGGGAAGGGCAAATGGACAGGGGTCATGGAGGGGGACAGGGGCTAAATTTGCGATGGGTGGGAGGTTGTCCAATATTGAAGGGGGTGCAGTTTCAGGATTGAATAACAGAAATAGGGAAGGAAAGAAAGAGAAAGAAAGATAGAGAAAATGAGAGAAGAAGAAAGAGCAAGAGAGTGAAAAAGATTATAGATAAAGGTGGGAAGAAGAGGCAGGGGAGAAAAAATACAAAAGAGGAGGCTGTCAGTAACAGAGACAGTGAGAGAGAGAGAAGGAGGCAGAAAGATAGTGTGATCGAGAAAAGTTGAGAGGAAGAGAGAGATGTAGAGTGTACAGACAGATTACAAGAGACAGAGGCAAAGAGAGAGACCGAGAGAGAGAAAAGAGGAAAAATCAGACAGATGCAAACAGGTGATAAGGAACGCTATGGTGAGATGAAAGAGGTGATATTCCAAATTCTGATTGGTCTAAGCTCTCTCAATGGTCTCTCACGCTACATTTAGGACAGACTCTGTTCCAGGGGCTTGCTTTTGAGATTCAAACATTCCGTGCACTTTCCCACACAGAGACAGACAGAAACACACCGATACTCACCCCCTGCTCAGTGCACACGGTGAAAGGGACAATGGCTGCCAGAACCTGTTTGAAATATCCACAAGTCTCTCATTCAAAGTCCCCTCTCTGCCAAAATCAGCTCATTCAGTCAGCTCCCAGCTCTCTCTACTCCAGGCATACCTCCCCCAGGGATGGAGCACAGCCAGAGTCATCTCAGTGGGATTACAGGGAGGAGGGAGGGAGGGAGGTGTGAGAGAAGGCAGCAGGGAAATAGTTTCATCCAGTCTGCCTTTGTCTGCTCCTGCTTTGCATCTTATTATCTTGGAATGAAAGCCAAATATATTTTCAAACTGATCAAATTCCTTTGTCTTTGTGGTTTCCTATTGATCAATGTTAAAAATCTCAATTTGCGATTGCCAAGAATCTAACCCAGGTCACCTGCTTGGAAGACAGCTACACTAACCACGATAGCACCATCACCGTGCACTTTACCACAACACAGTCCCCAAACATAGTTAAAACGACCTTTATCATGACAAATTAAACAGAGGTAATGTTGATTCACTAAAGGTGATGTTAGGTCAGGTGACAATAACTAATATGAAAAGGTAGATTTCTCGGAGCATCTGAAATCGGGGAGGGAGCTGGCTCATTGGGCAGGTGCAGGGTGGGAGTTCCGAAATCCCTCTGGTTGGGTTTGGATTCCCCCGGCAATGCATCAGCTGGTTCGTAGAAAGGAACAAATAAAGAAACAGAATGATATCAGAGAAATAGTTTAGTCCAGCCTGCCTTTGTCTCCGCCTACTCTGCATTTTACTGTCTTGGAATGAAAGTCACATGTATTCACAAACTGATCAAATTCCTTTTCTCTTTGGGATTTCCTGTTGATCAATGTGAAAATGTCAACGTGTGATTGCCAGGAATCAAAGTGAGGAATTGAATGAAAACAAAGTAAATTCCTGTTGAAAATAAATGTGCAATCAGAAGACAAGGAATCCTAACAGTATGTTCTTTCCTCTTTCTGACAGGAAACTCCTGGTGTGTTTTAATTTGCCCAGATGTGTAGCTCAGAGAATTCAGTGAGGAAGAGTGGACAGGAGCCTGTCGTTGTATTTCCCTCTCTGGCCTGCAGTGAACGATTACACCTTCCTCCACATCATTTATTTTTCTAACCTCTTCACTCACTGAGAACGGATTACTTGGGGTAAATGTAGCTTTTGTGTATATTTGGTTTTGCTTCCGTTGACCCACTTCCTACTAATTATTGCTGATTACTAACAGCACTTTACACTGGCTTTACCCCTCCAGTCTCTGTCATTTTGCTCCTCAGATGGAGTCAGTCCTTGCCCATGAGGAAAGGAGTGTTATCATGTTGCTCCTCCTTCTCCTTTCGGTCCATTCCTCACGTGGACTCCTCGTTCCGTTATCTGCTGCACCTAATGTTGGCTCTGAGTTACTTGGATTGATTCACCAATTGAATTATTGTTCTAACTGGATATGTCACGGCATACTTTAACTGGTCTCTGAAATGTTTCTGTGTCACCACATAAATAAGGGCATTTGAGCAGCAATTTAAGTTCCTCAGCATATATCCAATCTGTACAAAGAGACCAAGAGAAGCATAATCCAAGGAATAACCAGCATTAAAGAAATATAAAATATGCAACAACCAGAGAAGTATGAAGCTGGCAGATATGGCAAAGAGTAAAATCACAGAATTCTTCCTGCTCTCTACCTCTGGATCATTCTCTGTTTTTCTCTGACCTCTCAGTTCCTTCCGCACCTTAATGGCCTCGAAGATATGTCTGACAGTCAGAATGTTGATAAAGAGAATAAAAGTGAATGGGAACATTGGTGTCAAAAAGGTCTCAAAATATTTAAAACCTATCCACCGAGGGTCATGAATATAACTGTACCTGATATAACAGAAAAATGGTACATTGTTGATCATTTTTCCAGGTCTATACACAAAGAGATTTGGAATGTTCTTTAAAAAAAAGAAGATGCAGATTGTTGCTAGAACCCTGGTTGCAGTTTTCCCTGTGCAATACTTAGTTTTCATCTCATGTAAACAAATGGCGATAAATCGATCAAAGGAAAAAGCAATGGTGAACCACACAGAACAATCAATGCTCCAGCGGCTGAGGGCATAGAGAACACCACAAACAGGAGTGATTTGCAGGAAACACAATGGATAATAATAACGTCGAAATCGGTGAAGGATGATATAAAAAACAATGAACAATAGATCTGACATTGTCATGGCCACCAGATAGCGAGTGCTGCACACAGAAAGACCACATTTGCCCCGAACTAAAATTACAATCACCACGAGACTAACTGTAAGAGAAAGGAAAAAAGGACATAAAGTTAATAATCAAATCCAATCACCATGTCCCAGATTGGATACTCACCGCAATCAGAAAGCCTTCAACATTTGACCCGACCTCCCTCATCTGTACAGGATGGCACAGCACAGTCCTCAGCAAAAAAATCTGAATCCCCACAACATTGGTCACGGTATCGCTCTGGTTTAGAAAGCAGATGCTTTATCTGGGATGAAGCAAAGCTTCCTGCCTGATGTTCAGGCTCATGCTCCCAAGCTCCTCTCCTCATCCCTCTCCTTGTGAATGGAGATTCCCCCTCCCAGATTGGGAGCACACACTGGGGTGAGAAAACCCCACAGGTTACCCAGCATTCTCCATGGAGATCACTAGAATTGTACCACAGCTTGGCACTGCAGCCTAATAAATATTGATTGAAATTGATAGCCAAAGACAAAATAACAATCCCAAATGAACACACCTTCATACAGACTATTATTGATGTGGAACATCAAAGGATAACAGCAATAAAGGTCAACGTGGGAAACATCCTGTTGGATGAAGTTGTTTGATCTCTGTGGGAGTGCAGCTGCCTTAATACTCCAGATCTTAGTGTTTGTCCTATTAGACACTGTACCACGGCATTGTGCATCATTTTTACAAATGGCACACTCACACGTCTTTTTGACAATTCAGTAACTCAACAATACACATCATAATTGAAACCCTGTTCTCAACACCCCTACCAGTGATCTGTCCTCCTAAATATCACGCCTCCACACATCCACTGACTGATGAAAACACACAAGATGGACAAACCCATCTGTGCTCACCATCAGTTATCACTCCGAATGACCTGAGTTAATAGAGTGTGGTGCTAGAAAAAGTACAACAGGTCAGGCAGCATCCCAGGAGCAAGAGAGTCGATGTTTCGGGTACGACTCTCCCCACCTGCCCACGATGGTATGGCACTGCCCTCACACAAATAAAATCTGAATCTATGCAACATTGGTCATTGAAACTGCTCCGAAGAAGTGTCCTGCCTGAAACCTTGACCCTCTTGGTCCTTGGATGTTGCCTGACCTGCTGTGCCTTTTCCAGCACCACGCTCTATCTGCAGCCCCCATAGTCTCCTCATTCCTAATGACCTGCTGAATCCACCCATTACCCTGTTGTATCTGGGCTCCCATTTGGAGCGAGCTGCCTGAGCAAGATCCACCAACACAATCCCTTTCCATCAAGGAATGGGAAACACCAGGTGTCACTGCGAGGTGAGTTGTTACAAAACCCATCTGACCGATAGCAGGCTGTGAACTACCACAGAGAGAGGGTGGTCTTCCGAAACCCTTTCTTGACCAGCCAGAGCTGGTGTTCAGCCAAACCCTATCAATGTGGCCTCAGTGTAAACCCATTCTGCACAGGATAGGGAAACACACAATGCTGCACATTACTGAGGAGCCCCCGAACTGACAAACTATTCACTTTAAACTCAGTCAGTGAGGACACTATAGTCTGACAGTGGGATTTGCCTTGCTAAATGGAAATATAATAGTTATCAGTTGTCTATAGAAATGAGGATGATTCAATGCAGAGGTTTATATAAGTTAAGTTGTTCCAAGACTTACCAGGAACACCAGTGACAGCGATGATGGTCTCGTACACTCTGTCGATCCTTTCCCTGAGAAGAAGCATTTCGTTGTTTGTGACACAACCTTTCCCTTCCTGCTGCTGGCGATGTGTCAGAATTGGAGAATTCTCTCGAAGTTGAAGCTGACACAGTTCCAGAGACTTTGTTTTATATTGTGTGGTATCTCCACTGGGAAACTGTGATTTCATCTTCAACTGTTTTATTATCATTTTGAACAAACAAGTTATGACAACAGGTTTATTTTAATGATGTGATAGCATTGAGATTTATGTCTGTATTTGAATGCCCCAAAGAATTCATTAATCTGATCCTATTAGATCTCAAACGTTAGTTCCAGTTTGTCTTCAAGTAACAATACTTGCAAAATTTCACTCACTATCAATCCCATCAATATCTCAATATCTTTTGATACCTTTTCAGTGATGACCTTCATTCTGCTGAGATCATTCAGTCATTCAATACCTCATGTTGGAGAGCTCCTTAAGAGCTGTTCTACTGCACACTGTTAGCCCACTGCTTTCCGTGTTCATTCAGTTATGCGACTGAGTTGGGAAATTCTCTCTGTGAGTGAGCATTCTAATACTGAACCTGAAGCTGATACTGACCACAGCTACAGCTGGAACTTCCACTAGGTCACATTTTCTCAAAATAAGCACAAAAATAATCAGAACTTTCAATTCAAAATCAGAGAATGATGGCATCATACAGGACAGAGATGGTTCTTCACTCAATCGAGTTGGTATCTCTAAAACCACACTCAAAGTTACACAGGGCTGGAAAATAGAAGCCTTCAACAATGAGATAACGAGAATCCAGAGACAGGATGTTCCTGTTAGGGTGAAAGGCAAGGCTGGGAGGTGTGGGCAAATGCTGGATGACTGGAGAAATTGAGATTTTGGTCAAGAAAAAGAAAGAGGTTTATGTCAGGTTTGGACAGCAGAGATCAAGTGAATCGTGAGAAGGCATATACTTAAGGCATATACTTAAGAGGGAAATCAGGAGGGCCGACAGGGGCCATGAGACAGCATTGGCAAATAAGGTTAAGGAGAATCCAAAGGGATTCTATAAATACATGAAGGACAACAGAGTAAATGGGGGAGAATAGGGCCCCTCAAAGATCAGTAAGGCAGCCTATGTGTGCCCACAGGAGATTGGGGAGATACTAAACAAATATTTTGCATCATTGTTTACTGTGGAGAAGGACATGGAAGATATAGAATGTGGGGAAAGAGATGGTGACATCTTGAAAAATGTTCAGATTACAGAGGAGGAGGTGCTGGACATCTTAAGATGCATAGAGGTGGTTAAATCCCCAGGATGTGATCAGGTGTACCCGAGAACTCTGTGGGAAGCTAGTGAAGTGATTGCTGGGCCCCGTGCTGAGATATTTGTATCATTGATAGTCACAGGTGAGTTACCGGAAAACTGAGGCTTGGCTAATGTAGTGGCACTATTTAAGAAAGATGGGAAGGAAAAGCCAGGGAACTATAGACTGGTGAGCCCGATCAGTGGTGGGCAGGTTGTTGGAGGGAATCCTAAGGGACAGGATGTACATGTATTTGGAAAGAAAGGACTCTTTAGGGACAGTCAGCATGGCTTTGTGCCTATGAAGAGGATTGATGAGGGCAGAGCAGTGGCTGTGATCTACATGGACTTCAGTAAGGCATTCGACAAGGTTCCTCACGGTGGGCTGGTTAGCAAGGTTAGATGTCATGGAATTCAGGGAACACCAGCCATTTGGATACAGTACTAGCTCAATGATAGAAGACAGAGGGTGATGGTGGAGGGTTGTTTTTCTGACTGGAAGCTTGTGATCAGTGAAGTGCCACTGGTGCTGTGTCCTTTGCTTCTCATCATTTCTGTAAATGATTTAGATGTGAACAAAGGACGTATAGTTTGCAAGTCTGCAGATGACATCAAAATTGGAGGTTACTTCAGAATACACAGAATCTTGTTCAGATAGGTCAATGGGCCATGGAGTGACAGATGGAGTTTAATTTAGATAAATGTGAGGTGCTACATTTAGGAAAGACAAATCAGAGCACGACTTATGCACTCATGGTAAGGTCTTGGGGAATATTGCTGAACAAAGAGACCTTAGAGTGCAGTTCCTTGAAAGTGGAATCACATGGAGATAGGATAGTGAAGAAGGTTTTTGGTATGCTTTCCTTTATTGGTCAGAGTATTGAGTATCATAGTTGGGAGGTCATGTTACGGCTGTACATGACATTGGTTAGGCCACTTTTGGAATACTGTGTGCAAATCTGGTCTCCCTCCAATCGGAAGGATGTTGGGAAACTTGAAAGGATTCAGAAAAGATTTACAAGGATGTTGCCAGGGTTGGAGGACTTGAGCTACAGGGAGAGGCTGAAT
Organism: Chiloscyllium punctatum; assembly: GCF_047496795.1. Lineage (NCBI taxonomy): Eukaryota > Metazoa > Chordata > Chondrichthyes > Orectolobiformes > Hemiscylliidae > Chiloscyllium > Chiloscyllium punctatum. Next base: position 56,030,247 of record NC_092767.1, read on the forward strand.
AGGCTGAGGTTGTTTTCCCTGGAGCTTGGAGGTTGAGGGGTGACCTTATAGAGGCTTATAAAATTATGAGGGGCATGGATAGGATAAATAGACAAGGATTTTTCCTGGGGTTGGGGGAGAAATTTTAAAGAGACCTTTATGCAGAGGGTGGTGCGTGTATGGAATGAGCTGCCAGAGGAAGTGGTGGAAGCTGGTACAATTGGAACATTTAAAAGGCTTAAAAATGTGTTGCTGGAAAAGCGCAGCAGGTCAGGCAGCATCAAAGGAGAAGGAGAATCGACGTTTCGGGCAGAAGCCCTTCTTCAGGAATTTCTGAAGAAGGGCTTATGCCCGAAACATCAATTCTCCTTCTCCTTTGATGCTGCCTGACCTGCTGCGCTTTTCCAGCAACACATTTTCAAGCTCTGATCCCCAGCATCAGCAGTCCTCACTTTCTCCAACATTTAAAAGGCATCTGGATGGCGATATGAACAGTAAGAGTTTGGAGGGATATTGGCCAAGTGCAGGCAAATGAGACGAGATTATTGAGGCTATCTGGATGAGATGGACCGAAGGGTCTCCTTCTGTGTTGTACATCTTTCTGATTCTCTCTCTCTCTCTCTCACATACACACACACACACACACACACACATACACACACACACATACATACACACACACACACACACACATACACACACACACACATACACACACGCACACACACACAATATACATGACACACATGTAAATAATGTTTCTGCCTTTCTATGTAATAACTTCCTTTCCATGGGAAAACAACTCACTCTGCTCATCGATAGGTCCTTCAAACTTGGGACTGAGTGAATTCACAAACCGATCTCAAATGGGGTGATGTCACAACAGTTCAGATAAGATTCAAGTTCATGGAGTTGACAGCCCTCACTCAGTCTGTCTGAATTCTGATTTTCAAGGGACCAAATACAGACAAAATAATATTACACTCAATGAGACATAATAAAACTTAAACATTTATTTCATAATTGGGACAAAAATGTCAAGTTGGATTCTGAATCAGCCAGGAGGCCAGCCATTGAACTGACTCATATTCAGATACTTCCCAACTCTTATTGTGGACCCGGGTCAAATCCTATCAATGACAGACGTCAGAAATTCACTTTAATAATCATGTGGAATTATGGCTCTAATGGTGACCACAAAACCCTTATCAATTGTTGTTAACACCCATCTGGTTCTCTAATGCCCTTCAGGGATTAGGGCTGTCCTTGTCTTGTCTGGACTCCATGTGACTCCATACCCACAGCAATTGGTGCGGTGGGTGGAGGTCAGCCATCTAAGCTCCAGGCCCTCACAGCAGGAGGTCCTCAAAATTGTGTCCTAGCCCTAACTATCTTTAGTGACTGTGTAACTGACCTTCCCTCAGGCAGAATGTCATGAGTCCGAGGGTTCTCTAATACTCACACAATGTTCAGCAGCATTCTTCCCTCCTCAGATACTGAAGCACTCCATGTGGCTCTGCAACAAGATCCTGGCAACTTCAGCTCCTCGGAAACGGTGTTAGGGAAGTGGAGCCGGAGGTGGATGAACTTCGGATCATTCGGGAGGCTGAGAGAGTAATTGAGAGGAGTTACAGGGAAGTAGTCACACCACAATAAGGTACAGGGGAAAGGTAGATGGATAACAGTCAGGAGACAGAAAGGGAACCGGCAGACAGTGCAGGGACCCCCTGTGGCGTTCCCCTCAATAACAAATATACTGTTATGGATACTGTTGGGGGGGACGATTTACCAGGGGTAAGCCATGGGGTACAGATATCAGGCAGAGAATCTGTCCCTGTTGCTCAGAAGGGAAGGGGAAAGATGAGCAGAGCATGAGTCATTGGGGACTCCATAGTTAGAGGGACAGATAGAAGGTTCTATGGGAACAAGAGACTCACGATTGATGTTTTGCCTCCCAGGTCCCAGTGTTCATGATATCTCTGATCGTGTTTTCGGGATCCTTAAGGGGGGGGGGTGAGCAGCCCCAAGTTGTATTCCACATAGGCACCAACGACATAGGTAGGAAATGGGATGGGGATTTAAGGCAGAAATTCAGGGAGTTAGGGTGGAAGCTGAGTGCTACAACAAACAGAGATGTTAGTTCAGGTTTGTTACCCATGTCACATGCTCACAAGGCGAGGAATAGGGAGACAGAGCAGTGGCTACAGGGATGTTATAGGACGGAGGGTTTCAGATACCTGGATAATTGGGGTAGGTGGGACATCTCCAAAACAGCATTGTCTACACCTGAACCAGAGGAGATCCAATATCCTTGGGGTGCAATTTGCTTTTGTGCTTCATGAATGTTTAAGCTAATTCAGCAAGGGATGGGAACCTGAATTGTAGCTCCAGTGGAAAGGAGGTGGAGAGTACTGAGGTCAGAAATAAGGTTTCAAGGTTGTAGGAGTGTCTTGGCAGGCAGGAAGGTGGTGTGAAGTGTGTCTACTTCAACACCAGGAGCATCCAGAATAAGGTGGGTGAAGTTGCAGCATGGGTTGGTACCTGGGACTTCAATGTTGTGGCCATTTCAGAGACATGGATCGAGCAGGGACAGAAATGATTGTTTCAGGTTCTGGGGTTTAGGTGTTTCAGTAGGAACAGAGAAGATGATAAAAGAGGGGGAAGTGGGACATTGTTAGACAAGGACAGTATTATGGTGACAGAAAGGACGTTTGATAAGGACTCGTCTACTGGAGGTAGAATGGGCTGAGGTTAGAAACAGGAAAGGAGAGATCATCCTGTCGGGGGTTTTGTATAGGCTTCTGAAAAGTTCCAGAGATGTCGAGGAAAGGATTGCAAAGATGATTCTGGATAGGAGAGAAAGGAACAGGGTAGTGGCTATGGGGGTTGAAAATGTGTTGCTGGAAAAGCGCAGGAGGTCAGGCAGCATCCACGGAACAGGAGAATTGACGTTTCGGGCATAAGCCCTTCCTTCGATTTTCCTGTTCCTTGGATGCTGCCTGACCTGTTGTGCTTTTCCAGGAACACATTTTCAGCTCTGATCTCCAGCATCTGCAGTCCTCACTTTCTCCTAGTGGCTATGGGGGCCTTTAACTTTCCAAATATTGACTGGAAACGCATAGTTTAGATTTGTCAGTTTTTGTCCAATGTGTACAGGAGCGTTTGCAGACACTGTATGCAGACAGGCTGACAAGGTGCAAGGCCACATTGGATTTGGTACTGGGTAATGAACCAGGCTTGATGTTAGATTTAGAGGTAGGTGAGCACTTTGGTGATAGTGACCACAATTCAGTTACATTCACTTCAGTGATGGAAATGGAAAAGTATATCCTGCCGGGCAAGAGATGTAGTTGGGGAAAAGGCAATTATGATGCGATTAGGCAAGAGTTAAGATGCATAGGATGGGAAGGATGAGCTTGTTCAAGGAACAGCTACTGTATGTCCTTGATCAGTATGTACCTGTCAGGCAGGGAGGGAGTGGTTGAGCAAGGGAACCATGGTTTACTAAAGAAGTTGAATCTCTTGTCAAAGGGAAGAAGAAGGCTTAAGATGAGACGTGAAGGCTCAATTAGGGTCCTTGAGATTTACAAGTCAACCAGTAAGGAGCTAAAGAGAGAGCTAAGAAGAGCCAGGAGGGAACATGAGAAGTCTTTGGCAGGTAGGATCAAGGAAACCCTAAAGCTTTTGAGAGTTATGTCAGGAATCAAAGAATGACTCGAGAAAGATTAGGACCAGTCAAGGACAGTAATGGGAATATGGGTGTGGAGTCCGAGGAGATAGGAGAGGTAAAAAATGAATATTTTTCATCAGTATTCAGACAGGAAAAAGGCAATGTTGTCGAGGAGAATACTGAGATACAGACTATTAGACAAGACAGGATTGAGGTTCATAAGGAGGAAGTGTTCCCAATTCTGGAAAGTGCAAAAATAGATACGTCCGCTGGGTCACATGGGATATATCCGAGGACTCTCTGGGAAACCAGGGAGGAGATTGCAGTGCCTTTGGTTTTGACCTTTATGTCATCATTTTTTTCAGGAATAGTGCCAGAAGACTGGATGGGAGTAAATATTGTCCCCTTGTTCAAGAAGGGGAGTAGAGACAACCTTGGTAATTATAGGCCAGTGAGCCTTACTTCAATTGTGGGAAAAGTGTTGGCAAAGATTATAAGAGTTAGGATTTATAATCATCCAGAAAGGACAAAGTTGATGAGGGATAGTCAACATGGTTTTGTGAAGGGTAGGTTGTGCCTCACTAACCTACTTGAGTTCTTTGAGAAGGTGACCAAACAGCTGGATGAGGGTAAGGTGGTCGATGCGGTATATATGGATTTCAGTCAGGCGTTTGATAAGGATCTCCACGGGAGGCTATTGTACTAAATACAGAGGCATGGGTTTGAGGGTGATTTAGAGGTTTGGATCAGAAATTCACTAGCTGTAAGAAGACAGAGGGTGGTGGTTGATGGGAAATATTTATCCTGGAGTTCAGTGACTAGTGGTGTACCGCAAGGATCTGTTTTGGGGCTACTGCTATTTGTCATTTAAATAAATGACATGGATGAGTGTGTAGTACGATGGGTTCATTAAATTTGTGGATAACATTAAAGTCGATGAAGTTTTGGACAGTGTTGAAGGACGCTGCAGGTTACAAATGGACATAGATAAGCTGCAGAGTTGGGCTAAGTGGTGGCAAATGGAGTTTAATGCAGAAAAGTGTGAGGTGATTGACTTTGGAAGGTGCAACAGGAATACAGAGTACTGGATTAATGGGAAGATTCATTGAACAGATTCTAGATGAGCAGAGAGATCTCGGTGTCCATGTACATAGATCCCTGAAAGTTGCCACCCAGGCTGATAAGTTGTTAAGAAGACATACAGTGCATTAGCTTTTATTGGGAGAGGGATTGAGTTTTGGAGCCATGTTGCAGCTGTAGAAAACTCTGGTGCAGCCGCACTTGGAGTATTGCGTACAGTTCTGGTCACCGCATTGTAGGAATGGTGTGGAAACATTGGAAAGGATGCAGCGGAGATTTTCCAGGATGTTGCCTGGTATGGAGAGAAGGTCTTATGAGGAAAGGCTGAGGGACTTGAGGCTGTTTTTGTTACAGAGAAAAAGGTTGAGAGATGACTTCATAGAGACGTACAAGATGATCAGTGGATTAGATAAAAGAAGGTTACTGCAGATGCTGGAATCTGAAACCAAAAGAGAAAATGCTGGAAAATCTCAGCAGGTCTGGCAGCATCTGTAAGGAGAGAAAAGAGCTGACGTTTCGAGTCTATCTGAGTCAGGCCTGCTGAGTTTCTCCAACATTTTCTCTTTTATGATGAAGTAACCAGTTTGATTGGCAGCACATCTACAAACATTCAGTCTATCCAACACGTAGACAGCACCTTCAACATCCATGACCATTACCTTCCTAAAGACAAAGGTAGTAGATGCATGAGAACACCATGACCTGCATGTTCCCTTCCAAGCCACTCACCCTCCTGTCTTGGATATATATTCCTTTAGTAAAGTCCCATCCGACCATAGGGCTGATCTCTCTGAGACATGACTGGTCGTGTGTTTAACCTAGATCACCATGCCTCAGGGAAGTGGGGGGTTGAGAAGTGGGACTTTTATTGTGATCCCAACCAGCATGGTTTGGAGGAGGTGGTATTGGTCTGGGGGGTGGGCAAGGTTAAAAATCACACAACACCAGGTTGTAGTCCAACAGGTTTATTTGGAAGCACTAGCTTTTGAAGCACTGATAAAGAAGCAGCACTTCAAAAGCTCGTGATTCCAAATAAACTGTTGGACTATAACCTGGTGTTGTGTGATTTTTAACTTCAACCAGTGTGGGAATTGAACCTGTGCTATTAATGTAGAACATTGAACAGGAAAGCAGAGGACAAGCCCTTCAGCCCTCAATGTTGTCCTGATCGTTTATGCTCCTCGAAGATCAAAGGAACCTCCATACCCGTCATTGTTCCACCTTCCAAGTACTTATCCAAAAGTCGTTTAAATGTCCCTCATGATTCTCACTTTACTCCCCCTGCTGGCAGTGCATTCCACACACCCACCACTCTCTGTGTGAAGAACCTACCTCTGACATCCCCCCCAAACCTTCCTCCCATCACCTTAAAACTTGTGTCCCCTTGTGATAGCCATTTCCAGCCTGGGAAAACGTCTCTGACTATTCACTCTGATCATCTTGGACACCTCTATCAAGTCACCTCACATCTGTCTTCACTCGAATGAGAAAAGTCTGAGTTTTCTCAAATAATCTTCATAAGACATGCCCTCCATTCCAGACAGCATCCTGGTAAATCTCCTCTGCACCATCTCTAAAGCTTCCACATCCTTCCTATAATGAGGTGACCAGAACTGAATACAATATTCCAAGTGTTGTCGAACCAGGGCTCTATAGAGCTGCAGCATACCCTCACAGCTCTTAAACTCAATCCACCTGCTAATGAAAGCAAACATGCCATACACCTTCTGAACAACCCAATCAAATTCGGTGCCAACCTTGAGGGATCGATGGACATGGGCCCCAAATCCTTCTGTTCCTCCACACTGCCAAGAATCCTGCCTTTAATCCTGTATTAACCCAATTAAATGCAACCTTCCAAAATTAATCATTTCACACTTCTCCAGGTTGAACTCCATCTGACACCTCTGTATCCTGTCAATGTCCCGTTGTAACCCACAACAGTCCTCCACACTATTTACCACTCCACCAATCTTCATGTCATGAGCAAACCTATTAACCTCTCCCTTCCACTTCCTCCTCCAGGTCAGTAATAAAAATCACAAAGAGCAGAGGTCCCAGATCCCTGCAGAACATCACTGGTCACCAAGCTCCAGGCTTTACATCCAATATTTCCTGATGAAGGGATTTTGCCTGAAACGTCAATTTTCCTGCTTCTCAGATGATGCTTTTCCAGCACAACTCTAATCTAGACTCAGATCTCCAGCATCGGCAGTTCTCACTTTCACCTCTCCAATACTTTCCATCTACCACCATTCTCTGCCTTCTATGGGCCAGCCAATTTTGTATCCAGACAGCCAAGATTCCCTGTCTCCCATGCCTCCTTACTTTCTGATTGAGCTTAGCACAGGGAACCTTCTCAAACACCTTGCTAAAATCCATGTACACCACACCCATTGCTCTGTCTTCATCAATGAATTTTGTCACATCCGCAAAGAATTCATAAGTTTTGCGAGGTATGACCTGCCCTTCACAAAGCCATGTGACTATCTCTAATCAAGCTATGGTTTTCCAAGTAATCAGAAATCCTGTCTCTCAGAATCCTCTCCAATAATTGCTGACCACAGACTGGTTTCTAGTTCTCAGAGTTATCCCTATTACCTTTCTTGAACAAGGGAATAACATTTGCCACCCTTCAATCATTTGGCACTACTCCAGTGGACAGTGAGGATGCAATTGTCATCGTCAAAGGCGCAGCAATCTCTTCCCTCACTTCCTGTAGTATCCCAGGCTATATCCCGTCTGGCACAGGGGACTTATGTATCCTTACATTTTTCAAACTTTTCAGCACATCCTCTGAATAAACATTTCGAGCATAAACTGTTTGAGCAGACCAGCCTGTTTCACGCTGTCCTCACAAATGTCAAGGTCCCTCTCCGTCGTGAATACTGAAGCAAAGTATCAAGAGCAGGCTCAGGGTGATCTGTCTGAGAAGAGTTCCCATCACCTGTCCTGTGGGGAATGGCTCACTGCCATCAATTCAACCCCTCACTTTCCACGTGGAAATATTGTCTTCATCTCAATCTGAATGTACACAATACAAATCATATCTGAGTATATTTGGTAAATAACTATAAGTAATGTAACCAAATTGATTCCCTGGGGTTTGAGATTAGAATGAGAATTAGATTTTATTGTCACGTGTACTCAAGTATAGGAATACATGAGGACAGTGAAAAGTGCACACAGACACCATTCTCCACCACCATCTGCAATTCCCTTCCATTACCTTGGTCATACACCAGTCAGAATCTGTCAGCTCCTAAAGAAATCATCCACTCTGATGGAGAATGGGGTAACTGCTATCCAGACAGTGAATGACCTTTACTGTCTGAATCCTGAACCTGTTGCTGTTCCTGGTGATTCATGGTTCAGCCCCAGTGTATTGGAAGGTAGTGGGTGGAAGCCCTGCATTAAAAAAGGGAGACAGAAAGCAGGAAGCACAGGCCGGTTAGCTTAACATATCACAGGGAAACTGCTGGAAGGTATTATTCAACCAGATACAGCAGGTCACATTGATCAGTTGAAGATAATCTGGCAGAGTCGACATTGTTGTGTGTGTCCATTGAATTTCTTTGAGGATGTAACATGGGTCATTGATAAAGGGGACTGCCCTGAGCTTAGCTTTTGTCCCATAAAATGACCCAGCAAATGTCATGGCAGGAGGTAAAGGCTCACAGTGTGTGTGTGTGTGTGTGTGTGTGTGTGGGGGGGAGGTGGGGGAGGGGGGGAATGATTCCACGGGAGCACGGGAGCACTGTGGTTTATTGAAACGGAAAGCAATGGGGAGCAGCACTTTCATATCCGATAGTGCTGGGGCTTGAAGCAGCACTTACATATCCGATAGTGTTGGGGCTCGAAGCAGCACTTACATATCCGATAGTGTTGGGGCTTGAAGCAGCACTTACATATCCGACAGTGTTGGGGCTTGAAGCAGCACTTACATATCCGATAGTGCTGGGGCTCGAAGCAGCACTTACATATCCGATAGTGTTGGGGTTTGAAGTGAGTTTGCCAATTGCTGGATTTGTTTCCCTTTGGCCCGAGCTGCTTCCTGTTCACCATGGGGTGGGGGGTGGTGGGGGGAAGAGGTGTATAATCCCTCTGTCCATCCATCTCCCATCAGGATGGCCTGAAGGTTCTCTGCTTCTGCCTCAGAAAGAGACCTGAACAGTCCCCATCCCCCACCATCCCCATCCACCAGACCCAGCTCATTTGGAACCGTTTCCCTTTCACTGACCTCACTTTCTCCAAATCAAAGGGCTGCTTCTGGCTCCCTGCACGGGTCCGAGTGTATCTGTGTCTTTGTGAGGAAGGTGGAATAGTTCTTAGTCGAGTCCTATTTAGCTCTTTCTCCAACCTGTTGGTGATGCAATTGCTGCTATTCCTGCTCATACCAGAATTAGAGGAAAAATATATTAATTTGTTTCCAATTTCTGTCTTTCCCTCATTACCTGTTTGCTACCCTGTTATTGCAGCCTTTGGTGTTCCCGGTAAGGCAATGTTTTTTTCTTCATGGACAGTGATTACCATGGTGTTCATGGAACAGATTTCAGGAATAGTCCTCATTGCAGAGTACCTTATCCACCCGAAGGAATTGGGGAATATGGACTCGGTGCTGCATATTTACTGACCAGCTCCCCAGGATAGGGATCAGCAAAGAAAATCAAGTCTAAAGACTTTAATGTAATGTTTGTGATGAAACTGAACATTTTACTGGAATCAACACATATTCAGCAATTATTGAGAAGTTATATCTAATACATAGGAAGTAAAGTTTGTTGGAAGGACACTTGTCATTTTCAAAGATTTCTTTTCTTCTGACAAATTGTCAGGAGCATTGATCTGTAGCATGGAAGCAAATCTGTGGTGAGCTCTGTGGAATATCACATTCCAATATAACCCAAACATTTGGTGTGATTTATTATATGAAGGTCCTCCTTGCTGTCTCTTCTCTCTCCCTCTTACAGCAAACCTACTGACCATCATCATTCTCTCCAATGGGAAGTGTGGACATTCCAAATGTATCTCGGTGTACATGATCGCCATGGCAACTGCAGATTTCCTGGTCCTGTTTTTCGGTGTTGTATCACGTTTTGAGATATCACATTCCAGATTCATTTCTGTCCTACGCTGCAGTTTGTAAAGTCATCCTGTGTTTTATTCCTGCCACATTGAATATGTCAGTCTTGTTGACTGTCTTCTTTACAAATGACCGTTTTGTAACTATCTGTTGTCAGATATTTAAAGCAGACTATTGCACAGTGCGAACTGCTGCTCTGATGATGACAGCATTCCCTGCCCTGATTGCTTTACAGAACACATCCTGCTGGTTTCCATATGACCCTGGCTGAATAATTCCCAACGTTGCCTGGGGCTGTCACTCCAATGTGACCTTTTACACATCAACTGCAGGTGAGGCATCCTCCTGGGTGAAAAGGATTTCAGTTGCATGGCTGCCTTTTTGTTTGAGATTACTGTTTAACTCTTTAACAATCCGGTGTATTTTAGTGGGACAGCAGAGTCTGCAGGGGATTGTGGGATCTCAGCAATGAGAACAGCACCAACACAGAGATGAAACTCAGAAGGAAATCCATCGTTTTCCTGTTCAGTCTATCAGGCAGTTTTGTGGCTTACAGCCATCATTAACTTTTTAACCAGTAAAAAGACAGCGACAGTACATTACCGAGGTGTTTATACAGCTCCAACATACACCGCCATTGATACTGGGGACATTCGAATGGATTTGAGTTTCTGCACAAACACGTGTAATTATGCAGCTACCCAAACCCAAATTCAGGGAAGAGGTGAAGAAGGTGATGAAATCTCCCTTCATTTTGATATTGACTTTGGTTAAAAAACGTTAAACTGAAACATTCTTCCCAGAATGAGTAAATGCCAACCTGTGGTCTCACTCAGAATGGCCTATTCTATTACAGCTAAGAAGGATTCCACTTGTGAAAATGAAACGTTCTTGGAATACATTTTTCAAACTGTCGGCTATGTTTGAGACCTGCTCATTTCTCAGGGGGTAACAGTCCTGATGGTGGTTACACTCCATCCAGTCAAATTGTTCTCCCGGTTTTACCTGCCAGGGGCTAACACCACAACAGCCTCTTCTTGTTCACCAGCATCTCCACTTTAATCTTTGAGCAGTAGTCCAGCCTCACCTCCATTTCCCAGATGGATGGGAATGCCAACTTCTGATTCCATTCTCACCGTGACCTTCTGAGAGTGTTTGTTGTGGTTCAGCAGGAACACAATAACTTCTGATCGTTTCGGTCAGAAAAAGGTGAACTGAAGGTACCCAGATACAGATCCAAGGCTCAGTCTGTCTAGAAAGGACAAAGTTAAAAATCACACAATACCAGGTTGTAGTCCAACAGGTTTATTTGGAAACACGAGCTTTCGGAGCACTGTTCCTTCATCAGGTGATTGTGGAGGAAAAGATCATGATCGCAGAATTTATAGCTGAAGGAGGCCAGTGTCATGGCGATGTGATACATTAAACAATTTTAGATTGAACCTTTCAACTTTTAGAATGGGATTTGCTGGCTTCTGTTCTTTGATACGTAAACCCCAGAACTTCTTTTAAATTACATTCTCAAGATAGCTCACCTTTTCTAACAATAGGTGTGAAGTCTGTCTGTGTCCCAGTGCTATGTCAGACTAAGGAGCCATCCACATACACAGGATCTGCTCAGATAAGGAGGAATGTGACGGGCACTTGAAAGTGCTCAAGGATGTCATCATGAGAACAGGGTACGATGCTCAACTCATCGACTGCCAGTTCTGACATGCCACAGCGAGTAACCCCAGTGACCTCCTCAAGAGACAGACATGACGTTATGGCAATGAATGATTTACAGCGCACAACAATCACCAGACAGGGGTGTTCCCTCCCAGTCAGGGAACACTTCAGCAGGCAGGGACATGTGGTCTCGGATCTTCGGATGACCATCCTCCAAGGCAGACTTCAGGACAAGCAACAACGCAAAGTGGCCGAGCAGAGGCTGATAGCCAAGTTCGGTCCCCATGGGGATGGCCTCAACTGGGACCTTAGGTTCATCTCTCACTACGGGTGACCCCACTGCACCACACAGACACAGACACAGACACACAGACACACACACACACACACACACACACACACACACACACACACACACACAGGCACACACACACAGACACAGACACACAAACACAGACACAGACACACACACACACAGACACACAGACACACACGCACACACAGGCACACACACACAGACACAGACACAGACACACACACACACAGACACACACACACAGACACACACACACACACAGACACTCACGCACAAACACACCCCTCTCTCTCATCTCAAATGCACATCCAAAGCCCCCACCCTCATACCCACATACACCATCTCACAGATGGATACTCCATCACACTCACACAGACACTTAACCAAGCCTACACACACACTCTTCCACGTGCACTCACATCCACATGCACACACTCACATGCACACTCACTCTGTTGCTCCGACACGCACACACATAGAAGTTTATGGGGTGAGTATGTTTTTGCAGAATTACATTTTATTTTGCTCAAAACCTGCATGAATCCATGTAAAACTATGCAGAGGGTTTGTCAGTCTGACATGGCATTGGGACACAGACAGACTTCACACCGATTGTTAGAAACGCTGAGATATCTGGAGAATGTAATTTAAAAGATGTTCTGGGGTTTACTTATCAAAGAATCGGCAAATCCTGTTCTAAAAGTTGAAAGCTTTAATGTAAAATTGTTTAGTGTATCACATCTCCACGACACTGGACTCCTTTGGCTATAAATTCTGTGACCATGATCTTATTCTCCACAACCACCTGATGAAGGAGTGGCGCTCTGAAAACTAGTGCTTCCAAATAAACCTGTTGGACTCTAACCTGGTGTTGTGTGATTTTTAACTTTGTCCACCCCAGTCCAACACCGGTAACTCCAAGGCATGTCGAGGAAGGAGAAGAGCACACACCTGCTCAAAGGAACATGGAGACAAATTCCAACAGAGGAAGAAGTCAATCAGCTCAGTGTGTTTGTACTGATGCAAGGAAAGGTGTGCAGCTCCATTCACACTTTACACAGCTCCTCTATTCTATTCCATTTGTGTCTCATCCCCAACTAAAGCCAACCCAGTTTCTCTGGTCAGTAGAATAGGTCAGTCTCAGGTTCGGACAGTGGAGTTCTCTTTGTTGGGCAGAGCAGTGGCATGATCACCATCTGCTACATCGGACACTGTTACCTCTGTAAAGGTTTTCCAGATTGACTGGGACCATGTGACAGTCGAAGGGAGGGTCCGGACCAGTATAACTAGTGACATGGCAGCAGTTTGACCCCACAAAACATTGTGAGTCATCTTCATCCCACTTCATGTTCCCCACCTCTGTATTTCCCCCTCCCCGTATTGGTCGATAAATGGATGGTACAGTCTGTGGAGAGATCATCAGCTTTACTGGGATTCGGAATGTGAAGGCAATGGCCCTAAGAGATATTCCTGTCTATTCCAGAGGATCCTCAGGCTTCATTGTTCCCACCGAAATAAAGTTAATTTAAGTTACATTTTTCAGCACTCGACAATCCTCACTAATTCTCCTATTGCTGCTTCTGAAACCTCCCGGAATCACAAGGACATGCACATTTACAAAGTGGATCAATATCCAGAGTTTGATATTGTCACTTATCTTGTGAAATACAAGAGATTGTTTGGACGTTTCAGGACTGGAGGGACATTGGTCAATTTTACCCCAAACAGACAATGGGTTTGAAGTTGAGCAGGGATTGATGGATGTGATTGAGAAGATGCTGAATGATCTATTACACTGACAGAGACGTTCTCTTTGATTTGAGTCTGCAGACTGTCCAGTTTTTGATCAAAGATCTTGCTTGGTATTGATGGAGATGATTGGGAGATGGGTAGATTGGGACTGACTTCCAGAGTTGTCCTCCCCCGGTCAGGACGGGCTCAGTCTGGCTGTTCCTCATGGGGACAGTCTCACTGGTCACTCTATGTGCAGTGTGACTGTCCCCTGCCACTTCACCCAGCTCTGGGACCCTGTCTCTCTCGCCCCCCTGTTGCTATTGTTAGAAACAAAATCAATAAAATTTAGACGAGACCACCAACACTGGAAACAAGACAATTTATTCTACGATCTTATAAGAAAGGGCATCAAATGCAGAAGCAAATGAGCAATGAACATTCAAACTAGTACACGCTTATACTTTTGAGCTGTGTGAGGTCACCTCTCCCGACTCTTACATTACCCAATCTTTCTTATTGTATTCTACCACCACCTAGCTGTGCTCCACCCTTATCGCCCCCTTTTCTCCAAGTTGGCAACCTTTCCCTCTGTAAGTGCTGACATGAGGCTAAACTTGTATCTTGATGTTCTTTTACTTTGCTTGTAACATTTTCCATTGTTCATAGGTACATTCCATTCTTGAACATACGTTTATACGTTTTAACAATGTATCTTTTCATGCTTGGTTTATGTGTTTCAGCTGCCTCAGCTATTTTGCTGAGACTATTATTTAAAAGAATTATTTGCTTTAATAATTCTGCACTAAAGTTAGTATTAATTATCCACAATTATTCATTAAAGATAAAGATACATTTCCCTAATGCTTGCCTTTTCTGTACCTGCAAAAACAACACACTTCCCCATTTCTTACACTATGGTGACCATCTCTTTAGCTGTCGCCTTGCTGCTCACGTTGAGGGACAGATTGTCGCTGGTAATGAGGCTGGATATCCCCCACTCCCCTCCTTGCGGTGGCTGTGGTGTCCTCAGTCCCAGGGGAGCCAGAATCTCTGCTCTCCAACCACAGTCTCCCCTCCCCCCATTGGCCACACCCTCTGATGGAGTGGTCAGGACAGGGACAGCCTCACCCTCGTCACACTCCCAGTCACAATGGTTACCATGGACACGCTTCACTGTCTGTGCTCCCTCATGTTTGGTTGGTCAATTTGCACTAAGCCTCCTTACCCACCATCGATGCCAGGTTACCATCCCCCCCCAAACCCATGACAGGCACATCCTCACTGCCCCCAGTACCCACTGACATATCGGGCACATTGATGGTGGTTACATGGTGGGTGTTGGGCCCAGTCTCACTGGCCCTGAATTCTCCAGTCTCACTGTTCACTGGCTCTGCTCTGACCCCGGGAACAGTGGGCAGTGCCTCACCAATGGGAACATGGCATTGCCCACAAAGGGCTCTCTCCCCCACTCTTGGTGACTGATGGAAGAAGCTGTTCCTGTGGATGGAGCTGAAGGTTCGGTGTGTGGGGGTGGGTCCATTGGGGCTGAGATGAGTTGTACTGGAGCAAGGGAAGGTAAGGGGTCTATTGGTGCAGAGGGAAAGGTCGGCTGGGGTACCCCCTGACTGAGTGTGGACATGGGAACTGGCTGCATGTGTCAGTTCAGAACTGGGTGCTCCAGTGGCTTTGGGGAAGCTGCTGCTGGTCACATTCGCTGTAGACAGAGGGAACACTGATCAATTCAAGGGAAAGAAAATGAAGTTAAATCAAACATTGCAGACAGTGAGAGCAGACAGCGTCCCAATTCATGCCTGATCCACAACAAAACTTATTAAAACAATCTCTCTCTCAGATTTAAACTGAACAACTGATCCAACACTCACTGTGGTTTGTGGAAGAGAATTCCAAACCTCTCCCACCCTTTGTGTGTCAAAGTGCTTCCTAACATCTCTCCTGAACGCTCTGACCCTAATTTTTAGACTCTGCTCCCTCGTTCTCAAACCCCCAACCAGTGGAAATAGCTTCTCTTCATCTGCTCTGATTAACATCCTGTTAATATCTCAAGGACTTTGATCAGGTGGGGACCCTTCCCTCTTCAGACAATCCCCTCATTCCAGGGATTAATCCACTAAAACTTCTCAGAACTGTTTCCATTACATTCACATCCCTCTGTGACCTAAAACTTCTGTAATTCCAGCGCTGGGATCTTGCTGTGCATTAAAACAGTCAGCCACAGGCCAGTCAGACCACCCAGGCTCATTTACCTCTGTCCCAGGGAGGGGGGGGCTCAGCACAATATTGGGGGCAGCAAAACATTTGCAGGGGCTCATATGGTGTAAAGTGAGTAATTGGGGTAGGACATACATTGGGAGGGGAATGAAAATGGGGGCAAAATGTTTCTGGGAAATGCAAAGTGGTTTGGACATTTTCAGGTCTGAAAGAGAGCAAAAGAGGGAGAAAGGGAGGGTGAGAGAAAAAGAGAGAGAGATAGAGAGAGTGGGGATGGGGTAAAAGGGACAGAGAGAGAGAGAAGGACAGAGAGACAGAGGGAGGACAAAGGCAGGACAGAGAGAAAGAGGGACAGAGAGAAAGACAGACAGAGAGATAGAAAACTTTCTCCTAACTACCACTTGCCTTCTTGCTCCCCCCTCTTGAATGGCATTATGTATCACTATGCCGTGGTCAGCTGGCTTATCCTCCCTACAGCTCTGTTCCTCATCCACACAGGAAGCAAGTACCTTGTACCTGTTGGACAAGGACAAAAGCTGAGGCTCCTCTACCTGGATCCCTCTACCAGCCTCACTTTCAAACACACTATGCTGTCCCTGGCCTCTGACAGAATTTATACTCCTTAATCTACCAGGTGTTACTGCCTGGTGAAACACAGCATCCAGGGACTTCTTTTTTTTAATTTAAAAAATATACTTTATTCATGAAATTATTTGGATCTCTATACAATTGGTCATGCCATTCTTGTGCACACATTACATTGCTTCACATACAGACATCGAAATTTATTTTTCAAAGATACAAGTCTGTACATTTACTATCCAGCTCTTCTGTTGAGGCGTCAGAGGAGCCTAAATGACTGGGTGGGCCCCCTGTTCTTCTAATAAGGCAGGCAGATGTTACACGGTGGTCTTTCCCCACCACGTCTTGGCGGGCAGCTGCCCCATGCTTCAACATGTCCATCAACACGTTGTCCTGAGCCTTGGAATGTGCCAGTCTGCAACACTGAGGGTCAACTCCTTCAGCTGGAAGATCAAGAGGTTTCAGACAGACCAAACAGTTGATGATCTTCCAGGCACAGGTTGATGTTCATCTTGGTGTGCATCCCATGGAACAAACCATAGAGCATGGAGTCCTGCGTCACAGCACTGCTTGGGACAAACCTCGACAAACACCACTGCATTCCTCTCCAGACTTCTTCTGCGTAGACACATTCCAGAAGGAGGTGTGTGACAGTCTTGTCCCCCCCGCAGCCACTTTGAGGACAGCGTGCGGTGCGGCTGAGAGTCCGGGCATGCATAAAGGATCTCACAGGCAGAGCCCTTCTCACCACCAGCCAAGCCATGTCTTGGTGCTTGTTGGAAAGTTCTGGCAATGAGGCATTCTGCCAAATGACTTTGACAGTCTGCTCAGGGAACCGTTCGATAGGATCCTCCCTGTTCTTTTCTCAAAGTGTCTCAAGGAGACGACATGCTGACCACTTCCTGATGGACTTGTGGTCAAAGGTGTTTTTCTTCATAAACTTCACCAGGCCTATCCTTCACAAGACTGGGGACAAGTAGAACCTCAATACATAGTGACACTTGGTGTTTGCATACCAGGGATCCACGTACAGCTTGATGCAGCCATGCACGAAGGTGGCCATCAGGGTGAGGGTGGCATTGGGTGTGTTTTTTCCCCCGTTGCCCAGATCTTTATACATCGAGTCCCTTCGGACCCGGTCCATCTTTGATCTCCATATAAATTGGAAGATTGGGTGACTGCAGTGGCACAAGTTCTGGGAATAGACCAGACCTGTGCCACATATAACAGCAATGACAGTGCCTCACGCCTGATGACCAGGTTTCACTGACAGCCACAACACAGATGGATGCCAGGCCACGCTCCCTGGCCAGGGAATGGCATCGAGCCTGACGAACGGAATGTGCAGGGTGCGGGGAAGGCCAAGCACTCCGACGCCAGAGGGCTCATCCATGGACCTCTCCTCCCACTGGATAGGCCACAGTGTTTGAAGCTCAGATTCCAGCTCATCAACGGTGGCACAGTGGTTAGCACTGCTGCCTCACAACGCCAGAGACCCGGGTTCAATTCCCGCCTCAGTCGACTAACTGTGTGGAGTTTGCACGTCCTCCCCGTGTCTGTGTGGGTTTCCTCCGGGTGCTGCAGTTTCCTCCCACATTCCAAAGATGTGCAGGTCAGGTGAATTGGCCATGCTAAAATGCCCGTAGTGTTTGGTTAGGGGTATGGGTGGGTTGCGCTTCGGCGGGGCGGTGTGGACTTGTTGGGCCGAAGGGCCTGTTTCCACACTGTAAGTAATCTAATCTAATCTAATCTAACTCTGAGCCAGAGTACTTCCAGCAAACAACACTTGCTGCAAATGTGGTGACTGCAGCTCGCATTGGGATCAGCCAGTTCCCGCAGCACACAGCTACAGTACATCACCTGCCCTGCCATCTCTACTGAGTTAATTAACTTATTAGTTAGTCTATCCCTGGTTAGTTAATCTAGTTCATTTTGGAGAGTCTTTTATTTCATATTTCAGACGGATTTTCTATCAGCCAATCAGATCACAGTTATCCTGTGAAGCCACCTTTTCAGTTTGCTTTCAGTTCCTCCCTGTGTTCCCCGCAGTCAGTTAGTTATTTACTTTTAGCTGTACGTTACCCTCCAACCCTGAAAACAAGGCCGTGAATCCCCATAGTCAGTTAGTTATATACTTACAGCTCTGCTCCCCCCTCTGACCCTGAAAACTAGGCCGTGAATCCCCACGGTCAGTTAGTTGTATACTTACAGCTCTGCTCCACCCTCCACCCCTGAAAACAAGGCCGTGAATCCCCACGGTCAGTTAGTTATATACTTACAGCTCTGCTCCACCCTCCACCCCTGAAAACAAGGCCGTGAATCCCCGCGGTCAGTTAGTTATATACTTACAGCTCTGCTCCACCCTCTGACCCTGAAAACAAGGCCGTGAATCCCCACGGTCAGTTAGTTATATACTTACAGCTCTGCTCCACCCTCTGACCCTGAAAACAAGGCCGTGAATCCCCACGGTCAGTTAGTTATATACTTACAGCTCTGCTCCACCCTCTGACCCTGAAAACAAGGCCGTGAATCCCCGCGGTCAGTTCGTTATATACTTACAGCTCTGCTCCACCCTCCTTCCCTGAAAACAAGGCCGTGAATCCCCACGGTCAGTTAGTTATATATTTACAGCTCTGCACCACCTTCTGCCCCTGAAAACAAGGCCATGAATCCCCGTGGTCAGTTAGTTATATACTGACAGCTCGGCTCCACCTTCTGCCCCTGAAAACAAGTAATAATAACACACTTCCCTATCCATATAATCTTCACCAGGACCTGTGCACTTCCATGTATCTGTATAACCCCAAAACACCACCTTATCATTGCAACCATTCCAGATTACTTGTTTCTTTTATTGTTTCTTTTTCAATCGTCTCTCTGGGAATTTACAATAGTGAGAATGGAGGTTCAGGCAGTTGAATGTTCCTCCTGCAGAATGTAGGAGGTAAGTGTCACCACGAGTGTCCCTGCTGACTACATCTGCGGGAAGTGCACCCAGTTCCAGCATCTCGGAAACCACGTCAGGGAACTGAGGCTGGAACTGGATGAACTTCGGATCATTCAGGAGGCAGTGGGACTTATTGAGAGGAGTTACAGGGAGGTAGCTGCATCTCAGGTAGAAGAAGGAAGCAGATGGATTACTCTCAGGGGATGAAAAGGGACCAGGCAGACAGTGCAGGAAACTCCTGTGGCCATTCCCCTCAATAACAAGTATAAAACTTTGATACTGTTGTTGGGGGGGGGGGGGGGGGGAAACGACTTACCAAGGGTAAGCCATGGGGTACAGATCCCTGACACAGAGTCTGTTCCTGTTGCTCACAAGGGAAGCAGGGAGATGAGCAGAGCATTAGTCACTGGGGACTCCATAGCTAGGAGGATGGATTGGAGGTTCCAATGGAGAGAGACTCACAGTTGGTGTGATGCCTCGCAGGTGCCAAGGTTTGGGATGCCTCGGATCATGTTTTTGGGATTCTTGAGGGGGAGGGGTAGCAGCCCCCAAGGTGGTCCACATAAGCACTAACAACATCATTTGGAGAAAACAGGATGGTCTCCACCTGAACCAGAGGGGTACCAATATCCTGGGCGGGGGAGGAGGGCAGTGTGTGGAAATTTGCTCATGCTTGTTGGGAGGGTTTAAACTAATTCAGCAGGGGATGGGACCCTGAACTGTAGTTCCACTGTCCAAGAGGTTGAGAGTGGTGAGGTCAGAAATATGGTTTCAAGGTTGTAAGAGTGCATCGGCATACAAGAAGTGGTTTGTAGTGTGTCTACTTCAGTGCCAGGAGCATCCTGAATAAGGTGGGTGAACTTGCAGCATGGGTTGGTACCTGGGACTTCGATGTTATGGCCATTTTGGAGACATGGATAGAGCAGGGACAGGAATGGTTCGTGCACGTTCCAGGATTTAGATAGTTCAGTAAGAACAGAGAAGATGGTAAAAGAATGGGAGATGTGGCATTGTTAGTCAAGGACAGCACTACGTTGGCAGAAGGTACATTTGAGGACTCGTCTACTAAGGTAGTATGGGCTGAGGTTAGAAACAGGAAAGGAGATGTCACCTTGTTGGGACTTTTCTACTGGCCTCTAAATAGTTCCAGAGATGTAGAGGAAAGGAGAGCAGATTCTGGATAGGAGAGAGAGAAACAGAGTAGTTGTTATGGGGTCTTTAACTTTCCAAATATTGACTGGAAATACTATAGTTTGAGTACCTTAGATGGGTCAGTTTTTGTCCAATATTTGCAGAAGGTTTTCCTGAGACAGTATGTAGACAGGCCAACAAGGGACGAGACCATATTGGATTTGGTACTGGGTAAGGAACCTAGCCAGGTATTAGATTCGGAGGTTAGTGAGCATTTGGTGATAGTGCCCACATTTGGTTGTGTTTGCTTTAGCAATGGAAAGGGTTAGGTATATACCATGGGGCAAGAGTTATAGCAGTGGTATAACTTTTGCAAGTAGGAAAGATTTAGGATGCATAGGATGGGAAAGGAAACTTCAGGGGATGGGCACAATTGAAATGTGGAGCTTATTCATGGAACAGCTCCTGCGTGTCCTTGATAAGTATGTACCTGTCAGGCAGGGAGGAAGTGGTTGAGTAAGGGAGTCACGATCTACAAAAGAAGTTGAATCTCTTGTCAAGAGGAAGAAGAAGGTTCATGTTAGGATGAGATGTGAAAGCTCAGTTAGGGTGTTTGAGATTTATAGGTTAGCCAGGAAAGACCTAAAGAAAGAGCTAAGAAGAGCCAGGAGGGGATGTGAAAAGTCATTGGCAGATAGGATCAAGGAAAAACCTAAAAGTTTCTACAGGTATATCAAGAATATAAGAATGACTAGAGTGAGTTTGGGGCCAAACAAGGACAGGAGTGGGAGGTTGTGCATGGAGTCCGAGGAGATAGGAGAAGTGCTAACTGAATTCTTTTCAATGTACTCGCATAGGAAAATGACTGCGTTATCTTGGAGAATACTGAGATGCAGGTGACTAGACTAGACAGGATTGAGGTTCACAAGGAGGTGTTGTTAGCAATTCTGGAAAGTGGGAAAATAAATAAGTCCCTTAGGGCAGATGGTATTTATCCTCGGATTCTCTGGGAAGCCAGGAAGGAGATTGCAGAGCCATTGGCTTTGAACTTTATGTCGTCATTGTCGATAGGGATAGTGCCAGAAGACTGGAGGATAGCAAGTATTGTGCCCTTGTACAGGAAGGGGAGTCGAGACAACCCTGATAATTATCTCCCTGTGATCCTTACTTCTGTTGTGGGTAAAGTGCTGGAAACGATTAGAAGAGATAGGATTTATAATTATCTCGAAAGGAATAGGTTGATTTCGGATAGTCAACATGGTTTTGTGAAGGGTACGTCATGCCACACAAACCTTATAGAGTTCTTTGAGAAAGTGACCAAACAGCTGGATGAGGGTAAAGTGGTTGATCTGGTGCATTTGGATTTCAGTTCGATAAGGTTCCCCACGTTAGGCTATTGCATAAAATACGGAGGCGTGGGACTGTCAGTGATTTAGCAGTTTGGATCAGACATTGGCCAGCTGAAAGAAGACAGGGGGTATTGGTTGATGGGAAATGTTCACCCTAAAGTTCAGTTACTAGTGGGGTACTGCAAGGCCTGTTTTGGGGCCATTTCTGTTTGTCTTTTCTATAAATGAACTGGATGAGGGCATAGAAGGATGGGTTAGTAAATTTGCGGATGACACGAAGGTAGGTGGAGTTGTTGTGGTTCTGTTCGCCGAGCTGGGAATTTCTGGTGCAGACGTTTCATCCCCTGTCTAGGTGACATCCTCAGTGCTTGGGACCCTCCTGTGAAGCGCTTCTGTGATCTTTCCTCCGGCATTTGTAGTGGTTTGAATCTGCCGCATCCGGTTGTCAGTTCCAGCTGTCCGCTGCAGTGGTCGGTATATAGGGTCCAGGTCAATGTGCTTATTGATTGAATCTGTGGATGAGTGCCAAGCCTCTAGGAATTCCCTGGCTGTTCACTGTTTGGCTTCTCCTGTAATAGTAGTGTTGTTCCAGTCAAATTCATGTTGCTTGTCCTCTGCGTGTGTGGATACTAAGGATAGCTGGTCGTGTTGTTTCGTGGCTAGTTGGTATTCATGGATGCGGATCGTTAGCTGCCTTCCTGTTTGTCCTATGTAGTGTTTTGTGCAGTCCTTGCATGGGATTTTATACACTACATTGGTTTTGCTCATGCTGGGTATCAGGTCCTTTGTCCTGGTGAGTTGTTGTCTGAGTGTGGCTGTTGGTTTGTGTGCTGTTATGAGTCCTAGTGGTTGCAGTAGTCTGGCTGTCAGTTCAGAAATGCTTTTGATGTATGGTAGTGTGGCTAGTCCTTTGGGTTGTGGCATGTCCTCTTTCCGTTGTCTTTCCCTTAGGCATCTGTTGATGAAATTGCGGGGGTATCCGTTTTTGGCGAATACATTGTATAGGTGTTCTTCTTCCTCTTTTTGCAGTACTGGTGTACTGCAGTGTGTTGTGGCCCTTTTGAACAGTGTCTTGATGCAACTTCTTTTGTGTGTATTGGGGTGGTTGCTTTCGTAGTTCAGGACTTGGTCTGTGTGTGTGGCTTTTCTGTATACCTTTGTGGTGAATTCTCCGTTCGGTGTTCCCTGTACCATCACGTCTAGGAATGGGAGTGGGTTGTCCTTTACTTCCTCTCTAGTGAATCGGTTTCCTGTGAGTGTGGTGTTGATGATCCGGTGTGTGTTCTCTATTTCTGTGTTTTTAATGATTACAAAGGTGTCATCCACATATCTGACCCAGAGTTTGGGTTGAATTTGCGCTTTGACTGTTTGTTCTAACCCTTGCATTACCACTTCTGCTATGAGTCCAGAGATGGGTGAGCCCATGGGTGTGCCGTTGATTTGTTCATATATTTGGTTGTTGAAAGTGAAGTGTGTTGTGAGGCACAGGTCCAGTAGTTTGAGTATGCCGTCCTTGTTGATAGTTTCAACGTCCTGTTGTCTGTTCTGTATGTCCAGCAGGTTGGCTATTGTTTCTCTGGCTAGGGTTTTGTTGATAGAGGTGAACAGTGCCATTACATCGAATGAGACCATGGTTTCTTCCTTGTCTATGTGTATATGTGTATATTTCTGGGACAACTGGGACAACACTACTATTATAGGACAAGCCAAACAGAGAACAGCCAGGGAATTCCTAGAGGCATGGCATTCATCCGCAGATTCAATCAATAAGCACATCGACCCGGACCCAATATACTGACAACCGGAAGTGGCAGATTGAAACCAGTACAAATGCCGTAGGAAAGATCACAGAAGCGCTTCACAGGAGGCTCCCAAGCACTGAGGATGTCACCTAGACAAGGGATGAAACGTCTGCAACACAAATTCCCAGCTCGGCGAACAGAACCACAACAACGAGCACCCGAGCTACAAATCTTCTCACAAACTTTGAGACCTGTAAGATAATCAGAGGGTTAGATAGAGTGGGCATCCTTTTTTTCTTGCATGTTGATGGTTTACATAAGGGGACATAGCTTTAAATTGAGGGATGGTAGATATAGGACAGATGTTAGGGGTAGTTTATTTACTCAGAATGTAGTAGGGGGCATGGAACACACTGCCTGCAACAGTAGTAGACTCGCCAACTTTAAGGGCATTTAAATGTTCATTGGATAAACATGGATGAAAATGGAATTGTGAAGGTGAGATGAGTTTCAGATTGATTTTACACTTTGGCACATCGAGGGCCAAAGGGCCTGTACTGGGCTGTAATGTTCCATGTTCTATGTTCTGTCCTATCCCCATTCCCCATCCCTGTATCCTCCTCCAGCCCCTTCACTGCAAACTGTGTCTGTAATATTCAGTTCACAAATAGGAGACTCATCACATGCACAAAGATTGCTCATCAACAGACAAGTCTGCCTTTGTTTAATGCAGATGTCCCAGGATAGTCCACTCCGCCATTCAATCATAGCTGATGGGCATTTCAACTCCACTTACCCGCATTCTCCCCGTAGCCCTTAATTCTTTGTGACATCAAGAATTTATCAATCTCTGCCTTGAAGAGATTGTTTAGTGTCCAATCCTCCACTGCACTACGCGGCAATGAATTCCACAGGCCCACCACTCTCTGGCTGAAGAAATGTCTCCGCATTTCTGTTCTGAATTTACCCCCTCTAATTCTAAGGCTGTGTCCACGGGTCCTAGTCTCCTCACCAAACAAAAACAATTTCCTAGCATCCACCCTCTCCAAGCCCTGTATTATCTTGAAAGTTTCTATTAGATCTCCCCTTAATCGTCTAAACTCCAATGAATATAATCCCAGGATCCTCAGCCGTTCCTTGTATGTTAGACCTACCATTCGAGGGATCATCCGTGTGAATTTATGAACATCTGGATAGGAATAATGTGATCAAGGATAGTCAGCATGGTTTTGTGAAGGGCAGGTCGTGCCTCACAAACCTTATTGAATTCTTTGAGAAGATGACCAAGGAAGTGGACGAGGGTAAAGCAGTAGATGTGGTGTATATGGATTTTAGCAAGGCTTTCGATAAGGTACCCCATAGCAGGCTAATGCAAAAACTACAGAGGTATGGCATTGAGGGTGCATTAGAAGTTTGGATTAGGAGTTGGCTGGCTGGAAGGAGACAGAGGGT